>NC_134568.1:113175537-113484628 GCF_050947875.1 Dermacentor variabilis | reverse complement strand
CCAACGAAGGCACTGGAGCTTCACAAGGTTCACACGGACGCGCGCTGACACACGCACGCACGTCGCTATTAACTCCGTGGGGAGTTTCCAACCACGTGACCTGAAACTCCGTGCGGAGTATAATCGTGTCATGTCGTTTTTATACTCCGTTCCTAACCTATCGGAGTATAATGAAGACATGTGCCGTCTTCACTCCGCTATGACGGAGTAAATGCTTGGGGCATGGGAGGTATTGGGGCTGATAAGCCGATAAAACTCCCATCTCGGCTAATTTTTGCTTACAGTGTACGGGTGAGTTTCGGGCTTCCGCAATCATCAGTCTCCGGCTTCCGGCCCGCCACATTCGCACGGGCTGGCAATCAAGTCTAATAGACACCGATATGCAATCGGACGTGAGACAGCATTGGCCCCACGAGTCTCCAAAGGTGCAGCCGTGCCATTCGCCGGCATTGGTGCGCGAGCAAGGAGAAGGCTCGGCGGTTACAGCGCTGGGAAGACCTTGCACCGCCCGTGGGCGCGAGCAGTTTTCAGTCGAGCAATAATAACGAGTGACTTCCCAGCGTCGACGTGCGCGAATGCGTCTAGGGTGGTGCCCCTGGAAGCAGCAGCAGCAGAAGCGGCAACCAAAGCGGCGACCACTGGTCGCACCGCCATCCGCATAAAGCGGCTCACGCAAACCGGACGGTTCACGGCGCCTGTGTGTGCGCGCGCGTTACTTTGGTGGTCTGGTCGTCGGTTCACGCCGTCCCACGCGCGCCGTTTTCATGGGTGGAGAGAGAAACCGGCAGCGGCGGCCGAAACGATCAAGGCCGCGGGACAAAAGCCCCTGAGTGTTAAAGTAGTATTAAAATGCCGGCGTGTGTGAAACGAAGGACCACGCTCGCACAGCTTACAGCGGTCTAACCCTTTTCTGACCAGCTAAGAAAACAGGAAAAGTCGGAAAGACCATTTGGCCGTACGCATGCGTGAGACGGGGCCAGCGTCTTATTCCGCGCGCGCACGACCGTGCGGTCGCAGAAGGCAGGATAACAATATAAACGCACGCACTTAGTAACCTTACGCGAATGAGAAAGACGGGCAAGTTGCGTATCATCTGCAAGTGGCTGTCGCTGTCGTCATTGTTATTTACCACTACTAGCATTGCTACTGATACTGTTAAAACGGGTGCAACCATCGGCACGAAGGTGTACTACAAATAGGCAATTCATCAATCCTTATATGAGTGCCCTGTAACAGCCATGACGCCTTCGTACTGGCGCACTGTTACGGTGAAATTGTATAATGCATAAAAAAATGACGGCTTATGACGTGTATGAAACCAGTATGTGAGCACATTCGACTTGAATGTGCGAAGCATGATAGACAACTAGTTATATATGCGCATATATCGTATATGCGACACGTAACCTTATGTAGACGTACTATATATACAGTATTTCAAACCATATATCAGTAGCCTACAGGCCAGAGGCAGAAAACTTTCGCTGATATGATGCTCACTATATAGACAACATGAAATTAATGTCGCACATCTATTAACTCCAAATGACCACTAGACCTCTTCGAATTTCCTTTTCATCCCTTCATATAGATGCAGGTTCAATAAAAAAACCAAGGTTGAGTAGCTTCGACAACCGAGAAGAAGCGGTCTCTCAAAGCTTTTGACATTTGCAGTAGTTATTAGATGCCATTTGAAGTCGCAATACATTGCAATTGCTATTGCATGATTTATGAGCGTAAAAAGAAGCATGATTCCCCGTAGCTTTTTGCAGGACTTTGATGGGAGTGCTCGAGAGTAGGCTGGCGCAGTGAACGGTTCCATGAAGAATCTTGCAAAGAAATTGCAGGTCAACATAAACCCGCCTCAATTCGAGACTGAAAAGTAACAATATAATTCAAACAGCGCTAGACGACCTCTTTCTGGTCCTGTCGTCTAGCGCTGTTTGAATTTTATTGTTACCATGGAACATCAACTAGCCCAATCCGCTGCCCTTCTAGAAGAAGAAGAAACTTTAGTAAAGAATAGTCCGGCAGTTCTTGATGTGGTGGCCTCAGGTGACGGCTCGAAGTTCTTGGACTCGAGCGGCATCTTTGGCTTGCCGGACGGCCCAGAGCTGGTCTGCCAGCTCTGAACTTCTGATAGCCGCCTCCCAGCGGCGGCGACGCCTACGGAGAAGGTCCCCGGCGGCTCCCGCATCCGGGGCGGCGTCGGGAAGAACGGAGCTCGAGCCTTCGCCTACTCTGGCAACAGCCGCGATTCTGGACGCGTCGCCAACGGAGCTGCTTTGATTACCGTTTTTGCCGGCACACTCCCAGAGCATGTGTCGCAGCGTTGCTCTGTGTCCGCATGTTTTACACGCGTCTGTTGGATACAAACTCGGATAGCAGTGGTGTAAGATAGCGGGGCTAGGGTAGGTGTGTGTCTGGAGCAAGCGTAATGTTACGGCCTCGTTCCTATTCAATTTATCATGCGGTGGCGGGAATGTGCGTCTTTAGAGTCTGTAGTGTTGGGTGAGGTCTCTGAACGTGGTTAGGCGATCGCCCCACGCCCAGTGTGTTTCTTGTTGCTGTGTTTCTGTTGTAGTGTCCCGATCCGGCAGATCCGATGCCCCGCTCTCGGGGGCGGAGGCGGCCTCATAATCAGCTACTGAAAAATAATTTCGTCACCTTCCAAAAAACCATTCAGTATATGCAAGATAATACCTGACAGCTCATTGAAATTCCTTCTGATGGTGTGCAAAGATGTTTCATCATATCCAGTGGGCTTGCTAGGACGGAAACTGTAAATAATTTCTTCCAGATCCCCCTTCAAAATTCTCGGAAGAAAAGCTGACGTAGATACGGATTGTTCTAACGACCGAATGTTTGTGGATGGATAGACAGCTCTTTGGGACGCTTTTCCAAAGTACGTGTTGAAAACATCAGCCACTGCTGTGGGAGGTTGCTGAAAAGCACCGAAAACTGACCGTTTACTGGAACTTACTCCTCTGAGATGGGGCCCTATAATGTAAACCTGTTCCAATATGTTTTTATTCAAATCCCCTGACGTCAAATTTGCGTAACCGCTGACGCAAGCATCGAGCGGTGACACGCAGGGTTATTTAAAAAGACCAATCAAATGCTTTCCTCGTTTATAGGATGTCACTTTTGTTTGCTTTAAAAACGAATAACATTGCCTACACTGAGCGGCTTGTCTTATCTAATTGGCAGATAAGAGGCGAGGAGCATGGCTCAAGTGGAGCGGTATTCGATGGGGCCGAGCCAGTGCACTGAAAATCGATAACCGGATGAAGAGGGTAGTGCGAGGTCTGCGATTGGTCCGCTTTCCCTTACTTAGCTTGGGTGGCTCGTCGAAAATCGCGGCGGCATGCAACGGAAGGTTAAGAATGCCGCTAAAAAGGATCATCAGCAAAGAAAAGTTGACTGAGCTGACTGAATGAGGTGACTGAGCCGGAGTGCTCGAAAACGTTACACAGCCACGCAAAATTTATTATTGTATGCAAATAAGTCCACGCTCTCCGGCAGGTGCGATTAGTAGGTGCCTGAGTGATCGGCGGCAGCCATCTTTTATTCCTTTCGGAACAGGACAGCCTGCGGCTATTTAGATAAATATTCAGTTTTGTTCGGCATATTAATGCATCTTTAACGCGTACACATCTCTTTGACGCGGTGAGTTTTCGTGGTTTTGGGACGTCGCGTGACAGGCAACCCGAAAACTTTTGACCAATAGCCGAGGCCTCGAAGCGAAAAGGCGTAGAATCAGAAATAACTATTTTTCTTTTGTTCGTTGCAGTCACGCATAATTAGTGTGTTCACACCATATCTGTTGGGGAGTTACCGCGGTTTTCGTGACGTGACAAACAGACATGACAGACAGGCGAAGTGGGGGTGGTTAAAAGAAGTTGTTGACCAATGGCGGAGGGATGATTGCAGAATTGGAATAGAAAAGTTTGGCATAGCTTTACGCTATAGCGCCCATGATTTACGGAAGACCAAGTTTTGCTTACATTATTTGAAGATTGTTGGAATTTTTAAAAAGAAGTAACAGCGTTTGGCGCCATGCAGAAGAGCAGCAACTCTATTTCTTGTAGACTTGTATTGTAAGCGCAGTGCTTGGTTTCTGAGATTTCTTCTGCAGCTTTTCCACAAAGTGTCTCGATGCGAGATGGAAGCAAGAATTTCCGTTTTCATCCAGTAGTGACTTTTTCGTATCGGCCTAGCTATCAGCAGTGCGCAACGTAATTCAAAAATTTTCAGTTGCGGGCGGAACCTTTCATGCACTTTGCCCGACGAATCTTCTTTGGTTAAGGATGCCCAGTCAAACGAACCGTTAAGCTTATTAAACTTGGATTGATTGACGATAGGGACAAGGCTTTTGCGCTCCCCAGATGAAGTTTCGACCGGCCGCGTTCCAGACGGATCCGGTAATACAAGACGGCATGCTGCAAAATAGTGTTCCTCCAACCTTTGTAGAATAGTACATGACCTTAATAAACAGCTGGGAGCTCTGACCGCTATGTGATCTAAACAAGATTTCACTAGGCTATTATTAACTAATTCCGCTCTAGTAGGAGCTCCAATTGTATCTTCCAGACCATAAGCGGTCAACCTAGATAAATAATCACAAACAGTCACTTTTTCAGGGCATAAGATATTGAAATTCAAGTCTCCGATCAAGCACAATTGATCTACTGAGCTCCACTGCCGCAGAGCTTCCTCAAGCTCTGTAAGAAACCGTGAAAGGCTGCATGAGGGTGGTCGATAAATCGATAACACATGGACACAAAATGACCCCTTACAAACTTTGGCCACCATAGATTCGGCATGTACAAAAGATGTATCAACAGAAGAAACTTCATAGTTGTCCTTTACGAAGAGAGCAATACCTCCGCCACGGCGCCCGCTTCATGTGAGAAAATGTGCGGAAATAATAATAATAATAATAATAATAATAATAATAATAATAATAATAATAATAATAATAATAATAATAATAATAATAATAATAATAATAATAATAATAATAATAATAATAATAATAATAATACTTTATTTATACACATCCAAAAGCAAAACAAGGAAACGGGCCTGTCTAAGTCCACGAGGACTAGTGCGACTATAGGCCCGGCATAGTCGGTACAGCGATGTGGTTACATATTTGCATAATAACACATTTTTTTACCAACTTTCAGTAGAATAGTAGTGTAATAAGAATACTATTGTCGCCATTCAGAACAGGACGTGCAACCCGCTGTGGTTGCTCAGTGGCTATGGTGTTGGGCTGCTGAGAACGGAGGTCGCGGGATCGAATCCCGGCCAAGGCGGCCGCATTTCGATGGGGGCGAAATGCGAAAACACCCGTGTACTTAGATTTAGGTGCACGTTAAGGAACCCCAGGTGGTCGAAATTTCGCGAGTCCTCCACTACGGCGTGCCTCACAATCAGAAAGTGGCTTTGGCACGTAAAACCCCATAATTTCCCCATAATTTAATTTAACAGGACGTGCAGACAAGAGATGACGAAGAAGTGTTGTTATTGCTGGGGCACTTCGCCGCCATGTTCTAGTGTCAGCTGGGGCCTTGAGTATTCGCCTTGCATAAGCAACATTTTGGAAGAGGTGCGGAGTACCAACACGGAGTTCCGCAGTGGTCGTGGCATAAGCCTTGACACGATGATCGACAGCCAAAGTGCCACAATGACTGACCGATCACCTCCGGGGCCGCTGACTCTGACCTCAGTCATGTTGTCCCAGCCACGATAGCCAGGGACCTTCAATGATATCGATGGTACGGACGTTGAAGACTGGATTTCCTGGTATGAGTGTGTTAGCGAAAATAATCGGTGGGACCCAACGCTAATGCTAGCGAATGTGGTATTCTACCTCCGAGACACTACACTAGCATGGTACGAGACACACGAACACGAAATAACGAGTTGCGACGTCTGCAGGCAGAAGCTTCTAGACTTCTTTGGAAGGCCCTTTGGCCTCACCTTGCAGGGAAGAAGAAGCTATCGACCCGTGCTCAAACGTCAACAGAATGTTACGTGGTATATATTCAAGGTGTACTCGCACTCTGTCGTGAAGCTGACAAAGACATGAACGAGACCGACAAGATTGGCCACATCCTGAAGGGCACAGCAGATGACGCATTCAACATGCTTATCTGCAATAACTATGACTCAGTGGACGGGATCATCAAAGAGTGCCGCAATTTCAAACTGATGAAGAGTCGCCGCATTACGCAGCAGTTCAACAGGCTACCAAATACAGCTTCGACGTCTTCGTGTGAAGAACAGTCATGTGGACCTCCTCTATCTGGACAAGAAAATCTGACGCAGTTAATTAGTCGCGAGCTCGAAGCCATGTCTCCCGCCGGTCCTCGTCAGCATTGCCCATACAACGCATGTTCTGTATCGCTTAACAGGCCATTGTCAGACAAGAGATAGGAACTTTAGACCTCCCGTCTCTCTGCCCCATTCCTGATGCCGCTGTGAGTCAGGACCGGCCCCGCCCAACCACTGCTTCCCCATTTCTTTGTGCGTCTTTCAACTACGAATACCGGCAACGTACCTACGACCTTCCGAACCAGCAGGTCACCATCTCCCCTATGTCGTTCGTCTCGTACGCCGCAGACCCGCCGCTCTTATTCTCCCGCGTTCGTGCCACAGGAAAACTAGTCGGTGCAGCTCACGGAGGTAACGCTGCCTCAACTACCCGGCCTGCAAATCCTCTGATCACATTGCCTACCCTTGGAAGTATATTAGACGTTGAGGTCGATGTAGTCCCAGTGAAGTCCCTCGTCGACACCAGTGCGCAGATGTCTGTAATAAGTGCGCCCTTCGCAAAAGTCTCAGAAAGGTCCTCCCGCCTGATGTACCGTGCACAGTACGCGTGGCCGACGGCATGTGTGCAGCATGTGTACACCGGTTGTAAGCGTGTGTACAGCACGAGTAACGATTGCCGGCCATCAAACCACCGCCTTATTTATTGTGTTAGAGCGCTGTCCGCATGACCTGAATTTAGGGCTGGACTTTCTTTCGACCCATTCTGCCCTAATAGACTGCGCTACAAGTGTCGTGCAGCTGGACCTTCCTTCTGACAGCTACTTTGCTTATGCCCATCATCCGTCCCTGTGTTCTGCCGAATTCGCCCGGTTTCCGCCTCAAGCCCCTACTACTGTACCTTTTAACGCTCGACTACATGTTCCTGATAGCGACTACGTCGTCTCTCCGCTTTTCGACGTTATTCTACAGCATGGCGTCACGCTCCCAAGTGCCGTTATCACCAGTCTTTATAATTCTACTTGGATTCTCGTTCTCAACTTTGGGTCTGTTGCACGTGTTCTTCCCGGTAACATGACAGTGGCCCGTCTGACACCTGTGCACGAGTACAGATATCTCCGCTCGCGTCCACTATATATGTCTGCCTCTGTCAGCCCTATCATCGCGTGTTCCCGTTAGGCTTCGTCACCTGACTACGACCTCGATAAAAAGATCGCTACCGACCTTTCTCTAGCTCAAGCCAAAGACCTTAACCGCATTCTGTTTAGTTACCGCAATGTTTCTTTATTTCGATGACCGCCCGCTCGGCCAGACAGCCGTAGTCACTCATCGGATTCACAAAGCATCAGACTCCATGATGTAGATAATTAAGTCTCCCCTATCACTGTTTCCCTTACCTTTTCATCCCCTCCACTTCCCAAACCAATTAACCACAGCTCTTTAAGGGTAAAAATGCGAATAAAGACGTGTAAACAACAACACCAACGACGCAAGTCCCATCCATCGCCGCCTTGTATACCGCGTGTCTGCAGCAGAACGCAGCATCATTCAAAGCGCAGTCAGGAAGATGCTGAAGAAGAATATCATTGAGCCTTCCGCTAGCCCGTGGGCCTCACCAGTAGTCCTGGTCAAGAAAAAAGACAACACCTGGAGATTTTGTGTTGATTATCGCCATCTGAACAAGATCACCAAGAAGGACGTGTATCCATTGCATCATATCGATGATTCACTTGACTGTGTACATGGAGCGAAATATTTTTCATCGAATGACCTCCGCTCGCCTACTGGCAGATCGCTGTTGATTAGAGTGATCGCAAGAAGAGAGCCTTTATTACGCCTGGTGGACTTTTTCAATTCTGAGTCATGCCCTTCGGGCTTTGCAATGCCCCAGCGACGTTCAAGAGGATGATGAACAACCTTCTCCGAGGCTTGAAGTGGACCATCTGTCAGTGTTATCTCGACGACGTAATTGTTTTTGCTTCGACCTTTGACACCCACATTGAGCGTCAAGCGACTGTCCTTGCTGTGTCCGCACGGCGAAACTTCAGCTCAACTCGTCGAAGTGTCACTTCGGTCATCGTGAAAAAACCGTTTTCGGGCACCTTGTAAACGCCAATGAAATTCAACCTGACCTGGCCAAAGTTCGAGCCTTACAAGACTTCCCTGTGCTATGCTCAGTTAAGGACTCCGCAGCGTCATAGGCTTATGCTCGTACTTCGTCGCTTTGTTCAAAATTTTGCTGACATTGCGCGCCCTTTCACCAAGAAAGAACGACGTCGCTTTCGCGTGGGGACAGCGACAGACCGAAGCCTTCATAGCACTCATCAGGCTCTTGACGAGCTCCCCATTTTAGCCCATTTTGACCCTTCAGCACCCACTTAAATCCGTACAGATGCTAGTGGTCCCAGCACCAGCGCCGTTCTTGCCCAGATTCAGCGTGGTCAAGAGTGCGTTATCGCTTACGCAAGCCTTCTTATGTTCCCGGCCGAGCGCAACTATTCTATCACGGAGCAAGAGTGCCTAGCGCAGGTTTCGGCGATAGCGACGTTTTGCCCATACCTATTTGGTCACCATTTCCGCGTCATTACCGACCACGACGCGCTCTGCTGGCTCTCCTCGTTGAAGAACCCTACAGGACGTCTTGGGCGTTGGACATTGTGCTTCCGAGAATACACTTTCCTTGTAGTTTACAAATCCGGCCGTGTACATCATATCATGCCCTTAGAAATGTTTTTCAAAATATATTTTATGTATCGGTGTATTGTTGCGTGAAAAGTGTTCACAAAAGTGTTCACAGTGTTCTGCTGCCAAATACGGTATAGGCCAGGGGCCTTTGTCAAGTAGCTTAAAATAGCGGCTTTTTGCTCCTGTCCTAGCATTGTACATTTAAAGATGAATGCTCAAATAAAGGAATGGAATGGAATGGAAAAGCCGACTGCTTGTCCCGCCACCCTGTTGACCCACCGGGAGCCACAGACCTCGAATCCGACACTAGCGTTATGTCCATCGCAGGCTTCCTCAACATTGGCGATGAATAGCACAGTGATCCCTTTCCGCGAACCATCATAGATCAGTTAAGCTCACCAACTCCTGATCCTTCCCTGCACCTCTTCTGTAGGTCCAACGGAGTCGGACGTACAGAAGACGCAACTTCTTCGACGGACCTACAAATGCAGCTTGCGCCCTAATGGAGCTGGCCTACTGCTGGTTGTACCGGGGCACCTTCAACGCGCACCGTGCTTCAACTCCACTAGGCACCTACAGCATGGTATCTCGGTGCGACTCGCACATTTGACCGAGTCCGGCGTCGTTTCTTCAGGCCCGAACTCTACCACTCTGTGCACCGGTATGTGACTGCTTGCGACCTAT
Source organism: Dermacentor variabilis (assembly GCF_050947875.1). Lineage (NCBI taxonomy): Eukaryota > Metazoa > Arthropoda > Arachnida > Ixodida > Ixodidae > Dermacentor > Dermacentor variabilis. Next base: position 113,474,977 of record NC_134568.1, on the reverse strand, counting down.
GCCAACGCCGGAAGTCCACTTCCATGGTTCCAGCTGGGCTTTTACAACCCATCGATATTTCCACACAGCCTTTCTTTCACGCGGGACTCGACCTATTTGGCCCTTTCCTTTCTCAACTAAGGGCAACAAATAGGTTGCGGTTGCAACCGATTACGCCACGCACTTCGCTATTACGGGAGCTCTGCCTACAAGTTATGCCACTGATGTCGCAGATTTCCTCCTACACAACGTCATCCTGCACCACTGTGCTCCCCGTCAGCTAATCACGGATCGCGGACGTTACTTCTTGTGAAAGGTCATTGATGATATCCTCCACCTATGCTCTACTGAGCATCAAATAGCCACTGCTTACCATCCACAGACTAACGGTCTCACAGAGCGACTGAACAGAACGCTTACCGACATGCTAGCGATGTACGTTTCTCCAGACCATCAGGACTGGGACGTCGCTCTGCCATATGTCACCTTCGCGCACAATTCCTCCCGCCATGACATTGCAGGTTACTCACCGTTTTATCTACTGTTTGGCCGTGATCCCGTTTTGCCTCTGGACACTGTATACTTCCACAAGTTACACCGTCGCACACCGCTTATGCCCGCGAGGCGATTTCTATGGCAGCACAGGCCCGTCAGATAGCCCGCGCTCACCTCACTGATTCTCAGGCTTCGCCGTTACGATACGCACCATAGTGACGTGCAGTATTTAGCTGGCTCCCTCGTGCTCCTGTGTCACCATCTCGTCGTGTGGGCCTATCGGAAAAACTGGTCACGATTTCAGGTCCCTAAAGAATCCTGCGACAGCTTTCGTATGTGACGTACGAGATTGCTCCCGAAGAGTCAGGCTTGTCTTCTGTACAGCGAAGTACTGATATTGTTCATGTCTCCCGTTTAAAGCTCTACGTGCGGGCCTTCGCGGCGCCATAATCGCTAGCGCTGGGTCGGCCCTCCAACCCCGGCGGCGTAATGTCACGATGCAGAACAGGACGTGCAGACTAGAGACGATGACGAAGAAGTGTTGTTGTTGCTGGGGCAGTTCGACCGCCATGTTCAATTGTCAGCTGGTGCCTTGAGCATCCGCCTTGCATAAACAACATTCGTGCCTGTGAGTGAGTGAGTGAGTGAGTGAGTGAGTGAATAAACTTTATTGTAGGTCCGGCGAGGACGCGAACTCGTTGCGCACCCGCTAGTCCCAATTCGTGCCTGTCTCCGACTCACAACAATATAATAATAATAATAATAATAATAATAATAATAATAATAATAATAATAATAATAATAATAATAATAATAATAATAATAATAATAATAATAATAATAATAATAATAATAATAATAATAATTTGTTTACCGTGCCCAGGAACAGCCATGAGGTCTCAATGCTGGCGACGCATACACGGATAAATAAACAAGCAAAATGTAGGGGATTGGAAGTTAAAACCAAAGCAACGAATAAAAAGAACACTTTTGAAAAACAGAAGAGCGTAAATGCAACAAAACGTAAAGTAAATACAGAAGAACAAGGAGGAGAAAGGCAGTTCGACAATGTGTGAAACATGACACAACAATGCAAATCTCGGAACAGAACAATGATAATGAGTTATGCAAAATATAAAGATCTTGAAGATAACCTTTATGAAGACCCTGTATTCTGGGGACGGTTGAGTGTTCATGATTACAGGCAGGTACATGGAATTTTTCATGTTCTTCGCTGATCTTTCGCGGAATACGAAACATGATACAACTGACGAGTTCGGGGCAGGTGAGGATACCATGAAGGAGTTCGAAAAAAAAAAACGGTAGGTCAGCGCGATTACGTCGGCAGCGAAGTAAGGGCAATTACAATAATTCAATGGTGCTAGAAGAAGGTTCATATCCATGTTAGCAAAGTAGTGATGATATACGTTTCGAAACATTTTCTGGGCCCGATCTATCACGTCACTCACTGTTGCATTTAGAAAGGCCATTCCAGATGACCGTCGCATATTCGAATTGAGAAAGGCATATTGTTGTGTACAACTTGCGAAATGGTGTAAGAGAATTAAATTCCCTCGATAATCTGCAAACAGAGCCAAGAGAGCACATACCCCGCATTGCAACGCGTTTAGTGTGAGCTGAAAAGTGTAAGGTTGTATCAAAAGGCACACAAAGATCATTGATGTCAGGTCTTACACAATGGAACAGAATCAACAGAATATAAAAGAAATGCTTGATGTTTCGCGTGGGAAAGTCATGACATTGGTCTTAGCAGTATTTGAGGTGAGGTTATTATCTTTGCACCATTTAGAAAAAGAAAACAGGTCAGACTGCAGGATGCGACAGTCATCAGCAATATGAATTTCCTTAAAAATCTTGATGTCATCGGCATATAGAAGGAATGATGAATTCCGAATAGCGCAACGAACATGATTAATAAAAGTTTTAATTAGGAGTGGTCCTAATACTGGTCTTTGAAGGACCACTCTAGTTGTCATGTAAAAAGAAGACGCTTGGCCATTCACGTTAACATAACATGAGCTATCAAGAAAATAATTGCGGAAGAGATTGACAACTTACAGGTCAACATCATAGCGCGTAAGCTTGATCAGAAGCAGTGAGTGGCAGACAACATCGAAGGCTTTGCTCAGGTCACAGTAAACGGTGTTATGTTGCCCCCTTTGAAGTACTGGCGCAGAGATCTGTGTCATGAAACTCGCGAGATTTTTGACATTGGAGTGGCAGGTGAGAAATTCATGCTGATTCAGAATCAATCTGTTCTTCCCAGTAAAAGACAATATGTTGTGATGAGCAAGCTCAAAAGCCTTAGACGCGCCACAGAAAAGAGAAATCTGGCGACAATTCTATACATCGCTTTTACAGCCAGACTTACATAGAGGAGAAACACGAACAGTTTTTCACATGCGCATAAGGCTAACGCAGATGGGTGGAGCAGACAGCCACGCAAATATGTCTCACTCGCTTGCAAGTAACCAGGCAGAATCCTCGGTGTGCGTAAATCCGCACAACATGATCCATCTGTTCAATGAAAGAGGGATCATGCTTCGAGCGCTGAAGGCATTCGCTGACGAGCTTTTCATCAAACAACAAAGCACTAGATGTAGGACCAGTCGTGTGCTGCTGACTGACACCAGCATTGAAACCTGAAGTTTCGTATAAGGGTGTGAAAGTGGCAACAAAACAATCCGCGACTGATTGGGCTTCTACTCCTCTAGAGTAGAGCAGGCGAAAACACTCTCCATATTTGCTAGAGCGCTTGCAAATATACTTCCAAAATTCCGCCGGCCGGTCCCAGGCGCTCTTTTTCAAGAATGCAATATATGAGTCAGGATCATACTGAATGCGATAGTACCCAAAGGTTTACACAGTGTAGCATCATTGCGATACACCCATGTCGTGTCGCAAGCTAGATAATTGAAGCCAAAAAAACTGTACGTTTGAAGGATGCTTATGATATATATATATATATATATATATATATATATATATATATATATATATATATAGGGTGTCCGACGTAATATTAGCCAAACTTTAAAAATATGCGAATGCCATATAGAGGGCAGAACCAAGGCTTCCAAGGTTGTTTGCTGTCGCTTAGAGATACTCAGATTATTTTGTTCATTCTGCCTAATTGCATAATTAATCTTAATGAATTAGTCAGCTTCTCAAATATTATAGTTAGACGAAAAGTGTCAATGATAAAATTGTAGAGCAACATGAAAAACTTGCGATACAGCTTTCTGTTACTCAATACGTGCTACATAAAAGTTTTTCTGAGCGTGAAAGAAGCCCACGAATACACGCAAAGTGCCTCGAGCGGCCAGTAGCGCGACGATTCCATGAACGCTCCTTCCATGTACGTACATATACATATATACACGCTCTGAACCATCCCACGACGCGGTGTGTCAGACAGCAGCAGCAGCAGCAGTGGGAAAGTCGAAGGGGCAAAGAAACCTTCGCTTTAATAAAAAGAAAAGAGAGAGACATGGCACGATCACATCCGGTCACAATCACAGCACAGAATCACTCAAAGATAAGCCGTTTGCGCTTGATCCCGCTCTCAAGCACGGCATGTCTCCGCTCGGACTCACCTCATGCCTCCAAATAGCGCTAGACAGTAGGTTGGGAAAGGTAGGAGTGATATCTAGAACACAACAGAAGTGTAATAAATAAATACACATAGTTTAATGATACGACCTAAAAGAGCGTGTACTGAGAAATAGCTAAAGCACTTTCTAAGCCAAGGTTACCGCCATGTATTCCTGATAAGATGCAGTAAAATCCTCATATTTTTTTCCATGCTTCACCACAGTTAAGACGCATTTCATTAGGGGGTAGAGGGGCTATATATTTATGCAGCAACATAAGAAAAAGAGAAAATGTACAATCATGGTTGGGGAGTGCAAAATGTCCTCGAATAAGAACCTATCTGTAGCATGTTTGCTACGTCGCATGCCACAAAGACGAAATAATCGCCGAAGCAGGCCCCTGGCAAATCTGTGATGCTGCAACTTGCGAGTGTCAACTGTATCCAAGTCTTATCAGGAAAATATTTTATCAGAATACGCGCTAGCGTAAGCTCTCTTGATTGAAACTTTCTCCGGACATCACGGTGTAAAGTCTGGCAGCCATCTTACACGCAGCGTACTTCTCAATCGCACCCACTTATACTCGTCGCTTCCCCGCGAAAAAAAACGTGATGGAGCGGAATTCAGGCTCGTCACAATGCGCATCAGGGTGCTTTCAGATGGTGGAGGTTGCTGCGCGACACGCACTGCTCATAGCCAGCAGTGCATGTTCAAAAGTAGGCACTTTCTTCCCATGCAGGCTAGCCGAATTCGATTTCCCGGAAGAAACGCAAGCGCCTTCACGACGCGTTCGAGCGCCTACCTATACGACGGGCAAGATATAGAGATCGAAGTATAGTCAGAAGTCGCCATCTGTTAATTTTGACGTCGATCAATTCAGACTGGAGTTCAACTGGATATAGTGCCATAGCTGATAATTTCCGCCTGGCGCCAAAAGCGCGCGGAAGGTCACCGGCCACGGAGTAATCTGCGCATTCGATTCGTCACTCCCCGGCGACTGCGATCAATAATGCGTGGCCCAGTTTCCAATACGTGATTTCCTTTTTTTTTTCTTCTTGTCTGTTAACTTTTTTTCTTTTTTTAAATCCCGGCAGAAGCTAAGCCCCCGCAAAGCGCTCGGGTCTGATGGAGCGGCACGTTTGCATGCAAATGGTTTGGCATGGCGCAGTGGTTATCGCTGTCACGCCGCCACTGTTTAGTCGTTTCAAAGCTACTTGGCCGTCCTTCTTCTGCGGGTTCGAACGGTTTCGCCCCCCATGCTCCGCTCGCGTTTCTTTCGGTGACGGATCGCGCGTGTCGCCGGCACCGAGTCTCCCTCGATTGTCGTCGCTGAGTCGCTAAGGGCATGCGTCGAGTAGCGCGTGATCGATTAGAAATATTTCGCAACGATCACGCGCTGGTTCGCTCGTAAGCCGGCGACGAGCACCGAGAGGAGTGCGTAGATGCAGGCATGCACCATTGGCTGTGATTAGAATTGTAGGCATCGTCCGTGCACTTGCGTGTAAGATACGTTGATTAAGGAAGATCTCTTTAGAAAACGAATCAGGGGCTGGATTCTATCAGCCGACGTCATCGCTGTAACTTCGTTCGCTATCATATTAATAGCCGTGTCTAGTTTTTACAACCCGATCCTGCGCACACAATAGTTGTTGGTACAATGGAGATAGCGAGCGGCGTATGCACAGGTGAACACAAAATTTTGCGGGATCGGCCAGTGCGTACCAAACTGAAGCCCATCCAAAGTGTATTCTCGCGTCATCTTACTGAGGAAGCGTCTGGTAACACCGCTTGCCAGGTGCACGAGAGAACGCGAGTGCACGGTGCCAGGTCCCGACAGCAGCTGCTTGCTAATTCGTTAACAAGCACAAACATTCAGTTTGGCATGCACTCGCACATTCCGCCAAATTTTTGTCCCTCCTGTACATATACAGGCCAGGGTGCCGGCAAATAGTTCAATGGTTATTGCAATACTTTATTTAACTCCTAAGCAATTATTCCCTCGATTACCATCATCTCGTAAAGTGTAAAAACTTAAACTTCGCGCATGTGAACGGAAGTTCGGGAAGAATTATAGCGCATGCAAGAAAAGGACAAGGCGGTTACTTTGGCCACATTCCCTTTCACAGCTGACGCTCGTATGTGGAGCCTACCGCAACATCACATTGCTCACACGTATAAACGATGGGTTTGTCGCTATGTTGGATAAGCACGTATGTATTTACTCCCAATGCAGCCGTAAAGCGGACAAAATACTATGGACCTGTTGTTACTACAAGCTCAGCGTGGCCCTGGCCACCATGCACTACGCCCTAGTACAAAATGCATAAGCTAGATAATAAAAACTTACTGCCGCGGTTTAGTGGGACAAACTTAACTGTAATGTGTTGGTCATTCTCTAGTGCAACTCTATTTTTTTATTCAGTATAGAGAAACAACTAGCAAATGTTACGTGGCAAACTCTTGAAATTTTACGCGTAAAGAAAATTATTCTCCAGCTAGTAAACTGTACATTGCCCTCGCAAGAAATACGGGTCCAGTCGTCTGCAGCATCGCCACCTGTTGTTTATATATACAATTGTATTTCGCTGCCCAGAAGAGTGTTCCGTCAATTAGTGGAAACACTCTGGGCAAATCAGAATTCTCACTAGTTTCTGTGTCTCCCTAGCTTCCTTTTGGACTTCCATACAGCCCCCCTCTCAGGTAACATATCCAGCTCCTAATCTAGCGTGTTCATGTAAGTGCTAAGAGTATGCAAACCTAGTGCACTAGCCGTTTGTAAGACTATTTTCTATCTCGCCCTCTCTGTGCAGCGGAGAGGCATTATGGTGACATTTAGATGAAACTGAGCTGGCCAGATTGTTATCTTCGGAGCTCGAGGGAAAACCTGTAAAAAGCGTTAGTGATCAATAAGAGCAAATAGCTCGAACTCGTTTCTTTCCGAGGTGAAGGTTAAGTCATTTGATACCACTACACTTGATCGAGACGAATCTCTGAAATCCTACTTTACCGAAATAGAGAACGCGACTATATGGGATAGTTGGTAGCCGTGTATCTATATACGCCTCCCTACACCCATCTCAGTTAAGCAACGCACACTACCTAATCTCCCCCCTCCCCCCTCCTCTTTCCTTTTGGTCTCATCGTCCCACGCCCGCTTTCATCCAGCGTATACTTAACTGTCCTTGTTTTACGCTAGCCCGACGAAAAAGTAACAAAGAAACTATGGAACTCATATACAGTCTTATTCAAGCGACTATTACAATTTGCTTCCTAGCACCATGGTCGCAAAAAGACGAAGAGCTCGCGTGCTTACAGAGCTCAGTAAAATGGAGGCGACATTAAGGAGGGGGGGAGGGGGGGGCGCTGTCTTGGTTGTATGAGCGAGAAGAAAATAGAGGCTCTCCCATCTGTCTTTTGACTCTTTCGGCAACAAGAAAAGGACCATCCATCATCCCCACGACGAGCCCGCCACAGCGTTCGGTCTTACAGAGGCGGCGGCCGCATCCTTCGGCAAAGCTTGGCCTAAGCGTTCTGACGTCCCTGGCGAAAGAGTTCGGCTTTGAAAACAACCTTGCTCGTGTTTTGCTTGCGACACGTGAAAGGTTGCTGGTTCGGAAGTAATTTGCATGAGGAGGTGGCGGTAATTTGCAAGGTTATTTCGTTCGACAGGGAGAGAGAAGTAAAGCCAAGAGGGATAGAAAGAGATATATACAGAATGTTCTGTATGGTATAGCTATAGGTTCCACAACTCTTTGGCGAGATATATCGTTTAGATTATTTCGCATCAATAAAACGCCCTTCACAGTTTCATAGCCAGAATTTTTTTTTTCGTATGCCACGATTGCGAAGCAGGCAGGTGTATAAGCGCGAGTAGCGACCTTCCGGCATGAAGATGTTCCTATCATGAAACACAGGACTGCTCTATCTTTCTGTCCCCTCTAGAAGCCATTGCTCTTCATCTTCGCCACAAAAAACTTCGCCGTATTCCGCTAGACTTCTATACAGAAAAATTTTTTTTCGTTTATTATTATTTTTTGCAGTGTTGTTGCTCCTGACCGGCACTGGTCATCAAAGGATTAGTGGCGTCATCAAAGCAATGATAGTGCAAACAGCAATACGAGCTGGTTGCAGGCTATCGGCTATAGTACATATGTGGTAGCTCAGTAAGGGCATTTCAATCAACAAGCAAAGGTAGCGACGATGGCTTCACAAATCTTCCGACCATCTCGCATTGTTGTTTCGACGTCTTCCTACAATTGATCATGAAATGAATTCCAACGGTGGCAGAATGCAACAATGCTCATATTACCCACTTTGAGTGCACCTTACAAATGTGCACAAATTATTATATCCCGAGCCATCGACTGTACGACCCCTCTCATAGCTGAAATGTTGGTTTGGGCCATTAAACAACATGAATGAAATCGAATAATATGGTCAATGAGCAATTATTTTTTAGATATGTTTCATTCGCTCATGCATAATTCACTCACAATTTTTTTAACGAGTGTGCCTGATTCTCTCTAGAGCAGGCAGGCTTTCTGCGTCTCCTGGTGGTCTTTGCCGCAAAGCGTATAGTTCGCAAGTGTTGCTTTGGGACGTTAAACCCTGTGCACCAAGCAACCATGTTCAGCGCTAGGAACGAAACAGTGACGCTTCGTTGAATGCTGGCTGGAAGACCACGTCCCGAACGACGAATGGATCGGTGACGGCTGCAGGCAGTTCACTATCTGAAATTTTGAAAGGCGCACTTAATTTTTATTGATAATCTGATTTCGTTCGATTTGTCGCTATATCAACCCGCAATACGTCGAAGATCTACGCCAAGCTTTTCATGTCGTGTTTTCGCGAGATAGCGACCTTATATGTTGCTGCTTGACGATGCATCAGCAACTGGTGCTATCATGAATGTATGTGCGGAAGGAGGTAACTGAAAGATTCCATCAAAGAAAAAAAATCGATGGTGTGTTTCGATATCCATACGAGTTCCAGAACATTAACGTCTCTTTAGAGAGAAGGCATGGCTGAGTGCTTGCTTCCTGCTAATAGTGCTTTCATTGACCATACAGTCTGTATTCCGTTGAAAGTTTAGTTGTAACTCTTTTATATAACGCGCTTTTATAGTTGCCTCAACTTGCCGGCTACACAGGTCGTTAAATATTCAGCGCAGAAAATCTCAATGGCAAGAAAGCTTGAACTGCAAACTTCGGTTGACTGCAAGAAAGAAAGAAAGAAAAAAAGTACAAATGAGGTGTAGAAACACATTTGCAGTGAGCAGCTTAGTGTCATGATTATCCCTGCGACTTTTTTGAGGACACGGTTTATATTCCGTCGAAATAGATGGACACCACTGCATGCCGCAGCGAAGAATTTACCGCTAACAGTCTGGAACTAAATACGTCGGAATGAAATGTTCCGCCTGTAACAGTTTACGGAATCTTCACAGAGAGTTTACCGACGAAATACCCCACTCCCCCTCCGCCGTCATAATTAAAGATGTATACTGTCGCGGGGATATGGTGCGCATTAAAAAAAGAAAAAAAAAAGAAGAAAAAAAGGCTGCGAATCTGGAGGAGCGCGCACGCCTGCTTCACGTTTCTACAGCAGCATAAAGCCACGTGTTTTTAACTGCAAAAATATATATAGACTGAAGATATTTGCGTACTGTGTACTATAAGCAAATTTAGGCTGTCGGTAGAAAGCGGTGCTTTTCAGAGTTGCAGTGCTGCATACAGCATCTGCACGCCCCATACCACTGAGTGATTTCACTTGGGCGGGAAAACATAGTTAAGATATTTTCCCATTCAGTTTATTTCTTTCCTAGGGACTCTTGCCGAACAATTAACTAAGGAGGAGAAATGCAGAGTGCTTCGTAGAAAGAGAGAAGGATAAAGAAAAGGCAGGGAGGTTAAGCAGCCCTGAGCCTGGTTTGTTACCCTGCACTGGGGGAAGTAAACAGGGAAGGCAAGCCGAAGGATCGAAAGTCAATAGTTGTGCGCTGTAGTCACCGACATAGTAGAAATTCTCAGCGCTGTGTCGCGGCGATTTCTCAGCGGGGTTTGCTTCAGGAATCGCAGCAGCGCTTTTGCGGCCTTCTGCAGCTGTAATGTGCGAGACCACGGTTCCAAGATCTTCGTCAACGAGAAAGGTTTTCCCTTCAAGCTGGTTTAGGGTGATGCACAGTGCTTCGTAAACTATTAAAATGCAATGCTAAAAGTATCGGGCACGCTTTATAATCGCTCCAAAGGTCTTCACAGAGCGTTACATATTTTAAAAAATCTTATTGATTCAGAATCCGACCCGAATGAAGGGTCGCAATCAGCAGATGGAGCCAATTAAATCCTTTCAGGCAGCGGCGCCCAGCAATGAGAGTGGGCCCCGCTAGCATGCGTCCGCCGAGCGCCCCAGAAACTTCAAATGAAGCGGCTAATTGCACGATATATATATATATACCATGCAGCGGTCCGCCGCGTCGCTAATTCGCCCATTACATCTGGCGCGGTTAATTAAGGGCACGTCCCTCTCAGATTCGTTGATGCAATTTCCACTTGGGCGGGCCGCTCCCTGCCCAGCTGCGGGTTGTGCGGAGGGTTTCGATATATCTGAATAGCGGGCGTACGCTTCTTGAAACTCGGTTCTTGTGAAGTCTGTTCTTGGCATGCTTCGCTGTCACTTTTTTTTCGATAACCGCCCTGCTCCACCCGGAAATGACTCTCTCTCTTTTTTTTTTCTTTTACGAGACGCTAAAGGAGCTCACAAAAGCAAGTGAATAGAATCGCACAATAATGTTCCAGTGGATACCTAACCACTGCAATATCCCTGGGAATGTTGCAGCAGACTAGGCAACTGGGCAAGCGCATGTTAATAACGCCGCATATGGTCTCCCTCTAGCGCAAGGGGAATTGCGGCACACACTAAGACAGCTCTCAGCCTGTGGTTGCAAAGCGACATGGTTTGATCAGAAGTGGAAATCTTCAGATTTATTTCACATTGGACCCTTCGCTTCAGTTTGATATACCGACCGCATTGCATACAACCAGAGCCTTTCATACGCTCATTCACCGTCTGCGGCTCGGTACCGTGTACACAAAACACTTTCTACAGTAAATTCCAAGAGCTGACAGTCCAGAATGCACGTGTGGCCACGCGGATGATGATGTACATCATCTTCTTTTAGAATGCCCGCGACACGACACACACAGACAACATTTAACACGTGATTTAGGGGAGTTAGACCACAGGCCTTTCAGCCTCAGGCACATCTTAGGTCCTTGGCCAACATATTCATTGGAAAGATGCTCGTTATTGGCCCGCCAAAGATTTCTAGAAGCGAGCAACACTCTCGAAAACTACTGAGTAGAGTGTTTACCTGTGATAAACTCACTCTATGGGATTTTTTTTACCCGACTTTGGCCAATTAAATGGCTGGGTTCATGTACCTTCATTTGAATCTAATCTGTGCTTTCTTATGTGCCCTGATTTTAGGGTAGTTATGTGACCAGACTTAGTGTTTACTTTAGTGCACCTGTGACTGGACTTTGTGTTGTTCTGTTTCCGAGTTGACTTTTAGTTTTAGGGTGACATTAGTGTACTTATGTGACTGGACATACTGTTATTGCGATTTGGAGTTGACCTTTACTTTTAATGTGTTGAAGTTAATTCCTTTTTCTTTTTTCATGTCTCTATGTGAAAAGGAGCAGCCGGCGCCAATTAAAGGCGACATCTCCTAGGTACCATATAATACTACAAAAAAAAAAACAATCCATCTCCCTGGGAAATCTTGCAGAGCCGTGCATGTTATAAGAGATTAGAGATTGAAGGAGCTGAGGGGGCGGGGGGGGGGGGGGGGGGACGGAGGTCCATTGAAAATGGTACCTGGCATTCCATACACCTCGGCTGAAAGGAATCAATGAACACATTGTGTTTCGAAGTGGCCTCTTTTTCGCACGGAGTGATCATATCCATCACTGTAACTGCTTATACACACTTGAACGCTGTCACATTCGGCCTACATAATGAGCCAAACCACCAAGCGTCCAATACATGGTGAGCCAAGCCAAGCATTCAAGCTAGTCAAAGAAAAACGATAGGATTAGGTTGTGCAACAGACGCATGATCGCAGTAAGCCTTGCTATCGCCGTTGTCCTCTTCCTCGTGCATAACTTAGGGGCACTCGCGGTGAAGACAAATGGTTGACAATCCAAGTGCAAGTCCAAGTGCATATATATATTATATAAATATATATATAAAAGAATGGGCCAGTTGTTATTTGAAGAAATGGTGGTGCAATGAAAACCGCAAACAAGTTTATTTATGGCAGCACTTTCAATAGCGGAACTCCCATCGTTAGGGCAGTTTGAAAGTTTCTAAATACGCTGACTCCCAAGTTAATGGCAGCCATGGTACTCCCAAGTTTTCAGCAGTATAAATAAACCTGCAAAACAAGGCGTTTCGCAGCCCTAGGTGAGTTTAGGCTTCGACGATTCACCCTTCTCATCTTCTACAAGTGCACACGTAGTAATGCTGGGTACAAGCAGAAACGCCATGGTGAAAAGCATGTTGTTTATTGCTGATGATGTGATTCTGACCGAGAAATCGATTTAATTATTTAGCTCAGATGTGCTCGATCAGTTTGCATAGTATACACGTAAGGGAAAAAGAACGATAATAAGTAATTTCTAGTTGACAGTTATTCTTGCGCGCCCGGATCAGGCGAGTGATGCGCCAATCATCTGGGATCTCACTGGATTCTATCGATCTGATCAATATTATTGTTAAAAGCTTTCCCACAATGCCAGTGTATCACTTGAGAAAGGCAGAAGGAGTGCCATCAGGACCTGTCGATTGTTTTGCGTCTGGTCACAAGACCAGTTCAACAATTCCTTCCTTCCTTCTTACATTTGCATCTGGGCCTCTGCGATGACTCGCCCTCAGCTAAGAGCCAGGCTTCAGCGGGCGGCAACCATGACGGCTTCTTATCTCCGAGAACAAGGCCTCAGTGTGTCTACTGAAAAGTGCGCATTACTTGGTTTTACGCGGAAACAAATGTCAGCGTATCCTGTTACCATCAATGGTCAAGCTGTATTCTATGTTAAGACGCATCGCTTTCTGGGCGTCATCATTGACCGCAACCTCTCGTGGAGCCCTCACTGCATCTATCTTAAGAAGAAGCTAGTCGCCATTGCTCAGGTATTCAAATTTCTATGCGGGAAAAACTGGGGTACACCAGTCCATTCTATGTCGCAGCTGTACAGGGTTCTGTTTCTGGGACTCCTACGTTACAGCCTACCAGTGTTGTCAAATGCATGCAAGACGAACTTTCACGCCTTGGAGAGCATACAAGGTCAAGCCCTACGCACGTGTTTAGGGCTGCCTCGGTGCACCTCAACAACAGCAACAATCGCCATCGCAGGAGACCATACAATCCAGACACATGTAGCTGTCGACTCTCTCAGAGCGCACATTCGCCATCTGTCAAGAATCCCCGACCATCATTTGGCCTCCCTACCAGCCGAGAGACCTCAAGCGACCTTTTACGAGTGATTAGCGCTCATCAAGAGTACACACCGGCATCTTTTACACCGGCGGCGAAGCCTTCCTCTCCCCTGTGGTGCCTGCGACAGCCGCAAGTGAATTTTGCTATTCCTGGAATTACAAAAAAGTCAAATCATCCATCGCCGAACTTCGCCTACTTGCGCGCAAGAAGCCCCAAGATCTCTGGATTTGAAGTGGCTTCAATTGCAGATTACGTAAACTGGACCCCACGCTACGGCTACAACTGCCATCTAGCCTTTCCCGCGGCGAAGCAACCTTGTTGTGTCGCTTGTGGCTGGGAGTGGCGTTCACGAACGCATACTCCTACCGTATGGGAATGGCCGAGAGCCCGATGTGCGACTGCTGTGGGTGCGAGGAGACCATCTAGCACCTATTGTGTACCTGCCCTCGCTACGATGTCCAACGCCTCTCTTTGCGGGCAACATTACGCAGACTGGACTCGAGACCGTTCACCGAGTCAAAGATACTCGGACCGTGGCCACACCCGTCACTGGCTCGAAAAGCGATTCGTGCACTAGTGCGGTACTTGAAGTGCACGGGCTTAACAGACCGTTTATAGTGTCATTGTGTATGGTGTCCCTCCCACACATACTCAGTACTTACTCTCTCCCTTTCTTTCTCTTTCTATTCCCCTTTCCCCCACCCCCAGTGTAGGGTAGCAAACCGGATGCTGTTCTGGTTGACCTCCCTGCCTTTCCTACCCTTGTTCTCTCTCTCTCTCTCTCTCTCCTTCCAGCAATATGCTAGCAATCTCACTTCTGACATTACAGAGCCGGGTGTGGTCATTTCTGCCAGGCTTCGAAAATACACTGTGGAAGTGTAAATTGAACGCATTAGCAATTTCAGTTTCATCACTGAGCATGTTCCCGTTAAGAAGTATGGGTATAATTTTTATTACTTTATTGAACCTGACAGGAATTCCTTTTTTTTTCTTTCTTTTCTTTTTTTTAGGATAGTCGGACGCAAATCGGCTAGAGTAAGTGGCAAGTATCGATCTCGACTTTCACTTAGGTTAACGGCCAAATAAGCGTTTAGCTCAGCTATAAGTGAAACGTTGGCCGACCTTCGCTTTCTTAGTCGCTTATTTTACGTATTAAATGTCTTATTTCTTTGGTTATCCAGGGGTTAAGTTTGTCTACATGCTTGTTTTTGTTGGAATAAAGTTATCGATACAAAATGGCCTTTAAAACTTGAACCTCGCCCAATAACAAGTTCACATTATCTTCGTCCCATGACGCAAGAACGTCCTCAACGTAGTGTACAATGCACGCGTCGTCTGCTTCAGTATAATTTCTTTAGGTGCAATCTAATTGAAGCTTAGTATCATCTAAATTAGGCGTAACTTACTCGCCAAATATCACGTTGAATAAACACATACAGGGTGTCCCAGCTAGCGTTAACCAAGCTGTTCAAAGAAAAGAAAGATTTAGGAAAAGCGCAGTGCACGATACAATTTGAGACCTACGGCGTTCGATCGTCAGACGAGTGCCGACCGAATAACGTAGGTCTTATAATCGTATCTCTCAGAAGAATATTTTTTTTACCATTTTTTTCTTTGAACTTGGCTGACGTTAGCTGGGACACACGGTAGAAACGGTAACCTTAAAATTCAGCCACGTCCTTAATTTTACTAAAGGAAACTTTAGGCAGACTCTGGAGGTAGAAACACTGTTGTATACAACCAACGTGCGGTCCGTTCTAGAACACGCCGCAATCATGTGGGATCCTTACAATAACTTAATAATTAACAAATTAGAAGCAGTTCGTAACCACGCCACATGTCTTGCGACTAATTTATTCCGTCGTAACGTTTGCGTTACAGCCCTTAAAAAAAATGTGTATTTTTGGGATACACTAAAAACTCGTCGCCACATTTTCACGCTTTCTTTTCTCAAACAATTAGCCCACGACAATATCGAAATCGATCACCAGAGGTACTTGAAACCGCTCACATACTATTCCGAAAGAAGGTATAATACCAAGAAAATCAGAGAAATTAAGTGCCGGTACCCCATGTTTCAGTCATAATTTTTTTCGTGTATAATAGGCGAAGGGAAAAACTTAGCTAATACTGTTGTTACTGCCTCGCCGTGGTTGCTCAGTGGCTATGGTGTTGGGCTGCTGAGCACGAGGTCGCGGGATCGAATCCCGGCCACGGCGGCCGCATTTCGATGGGGGCGAAATGCGAAAACACCCGTGTTCTTAGATTTAGGCGCACGTTAAAGAACCCCAGGTGGTCAAAATTTCCGGAGTCCTCCACTACGGCGTGCCTCATAATCAGAAAGTGGTTTTGGCACGTAAAACACCAAATATTATTATTATGTTGTTACTGCGTCCAGTGAATCGTTTGCCAACTTATAAGCTCAAGCAACATTTGCATGAAACGCAGTCTTGATGCAGAAATTTTAACCAACGCCCAGTCCAGCTCTTATCGTGTGTCTTTCTACTTTGACTGACACATGTCGTGTCGTGTGACTGTTAGTGACACTGAGGAAAACCAGAACAAGGTAAAAGCGGGAGCCAACGTTTCGACAAGCGAACTTGTCTTTTTCAGCGCACTGACATTGACAGACAGACAGACAGACAGACAGACAATGAACTTTTAGTGAGGTCCTGAGGTACTAGCCGGCGGAGACTCCGTTGGGGCCCTCGGCTCGCCGCCGGTTGCTCCCATTGATGTTCGATTTTTTTTGTTTTGTTTTCATAGATTACATCACAGGTATATTTCTTTTGTTGATCTTGTAATGGCAACTCCCTCAATAATAATACCCTCTAGGCGCGTGTAGTGATGTTAAAAATAAACAGCGCCGCACAGACCGGCAACCGGCGCGGTCTGTCTCTGCGACCACAGGACGTTTTGTACCATCTTCGTCGAAGGTTCGTCCATCGGAACGCACGACAGAACTCGCCGAAATCACCGCACCCACTGGCAGTGGGCCAGTGCCGTCAGCGCCTTCAGGTGGCGGGGCAGTATGGGAACGCTGGCATGATGAGAGGCATCGGAGTCAGCGGTGGAAGAAGACGACGACGAAAGCACGAGCAGTGGCACGAGCGCGTCTCTGTGACCACGTGACTTTTTGTACATCTCCGGCCACGCCGCCGGATTTTCTGCTTCACGAGTCATATAATGCTATCGCATAAACAAATAAATAAATAAATAAATTTATCGCGCGCCTTCCATTCTTCCACCACTCGCTAGGCTGCGTGTTGTGGCGCTGCTGTCAACTCTGGAAAACTTCAGGCATGCAGCCGGGATAAGCTAGACCTGCCGTGTGGGCTCGCTCTGTCGCTTGACCTGCTACTGTGCGTGGCGCCCTGTCGGCACTTTGTCTCCGCTCCGCAACCTTGCAAGCGCGAACTTATCATTAGGCACAGACCACCGGGCTTGCTGCAGCGGACCGTAGACTCGAACGCTTAATAAGATTGATCTAGAAAGCGACAGACGAGTCCGAGACCTGGTGGTACGTCAAATGCGAGAGGAGCTGGGAGACGTGGCCGCACGGGCGTTTACCGCGCTGCACAAAGGAGCCGGCGACCTCGCACGTCACGAGGCGGTTGTGGCGGCAGCGGCGGTGACGCGATCGCGAAATGAACACGTCCTATTCACGTCTCATATTCCAGGAGGCGCCCGACGGCTGCGTCTTTGTTGCACGCGTTGGTTCGCCTCCGTTTCGTCCTGTTGCTGGACCGCGCGCGGCTCGTCAGAAGCAGTTCTGTGCAGCCTGGTGGAAGCTGAACTCGACCGACTAACGAAGGCGTCGATGAGAGCGTCGCCTTGCGATGCCGTACGTCGTCACGCGCACTTGTTTTCACCGTCCGCTATAGTTACCCCTTGTTTATCGCAATCCTGCTTTGGGACGTAGTTTCGCTACCTCGTGACGCAAAAGCACCGACGTCACATCAATAGATACGGCGAACGAAAGCCGGCTAAGGTATTCAATTCCTGCGTTAATAAATAGTGCTTTGGAAAGCGGGCCGCTGAAAGTCCGTCTACATATTTGTCGTCATTTGCATGAAATGGCAACCAGCGTGCCGGACCATGGCATGCGCATTCGCTTCTTATTTGCATGTTGAATGTGGGCACCACTGCACTTAAATGCTTAGCCGTCGAGACACCATCGGCAACGTCTGGCATTCAAAGTGGAAAGGATTAACCCTGCGCCGTGCTCCTTGCTCCGCTCGTTCGTTTACTGGCGTTGCTAACACGTTGTTGTTGAGTGACCCCATTTTAGACGGCGCTGTCTGAGCGTCCGGCGCCTATCCAGGCCATCAATCATTCTCCCGGTGGGAGATCTCAATGCCACTTGCGCTTTGTCTTGAACCTCGAATCCAACCGAAACCAAAACAAAGATACTCACAGAGAGAAGAGAAGCTACGCATAAAACGAGGCAACAATCATTTGTTGAGACCCAGCTGTGCAGCAGTACTTACACTCGTGGCCATGTGCAACGCTAGTAGCTCTCATTAGTGGTGCGAATCGATGGCCGCCGAGCAGTGGAATACGAGAGGACCTCGTTTCTCAAGGATTTTAAAGGGGAGGGGGAGACAATATGCGGGCTGATTCAATTCGTAATTAACGCTGCCGCAGATCAAGATATTCGTGTAGACCCGAGCGAATATCTAACGCTTCCAACAACGAAGCAGGCCAACTTCAATGGAAAGAGCTCAACGAACGCCTCCAAGATGGTAATTTCTCCGAAAGGGTCTTGGGACAACTTGTTGTGAACCGCTCACCTGTTACCAAAAATGCATTCTGTGAAATCAATTCGTAGGAAGACACAATGCGTCTATTCTCTCTGTTTCTTTCTTGTTCCAGCCTGCAAGCTTGATAGTTTATGGAACAAAGATATTATACATTCAATGAGTAGCGCCTGTTTGTAAGGAACCCGTCCTGTGCGTCAGTACACACTGCCTGCTTACTTCAGTCACTGTACTTGAGATAATTCCATCAGCCAAGTGCGCGGAAGTTCATTTGACTGCTGGAAAGATCTTGTTTAGTTATAATATCAGTCAATACGTAAATAAATAAATCAGTCAATTTTATTTTTCCCTTTTACAGGAAGAGCCAGTACTAAAAGCCGTAATGACTTAAGTAAGGTCACGACACTATTTACATGGTGACACACGGCAGGGCAGGAAACAATACAACTGAGAACGATTAAGCGTGAGTACAGCTGTGTTGATATATATATTTATGCACACTGCAGTGCATAAAATGTAAGTTATGCATCATGTGGTAAACAATGCACGGAAATTGCAGTGAACTATAGAGTACAAATTCGGTAAGATGCCTGTGGCAAAATCAGCGTGCAAATGACTGCATGGATTTCTGCACATCTGTTTCTTTATCATGACGAATGACTAACCGTATTCCATAGCTACCAAGCTTTAGCGAGTGTTGGGCTGCCAAGCATGAGATTGCGGGATCACATCGCGGCCACAGCGGCCGCATTTCGACGGGAATGAAATGCGAAAACACCCGTGTACATAGATTTAGGTGCACGTTAAAGAACCCCAGGTGGTCCGAATTTCCGGAGTCCCCCAATACGGTGTGCCTCTTAATCAGATCGTGGATATGGCGCGTAAAACCCCACAATTTTCTACCTTTCCTTTTTTTAATGTTTCCTTTAAATTTAAGTGCTGCCACCGTCCTCACGCTGGGATGATGCCAGCAGCACGCGCGTCGCGCGCCACCACGCCGCGCATGTACACGGCACCCCACCGGCCACGGTGGGCAAGCATTTTAATTTCATGCAATGAAGAATAACAAAGAGCGAGAAAAAAAATGCGCATCAAGTGCCGGCAAAGACCATGCGCAATACACTTCGACAATTGAAGCGCATGGTGACAAATTGAGCGGCACCAAGCCGCGCATGTGCAGGTGACACTCCACCGATATGACGCAGTAGCATTTTAACGATATCTAAGAGAAAATAAGAAAGGGTAAAAAAAAGAAATAATTACATGCAGTGGCGGTAAAGACCGTAAGCCAAAAAGCTCGAAACCTTCCTAAAAATTGAACTTCGTTGTGACAAGTGACAACGTATAGTATAGACTTATGAAACAGCAAAAAAAATGATAGTAATAATAAAGAAATAAAAGAAGCACTTAAACGTAAACAATTAAGAGAGAGAGAGAGAGAGAGAATACGCTGTGGAAAACGGTGGAACTTACTCAGCAGGCAGTTTACATAGGCAAACTCTTCCAATAACCGAGAGTGGGCTATGAAGACGATCAACGTTAACTTGTATATGTCGTTTAACAGATAAGTTAGTGCCTAACATAACGACTGCTTGCAGTTGTTTGCTCTAAAGGTCAGAATAATCACGGCTCTTTATGTCTGGTGCATTTCATGCTGCTGTTGTCTCGGAGGCCAGCCAAACATTATAATGCCATCACATCTCAAGTTTTGTATGTATGAGAGTGTGAGCTGTACAAATGAAACATAGGAAATATATCGTAATGAACGAAAAGGCTGGTGGTAGCGTCAAGCTATGAGCCATTTGCTGTGTACCAAATCGCGCCTTTCTATAGATGTAATTTTGTCAAGTTAGCGATACCGGTATTAAACCACACAAGGCTTCAATATTAATGTGAAGCCACTAAGGCATTGTAGAGTATGAACTTGACTTTAAGAGGCATATAATGTCTGACACGTATAAAGTCTGAACATTTTAGACTGCAGGTGCTCGTACATGTTCATTCCATGTTAGTAAGCTTGAGAAAATGACGCTGAGTGTTTTTACCGAGTTCACTACCTCTATATAGTTTCATTCCACAAATAAACGTTTAGCTCATGAAGTATATATATATATATATATATATATATATATATATATATATATATATATATATATATATATATATATATATATATATATATTTATTTATTTATTTATTTATTTATTTATTTATTTATTTTTGGTGGTGTATAACACCGCTAGCCAAACATATGGCTAGCAAACCAGGGTAATTTGATTTCTTTCATGGCGGGCAAGTTGCGGTGGGGCGCGACTGTATATGGCCAACTTTTCGACGATGCAGGTGTCTTCAATGGCCAGCTTTTCTGGAAACATCGAATACAGGCCAGGTCGAACATTATTTTGCATTTCAAGTAGCTTGAAGTCTCATTTGCGTCGATAAGCCCGATTGAACTAATTGTAATGCACGTCATTCAATCAACAGTATCACGTGACGTATGGTGTACTGCTTGATGTTTCTTTGGTGCCGGACGCCGTGATTTGCTGCTGGCCGCTCGAGGCACTCTGCTTGTATTCGCGGGCTTGTTTCACGCTCGGTAAAACACTTTTATGTAGCGCGTATCGAGCAACAGAAAGATGAATCGGGAGTTGTTCATGTTGCTCAACCATTTGCTAAGTGAAACTTTTCATCTAATTATAATATTTGAGAAGTTGATTAATTAATACTAATAATTTAATTAGGCGGAACGAAAAATAATAATCAGAATATTTCCAAGCGATGGCAAACAACATTACCTTGGTTCTGTCCAGCTACGTGGCACTTGCATATTTTTAATGTTTGGCCCAAGTTACGTGGGACACCCTGTAGACCTTATTGAAGACACCTCTAAAATCAGTCAAAACCGGCAAAGTAGCATTTTCTGAGCGCATATTATACTGCCAGCGTGCTCATAATCGCCATGTGGCTCAAGACAAACTTTCCAATAAAGGGCAATGCTTCCAGTGAGTCCAATGCCTTCCGCGCATGCCGTAGCGAGGCAGAATAAGCTCGGCATGTGATGCGCCCTGCACCGCAAGAAGCGCTTGCACGCGCGCACGTGCGTTATACGTGCGACGACGTTTACTTTCTCTCAAACGAGGGCAGCCGCTTGCGCAGCTGTTTTCCGAAGGGATCGCGCACACTTCACCCAGCGAGTACACGGTCGGCGTGGGGGCCTGTTGACTTTGCCCGCTTTCCCTCTCGCTTTGGCGTTCCCCTTTCTCTCTTTCTTTCCGACAGAGTCCTTGAAAAACGATCGCTTCCCACTGGGGCGGTATGCGTTGCGGATGTCGTGCGCTTCGCGCGCACCGGGCTTGTTGGCCGTCTTCGACAAGAGAGGGCGCCCGCGGCCTCATCAGGAGCGTTCAGGTGCAGTCCTGCCGCTAGGTCGGTCGCAGGTACGGCAAGGAACCCTGCGTAACAAAAGGGCCTAGCGAATTACCCAGCAATGCCAGTTCATGCCTTTCATGTCATGGCCGGAACGGCAGGAATAGCTCAAATTACATGACATGAAAGGCATGGCATGTCATGTCATGAGATTGCTGAGGGAAGACGAGAAGTGACTGTCATATTTGACCTTTAGTTTGTATCATTGATGTCTCGCGCATGACTAGCAACGTTGTCTGTGACTCCAACTCTCGTGACAAATATTGCCAGTAATTACTTCACTTAAGAGGAAGCTTTAGCTCCGGCGCTCCAATCTAAATACATGTACAAGGAGAATTCGTTTTTCTCTACAACCACTGCACCAAATTTGTCAAGGTTTGTTGCCTTTAAAAGAGAAATTTAAAATCGAGTGACTGTTGGTTTCGAATTTCTGATTTAGGTCGTCAAGTTTTTATTAAAAATTGGCAAAAATCGAAAATTTTCAGAAAACGAAACTATCAAGTTTACAACTCTGTAAACTCTGTCAGAACGTGGTTTCAGCACGTAAAACCCCAGAATTCAATTCAGCAGCTCATTCACGTGGTTAGGAAGAAGGCGGCTTCTTTCTGACGACAAAATTAGGTTGAGGGCCGAAATGAACCGCTCGGCGGGGGTCGTGGTGATCTGACCTTGGCCCTGGAGCTGTGAAGCGTGGGTGGTCATCGTATTCGCCGTACTTTCTAGAACAAATGAGTATGCAGGAAAATCACCGACTGAATAGCCAGCTGCCTGCGCAATGCTTTACATAACGTCGATTACCACAGTACGTGGGATCAGCGTAATTCTTAATGTTTTTTTTTTTCTAAAATGTAGACACTCGTGCTAATTTTTAAAGCTGTTATCTCAGCTAAGCACTCAGCAAAATAGCTGGAAGGGCATATCGTGTGATAAACTCCGCACGAGAAATGGCGCTGTTACTTGAGAATTCAGCAGCAGTCACGGAGAGTGCGTCAATCCGTACGAATGAAGTTGCCACTTCCTAACGCACGTAGATATGAATGTACACCCGAGCAACACTGAAGCACTGCAGAAGGGTATGTGCTCATTAGAGTTTGAACGAGTCATCATATACACCTATACTACTCTCCGCGTTTTCTCAGCCGAGAGACAGTAATTCGAGGCTACCACAGGGACAATTATAGCTTTTCGGGAACACAAACAGTTGCTCCATTGGAATGCATCAACTAGTGAGGGCTTTAGTGTACCTCTTTCAAGGTCTATAACAAAGTCTTAGAAGGATTTCTGCTGCAAGGTATGGCTCACGAACATCGCTCTTCTTTATCTTTTTTTTAATGTTGGAAGTTCCATAATTTGTGTTCCCTCAAGATACCGGACCTGTCGAAATCGCTGTCAACGCTTCATTCCTATGGGCGAAAATATGTGACGTGCTTGTACCGGAAAGTGCGTGAATTATGATAAGATTGCTAATCACACTAAAATATTTCTTTCCCACGCGTCCAACAGCTTTTATGTCATAGGACTCCGATCAGGCCTATTCAGTTGACCTCTGTGGGCTTCTTGGCTCCATAGTGTTTACAGCGCTCCAATATAAGAAGTACATCTTCCTTTACGTTGCCACATTCGCAAGGACAGTTTTTCATCAGGACAGTGCATCAATGAGGCAATTCTGTGAGGAATCCAACGAAGCGAACTGGGCGTTCACTCGAAAAAAAATTAAACAGTAGAAAATCTGCCTTGCATGGCCCAAGCTCGCGGATTTTGCCTTCGACGAAGAGCGACTTAACTGCCTTTCCGAGGGGACCATAAGAGTAGACACAAACAGCCGTCTCTCCCTGAGTTTTTTTTTTTCTTTTCTTCTTTTTTTGTGTAAAGTTCTAACGCTTGAGGAAGTCAAAGTGATATTTTATATTATTAATGATGTTTAAAGACAAATAAAATCCATCAACGAGAAACACGATTGAAGCAAAGCATCATAATTATGGACACGAGTCATCGAGTGGGTGTTGGCTTCCTCGACCTTCGGCAGTAACCTATGCTTGTGGAGTGTGTCGTAATAGCAAGTACGCATCGGACAACAATTGGCAATTTCTACCAAGAGAGCCGTTTTTTTTTCTTGCATTTTGCCAGTCAGTCCACTTACGTGGTCTTACTAGTGGCCATAATTCTTCGATGTTAGAGTTGACCATAATCAATTTCGGACGAAAAAAAAATTTAAACATAACAGGAAATAATTTTCGCTCGAGGGAAAACTAGTTTTCGGCCCTTGATCGTCGTAACACATGCTTTGCATTGCAGCTCCAGATTCAGGCAGAATGCTCGGTCCCACCATTAGCACCTAATTTGTACTTGCAAACGATTCACAACCTCAAAAAGGCTTCTGTAAAGATTGCTTCGAATCTGTGTCGCATAACTGGAGCCTCGACAACTATAATGTCCTAGACCACTGGGATGCACCGCATCGGCTTTCCACACAATGAGACTGTGGGACGCAGTTCCTGCAAAGCTCGTTCAGTTTGTACCTCCGTGTACCTTTCAAATGCCCGTGCGTGTCTTTATCTTCCATCCTCATCACTCGGACTAGAATGCCAGGCATATAGGTTTAAGTTAGTCCTGTTCCTCCACTTTCTGTTTAACGGCCTCTAAATGGTCATATTTTGCAATTAGAGCGGGCGCGGTTAGCAACACGTACGGCACGGACATCGCCGGGCGTTGTATCCTAACAAGACAGAAATAAATTCGCAGAAAGATGAAGGCTCGAAGCCATGACAGGTGGTCGAGCAAAGACTGTTGTTGGAGCCCTTTCAACCCTCCTGCCATGACAAAGACAAGTCCCCTTGTACAAACAGCTTCAGCGACGTTGCGTCTTAGACCACTGTTATCACGTTGCATGTCTAAGTACGGGGGCATTTAGCAAATTTCTAATTCGTAGCGGCCAGAGCATCGCACGCGAGTCAAGCTTTAATTTGCCTCGAGCCTGGTATTAGCCCTCCCAAGCGAAGGTGAAAAAAAAAAAAAAAAGAACAGACCAGATGGGCACAAAACTACAGCTGCCCTCAGCTAGCTCCCATCCCTCCCTCTGGTGCAGCGCCCCCGTGGATGCACGCGTGTGCAGCCCGCGCATCCGGTGCCGGCAACGCACGAATTCCGCCACGCGCACGAACAGCGGCGACTGCGGAAGCGGTGGTGGCGGCCCCCAAAGCTGCACTGTCGCGAAGCCTATTCTTTTTTTTTTTTTTTTCAAGAGCCGGCACGCGGGCGGCTTTGTTCGCTCGAGCAGTGCGGCGGCCGCTTCCTTCCTGCTGCGTCCGCGACGTCGCGGTCGTGAGCGCGCACTCCGCGGCCGTCGCCGACGTTCAAACTCGGCAAAAAAAGGGACGCAGATAGAGAAGAGCATCGCACAGCAAAGGCACCGCATGGCTGGCTTCCTCCTTGAAGTGCCCCTTTCGCTGCCCCCCATCCTCCTCCTGTTCACTAGACTGCTCTATACACCCACAGCGCAGAGTACACATACATACATCGTCGTCATCATCATGACGGTTCTCTAAAGAAAAATGGTCGCTCGTCACCCTCTCCCTGCTCGCTCCTATACCAGCCTATTCGCTTTAAACAGTACTGACACGACATTTTCGAATTGTCTTCTGTCCTCTTGCGTTTCTTCTCTTTCGTTTTTTCACTAGTGAAATTTAAGACCCTCTAAATTCCGTAGAAAAAGAAAATGCTGGCAAGCGTCAGAGTGCCATAAATAATTTATAACAATATTTGTTTCTACAAACCAGTTTCTGTTTCGCTCGTGAGGTGGAAGCATGCGGCATGACGTCATGACGCATTGATTCTCCGCGTTCCTTCCACACGCCAGCGCAGCCAGAAGAAACGCGCGCGCGGCACTCTTTTTCATAAACCTTTTTATGAAGAACGTCATTATAGCTTGCCTTACTGTTGCACTGCGGCGTCACGACCATGTCGATGACGCCAAGTTGGGCGTTCCGAGACCAACGTTCGCATTAAAATATAAGTTATAAGCGCTTCACAACCTCCACACTTTCGAAATACAATCCTTTTACGTGCCAGAGGCGTGTAGTAGACCTTGTACGCCTTCTAAATCATACGCCAGTATTCCTTTACGGGAGCCCCTTGCCGCGGGCTTTCCGCAGCAATAACAACTGTTGTCAAGTGAAATTGCATTAACAGAAATTAATGTGGCAAATGGGGCGTGTTGGTACATATTTAAAAAGGCGGCAGCGCAGAAAAAAATGCGGACGGCGACAAGAGGACAACGACGAAAAGAAGAAATTTTGAGGACAATGGGGCCTGACGGTGAGGCAGGAGCCTCTTTCATCTAGGAGGCGCCAGCTCTACTATGCCCGAACCGTATTTTCCCCTTTATTTCACTGGTGTCGGCGTAAGCACTCACCGTACCATGGCATTTTGTGAGGCTAATTCGTCTGGAAGGAGTTCCCCGGTATAATCGCTCATGGACCCATTAATCGAAATGACGTCATTCTCAGTCTTTCACTCTGTGATTTACTGTCAATCGGCCTGTTTATCAGTTTTATTTATTTGATTCTTCCGTTATACATTTCACTTTTTCAAATTTTTTTTATGCAGGTATTGTTCGCTACGACTAGACCACGTGCGCCACACACGCGCAAGACTTGCAGCTCTGTCCGACAGTATAGAGACGTTTCCCGCTTGAGTATTTGTCTGATGAAGTGTGCATTTGTCATGAAGTGAGCTAGTAAACGAAGAGTTATCGAGGACTCGCAGCCCATACTCTCGGAAGGCTGGACGGCCACTAGGCACTAGCATACGCTAGCATTGCGTGTACTACGCAGTGCTTTCCCGTTATACTCGAGTTATCGCTGCGGTGTCATAGCGCGCGCACACACACAAACACACAGACGGACGAACACAAAGACACAAACATTATATATATATATATATATATATATATATATATATATATATATAGTCAAAGAATGAAACGTGATAACGCGAGCATGCTTCGTTTTGCCTTTCGGCGCTGCGTGATGGCGTTCTGGGATCATCTTGCAGGACAGAGCGGCAAGGCCTCGTACGCCACGGTTATATATTTCATTGTTTCCAGTAGCATCTACTCTTCACGCTGCCGAGAACGTAGGACTTGCATTATCGCTTTCGATATACTTACATGCACATTGTCGACACATTCGTAGGATATTTACACGCTCTTTGTATGTATGTATGTATGTATGTATGTATGTATGTATGTATGTATGTATGTATGTATGTATGTATGTATGTATGTATGTATGTATGTATGTATGTATGTACGTACACGCGAGAATCGCATAATACGCACGATAGCAATTGCCTATAATACAGAAAAATGGCGCTCAAATGGCAAATGAATCTATGTTACGCAGTCGCTTCCATTTCTCGTCGAAACTGACTTTGTCTGTGTTTGTGGACGACGTCTCACGCAGTCCTGCACTGCAGCGCATTTTAGGCACCCAGTGCGCGCGGCAACCGAGAGAGAAACGCTTTCATCCAGCTTACATTGAGCGATTTCGGGCAGCTGGGCGATGCCGGAAGAAACAGCCACGTGACGCGGGCGCGCGCCATACACTCCTGCGCACTAACTTAACCGTAGTAGGCGGAATTCTCTCGCGTCGTACAGCGAGCGGAGGAGAAGACGATTCGGTGAAAGCCAACCCAGGATGCACGCGGTCGCGTCGCGGAAGGAAATGACAGTCCGGCCCCGTCACGACGCCGCTGATCGGGGGAAAGCGCGAGAGTGGCTATTTCGGCAGAGTCCCTCGTGCTTTACGCCTGCGCGTAATACTGCATGCGCCCTAAATTTCGGCTAGTTTCTTTGTGCACCGTTGGCTTTCTCAAAGCCGGCGGCTCCATCCACAGTCTCTGTTTACCGTTATTCTCGGAGAAACTGTGGCCGCTTTTCTCTCTCGCTCGCTTCTTGCTCCAGTTTTCGCTTTTCTCTCCCGAGTGCACCACTTCATCTACGGCACTCCTGACGATGCGCCTAAATTGTGCCAGAGGGAAAGTTCGACTAAATGGTGGCCGCGGAGCGCGGCGATTCCACCTGCGAAAGGCATTCCCGGCTGTTCATCGTCAGCTCACACCTCACAAATTTTGATTTCCGGGCACGCACGCGACCGCATTTTATAGGCGGGTGCCAAATGCGTAAACGCTTACCTCTGGCTCTTTATACTGGCTGTCCCAGGTACTTTCCAGAAATTACTTCCGACAGTGGAGATTGAGAAACAGAAAAATGAACGAAATATGGAAAATTAATGAGACAAAAATAAATATTAAAATTTTTAGAGCCGTTCAGTGTGTGTGTGTGTAGTGAAGATATGTGTGCGTAGAAAGATAAGAAGACAATAGAGAAAGAGAGTGCCAGAACACCTGCACACGGCCTGTGGTGCATATTCTGAAACCTTGTATTATGGATTTACTCTAGCCACTGCAGGAAATGTCTCGCGTCTGTTTAGGCGTTACAGATGCGATCTGGGGCGCACAAATACAACAAACCAACGTGTAAAGCAGTTGTGTTTGTTATGTTATGATTGGTTGTGATAATATGATTGTTCTTAAGAAAATAGGCGACTGGCTAACAGATAAGCTAACGTATTACGTGTGATAGTAGGTAACTAGTCATACAGTCTTTCATTCCAATAGTGCTATGCGTGCTATTTGTTAACTAAGACGACACCTTCCCCCGGAAACGGTCTTGCTGGAATAAAATAATTACATGCGCCAGTACTAACTGCAGCCGGAAACTTGCCTCTACTATTGCGACTCGGGGTCCAGGACGAGAGACGGACTCTTGGAACAGACGAAGAGGATACGAAAATCTTCATACAGTATCTACATATATAGCAGATAATAGCATACAAGCAGCGGTGCCGAAGGGTTCACCAGACCACCGGGGCGACTGGTGGCCAGTCTCTCTCTCTCTCTCTCTCCAGCAATAGGCCGGTTCTGCCTTAAACCTCTTTGGCAGGAACGAGGCGAAACAGGTGTTGACGTCAACCGCGTCGCCTTCCTCTTTCGTCGCGGGTGAAGTCCAAGCTGCATACCACCGGTCTCCATGGCAAGGGGTCAGCAGCTCTGTGGAATTCTGAAGGCTGTCAGTGGGTGCGTCGTGGTGCTCTCTGCACCCCGGGATCCTCAGTTCGACCCACGGAAAAAGATCGGCAGTTTCTTGGTGCTTTAACGTGCTCGTAAATCTAAGCACATGAGCATCTTTGAATTTAGGCCCCATCGAAATGCGACCGCCGCTGCCGGCATCGCACCCGCTACCTCGAGCTCAGCAGCGCAACGCCGTATATCCATTGGGCTACCACGGCGGGTATACTGCGCTGTACGTGTTCTATGCGGCATTCGACGGTTCACGAAGCAAATTCACAAAAAGATAGGAAAAAAGAAACGACAAAAAAATCAAAACAGAAACCGCAAGTATAAAGGCCAACTCACTAAAGGCCACCTTGAGGAGGGCTCGCTAAGTGGAGGCGCGTATTGCGTGTCCCGCATTCTAATGCAGGACACTCCCTGCATTACGTGTTATATGTTACATGTTAGAATGCAGTAAACGAGAAGAAAGGGGGTTAACCGAGGGGCCCGATTATTATTAGTCATATCATGAGAAGCCAACAAACACTGACACCAAGGACAACATAAGGGAAATTACTTGTGCTTAATAAATGTAATAAGGAAATGATAAATTAATGGAAATTAAAGTGGATGAAGAACAACTTGCCGCAGGTGGGAACCGAACCCACAACCTTCGCATTTCGCGTGCGATGCTCTACCAATTGAGCCACCGCGGGGCTGTTTCCCCATCCACTTTCTTGGGTATTTATGTGTACTAGTAGAACCCCTGGGAGTGTTAGCCAGCGCCATCACTCACAGACCTTGGCGGAGGACGTGGAACGTCCTTGTTGCCGCAGGCGTCACGAGAAGGTGATCTTTTTGGGTGAAGGCAACTGGTCAATAAACCCACATATGCTACCTGAAGGCATCAAGGCGCCAAGGTCTGTGAGTGATGGCCCAAGCCCCCTCCGGAGTTTACCAGGGGTGTGGGGGCGAGCCCCCTCCGGCGATGCCGAAGGCTACCCCGCCCCCCCCCCCCCCCCACACACACACCTCAAATGTCATTACCGGAATTTTGTCACCCACATCGCTTGAGGTTTCTCTTGACTTGGCTCTACCTTTTCACCTAAAATTTTATTTTGGCTAATAGCTTAGTGCATCATTATTGGCGCGGACGTGCATGGCTTTTAATTCATCATTTCGCTTTATTTCTTCAAATCTTGACAGTAGGATGACAAGCCCATCAGAAGCATCAATGGCGGTTGCTTCATCTGTATTTTTGCACTTCAACATTGTTTTAAATTTCCACTTTAAAAGCCCTGCACATACACAATATATTTAAATATATACACAGGACAAAGCTTATTATATTTTTGAAAAAGGGGTGCCTCATAATCAAATCGTGGTTTTGGCACGTAGAACGCTAGAATTGATTCATTTTTTAAAGAGGAGGTAGCAAATTAACAATTATTTCAAAAGGTATAGATAGCCTTTCCCTAGAGAATGAATAGGTTGCTGTATGTTCACCTCACTTCAAAATCCTTTGCATGCATTTTTTGACGCTGAAAAAGACCTGCAGACTTCAGTGACACCTTCGGCAGAGTCTTTATCAATGGCGTGTGAAACGCACGCGAATGATATGTGTTTCAGTGTTGCTTCTCTTTCCAGTAAGCAATGCTAACGACTCACGAAAAAAAAAAGAGAAACTCTTTTAATCAGCTACAACTTTAAACGGGATTTTAGAAACCATCACTTGCACGCAGAGGTCATAAATATATACAAGGTGTCTCATTTAACTATGATACACCAAGGTTTAAAGAAAAGAAAAAGCAATTGCATTACTCAAGGAAAAGCGAGTGCATATTGTTTCCAGTACAGTGGAGAAGCCGCCAATATTTTTTTTTCATTCCAGAGAGTTATTTAGGTATAATTGTAAATAATTACCTAACTCGAGACGTACTATCCAAATTATCAAAGGGTAAATGAGGCATCTGTAGGTACATCCAAGGGGCATCTAACTGCGGCATTTTCAGCGACGTACTATTTGCGTAGTAATTTTTTCCGACAGACAAATAAACTCCGCGAAATATGAAAAATACCACGTGACTGCGCTCCCACCCGCATCATAAAGCAACGCGTTCGAACAGGCCCTCTTTGAGTTAGAACGAAATAAAGGAAATAAAGAAAAAGATCGTGATCGAGCCTTATCTCGAAGCAACACATCGCGTTTGGTCTTAGTTGGAAACAAGCTGTCATAGCTGTTGTCTCAGCGTAGATAAAGTGCACAGATGCTTTTTTTTTCACAATACCAATCACAACAAAAGCGAATTGACAACATCACTGTAAAGGTTTAAATGTGCGTTTTGTTTCGTCCCAGTCGCCGTGTCTTTCTCTATTGAGCAGAAGGTAAACGTGATGCTTGCTTTGGGATCTGCGAATGACAACAAGAGGAAGGCCGCACACATATATATATATATATATATATATATTAGCCATGGAAGTGTGGCGGTAGACCAAACGCATCGACTGTAATCAGAAATTATGAAAACCTGAGACAAACCGTCAGCTTCAAGAAACAGTGACGGAGGATTCCATCTTTGAATCCTAGCCTACGCATGGATGTTCTTGCACGTATGGCCTCAAACCCTCAGGCTAGCATGCGGGACGTGGCGGCCCAGATACCAATTTTGAAGTCATCAGTTTGGAGGATTCTAAATGACTCGGCCTTTCACACGTACCACCTTAACCAGTAACAATATTGGAAGATAGGGACCTGCAAAATCGTCTAGATTTCTTGAACTGGGTTCTCACAAAAGCCGATGAGTCACCGGACTTTTCGAGCAACATCATGGCTGGTTCGGTAATCTGACCTCTATCCACTCGATTTCTTTCTTTGAGTTTATCTGAAAGAGCGTGCTTACATGATCGAGACGCACGTCAGATTAGCTTAAGACAAGTATAACGGATGTCAGCCGTAGAATTCGAGCGTCGGTCATCAAGAAAGCCACTGAAGATGTGGTAAAGCGGTCTCTGCACTACGTAGCTGCAGAAGGACACCTATTCAAACAGGTCCTATAGGCATCAACGGCGCTTACGAATGCACAGATAATAAAAGCACGCTGAAATCTGATGGTTTTCTTTTTCTGTTGTTTCTTGTGCAGACGTCCTGATTGCCAATTCAGCTCATTTAAAAGTGGTACATTTACTTTCTTGAACGCATCGGTTTTGCCTTTTCTCTACACGTGGGTCGCTCCCCGGTCTGTCCATTCCCTTTTATTTTTTGCCACGAGCTTGTTTTTGCAGCAGGTATACACTCTGATGAAAAATAAAACCGTCATTTTTATTTGGCTTTAGTCCGAAAGAAGTTTTTGGCGCGAAACATAGCAATAAAACTGCGCGCGCACTCTTTCGATGCGGTGCGAGCAGAGTCGGGATGTTGAAACACTTCATGCCTATTCCACGGTTCTTGGTGGTTTTCTGTGCTATTGTTTTCGGTTCTTGATTAAACTTCTTGGTTGTTGGGTTCAGTGGGAGGCCATGCTGGGGGCCCTGACTTGGAGGACCAGCGAAAGCTGGTGAACCAGGCCAGGGAAGCAGCAATGACCAATGGCTACCTGGACTGAGGAGGCCACCCGCCTCAAATGGGTGAAGAAAGAACTCTTTCTCACTGATTCGCATTATTAAATGTTTGTTTTCTCTCTCTCTCTCTCTCTCTCTCTCTCTCTCTCTCTCTCTCTCTCTCACTCTCTCTCTGCCTATTCCGTTGCTTTTCGCGTTTCGCGCGTGGTAAGAGCGGCAGCTCGGCCACGTTATCAAGGGGCTTTTGTTATCAATGTGATCAGTCGACTTTGCGAGACGGATAATAAGTGTGACTTAGAAATGAGAGGAAGGAATAGCTGCGAAACCGCGAAACTTGCTGTTGGTGCTCCTTCCGCACCATTATCAAGGTGATGTGCTGTCTCGTCGGGTGTGCGACAGGCAATGCAGTTGGTTTCAATCAGCTTATTTGAGGGCACTGCGTTATGATGCGGGTGGGAGCGCAGTCACGTGATATTTTTGATATTTCGTGGGGTTACTTTACCAGCCGGAAAAAATTAGTACACCATTAGTGCGTTACTAAAAACACCACAGTAGGATGTCATTTGGGGGTGCCTACAAACGCCTCATTGACAATTTGATAACTAGGAAAGTACTTCTCGAGTTAGATAACTGATTACAATTACCTAAATAAATCTCAGTAGCGAAAAGATTACTGACGGCTACTTTACTGTACTGGCAAAACTATGCACTAGGTATCATTCGAGTAACACGATTGCTCCTTTTTAAAAACTTAGTGCATGTTAGTTGGGACACCCTGTATAATTCACTTAATAACCGAAATGGCGCCAAGCCGGATTCACTTGAAATCAGAATCAATAGCGGTCATGCGCAGCAGCGCTTATACTCAGACTCACGGTTTTTTTAAAAA
This sequence comes from Dermacentor variabilis, assembly GCF_050947875.1. NCBI lineage: Eukaryota > Metazoa > Arthropoda > Arachnida > Ixodida > Ixodidae > Dermacentor > Dermacentor variabilis. The sequence continues at coordinate 113,441,647 of NC_134568.1, read as the reverse complement.
ATAAGAGAGAGAAAGAGATGAGCCTGCAGTTTCTCGGGAAAGGCCAATCACTATTAGTGATAGGGAAGTATACCACAAATACACGAAGGAAGATTACATCACCGAGAGACGCGAGATTCTTGGTGGTGTGAGAAGACTCAGGCTGTGAAATTGAACTGTCTCCTACTACGAGGTCTTGTAGATACTCATATAAGGTCATCACATCAGAGAACAATTCTTCGAGGTCACACGAAGTTTCTTCAAGTGCAACTGTTACTAATGTTATATATATATATATATATATATATATATATATATATATATATATATATATATATATATGTATATATATATATATAAACGAGACGACAGGGGGTTAACCGAGGGGCCCGTTTCTATTAGTCATATCATCAGAAGCTAACAAACACTGAAACCAAGGACAACATAGGGGAAATTAGTTGTGCTTAATAAATGGAATGAAGAAATGATATATTAATGGAAATTAAAGTGGTTGAAAAAACAACTTGCCGCAGGTGGGAACCGAACCCACACCCTTCGCATTTCGCGTGCGATGCTCTACCAATTGAGCTACCGCGGCGCTGTTTCCCCATCCACTTTCTTGGGTACTTATGTGTACTAGTAAACCCTGGGAGTGTTAGCCAGCTCCACCACTCACAGACCTTGGCGGCAGACGTGGAACGTCCTTGTTGCCGCAGGCGTCATGAGAACGTGATCTTCTTAAGTGAAGGCAACTGGTCAATAAACGCCCATATGCTACCTGAAGGCATCAATGTTGCCGGATTCGAGACCCTCGTTATGTAATAAACGAGAAGAAAGGGGGTTAACCGAGGGGCCCGATTTTATTAGTCATATCATCAGAAGCCAACAAACACTGACACCAAGGACTATGATCCTTGGTCGTCAGTGTTTGTTGACTTCTGATGAAATTACTATATATATATATATATATATATATATATATATATATATATATATATATATATATATATATATATATATATGTGTGTGTGTGTGTGTGTGTGTGTGTGTGTGTGTGTGTGTGTGTGTGTCTGTGTGTGTGTACGGGTTTCGGAAGCCTGGTCTCCGCCCCACCCCCCTTCCCCTGGGAAAATGAAAACTTTCCGCCTATGACTGCAGTAACGTTCTTTCGCTGTTTGCCGGCGAGCCGGGGGCTCTTCCGATTCTCGCTTGGAACTAAACGTATCGAGTATATAGTCATGGCTCATTAGCGCTGTTTTAATAATACCACTTAGGGAACCAAAGAGATACTGCAAATGTGGAGGTTTTCCATTGTAGAAAAATCACGAGCTACACTAAACAATTACCTCGGTCGTCATAAGCTTCAGATTCAACAAAAGCTAACCGGGACAGAGCGTGAGAATGTGCGCCATTACGAAGTGAGCCCACCGCGGTAATAGTGTATACAGCCTTCGACTGTTCTTAGCATGAATGGCTCGCGGCAGAGTAAGCGGCGATCGCCCGCTGTCCCCCGCGCCTAAAGAAACTGGCCAGGCGAACGGCCGCAGCCGCGAGCGGCGACTGGCCGGACGATGCTCGGGCGCGCGGCAGAAACGCGATCGCACGCCTCGCGACTGGAGCCGCTCAGTGGGAAAGCACGGCGGCACCGGCGGCGGCAGCCGGGTCGGCGATCTGCAGCTGACCACGACAGCGGCGCTACTGATGGCGCCGCCGGCAGCTGTCGGGAGGTTGAACGACCCGCCTTGAGTGGCCGGCGCCCCTTCCGGCCGGAAGAGGAGGCATACATGTGTACACGGACGCGCACTGTGCGTGGCTGTAGCGTAACGCATAACGCGAATGGGGCGACCGCTTGCTCGATTAAGCCATGGCGAGGTCCGCAGATTCTCTCGGGCTGCACGCCGCTTTTCTCATACCCCTGCTCACCTTGTGGCTCGACTAGGCTGCTTTCGTAACGTGTGAATTTTAAGGAAGACTGTAAGACCTCTTACCGAGCATTGCCTTGAAGTGGTAGCGAGTAAATTTATTTATTTATTTATTTATTTATTTATTTATTTATTTATTTATTTATTTATTTATTTATTAGTTTTTCTAATAACCGAAAGATGAAGAAGGGTAGTAGCGGTGGACCGCACGAACTGTTTAGCGCTGGCACCTTAACGGCGGCCAGACGGGGGGGTTGAGAGATTGGAGGAAAAGGACATGGGCAGAGCATAGGTAGGAGGACACGAAGCTTGTTTTTTTTTTTTTAAGTGTCAACTACGTCAGCATTTCACCAATAGCTCGCTTGCCATGTAACTACAACCGGTGTGTGTTGCGTCACTCCGCACACCGTCACAATCATTGAAAGTACGAACGACTGTGTTCGGTTCGTTCATATAACATTTTGTAGTCGGTCTTTCCGGAAACGCGTATCGATAGGCATGCCCACTTCCTCTAATGCTTATCACAGGTGTGGGCCGGTGGTGGATTTTGGCGCACTGTGGCTTGACTAGTAGTACCAGTGCTCCAGTGTCGGTGCCATATCTGTAATCAAAACCATCAGCTCCAGAACGGTTGAGGCGATGCGTACAGGCTGTGGTAGTGCCTTTAAACTGCACTAAGGAATAATTTTTAAGCCAACAGGTACAACAAAAGAAAACTTGCTTCTTATGTGAGTTGCACTTGAGAGCGCTGTATCAAACGTAAGCCATCGGTGGTGCAGAAGATAAAGGAGACTCAGCGTCTCAACTTGAATAACGCATACGGCGCGCGCACCCCCGTGAACGTATACGCTGACACATTCAGGTTTAGTTTGTTTTCACCTGCTCGTTCTTCCCTTTGCACAGATGATTTCAGGTGCCCACACAAGTTCTTGGCTAGTTTTCATGATTTAGTTTCGGTTTTGCCCGTGATGTGTACCGAATACCTGAAGGGAAGAAACAAGAAGAAGTTGTGTGGGCGGACGTCTCCGTTTCTCGAGCGATGTATCATTTACAAGGCTGCGTTGCCATAGTACATTAAATTTTTACCTGCACAAATGGGGTCCGGCGGTATATCCCCTTTATGCTACCTCTGCAACGAGCCGGAATCCATCGATCACTTTTTACTATCGTGTCGGCGGTTTTCTACTCAACGAGGACGATGTTTGGAAATTCCGCATCGTAATCTAGGGTGGCCTTGATACCGTACTGTTCTACTCTTACTTGGAGCAGCAGTATTAGGATACAGCCACAGGAACGTTTGCCGAGCCACTTATACGTTACCTCTCTGATACAAGAAGATGTGTTATTATTATTTCCCATTTTACATGATTGATTTATTCCTCCTTCAATATATTATCAGTTTAGAAAATTCAAATAGCAAAAACGCAAATTCACGATAATAGTATTATTAATATTATCATACAAAATTTACCGCGTACTCATTCTTTAGGTCTACCTTTTACTTTAGGTATTTTTAATATTAAGTTCATGTTACTATTCCTGGCTATGCAAGGCTGACTACCTTATTATACACTACTTTATTTCATTTATTGTCTGTTTCGTTCTCATCTTCGATTATTTATTCATTTTCCTTTTTTTTCTGATATTACCACCCGTTTCAGGGCCTATCCCCCACAGTGGGTTTGTGCCATTAAGTAAGGCATCATCATCATCGACGTTATCATTTTAAAACGGGCCCTCGGGGCTTCGAACCCCGTTTGCTGGGCCGTCGCACTGTGCGGGCGCCACCAGGTCCGCAAGGAGGACGCAATGACCCCGCACTTCTGCCAGCAGTCCGTGAGAAGTTTCCTTCGCAAGCACTTACGACGTGCCTACTTGCAAGTCGTGGACGAATAAATCAACACGTTGCCCGACGCCTGTGTTGGCCGCAACGGCATGAGTGAGTGGTCGGTGACTTCGTGAGCACTGCACGTTGGGTATAGAGCGCGATGTGCCGTGCTTCAGATGACGGAGGCTGTTAGTGTTAACACGATCGCTTTGGTCGTTGACCGTGATGCTTAGGTATTTGCCGCTGTCATTTGTATGTCTGCATGCATACTTGTGCCCTGTCCACTGTCATAAAGTAGTTTTCTGTGTGTATTGTATTCTCCGTATCACGTCTGAGACGCTGGGCCCACACGAACCTTCGCATGAATAGCATAGCAACAAAGGGATAATAATGTATAGTGAGAAGAAGCAGATAAAGATGACATGTTTAATGGCCTGACGAGCAGGATAAAATGAAAAGCCGGACCGTCCAAAAAGTTGCAATCGTAAGTGCAGAGTGGACAGTTTGTACAGTGACGGAGCATATCTTTATTGTGACTTTCGTGATAGGAAAGCACATTGTTATCAACGCGAGGACGGGAACCCTTCCAGGCCATGGTTATTTATTAAGTCCATGTTAGTCTTCAATGATTTGAAAACGCACAGGCTACGAATGCGCATTTGTTTTGTCGGGCATGTCCCATCTACCTTTGTGTCTATATATTTTCTGTGCTCTGTGGTTTCGGTAAATTGTGATTTTACCGTTTTCGCTGTCGATTTTCCTACGTTCTTCTCGTTCCCCACTTGTTGCGAATAAACATATATGTGAACAGCTAAACGGGATTCCATGCAGCTTTACCGCTCCGCCTGTACCTAATGTAACTCGCTGCGATCGAAAAGGCAAAAATGAGAAATTTCTTTCTTGAGATAGACATTCCATGTGTTCCAATTTTGGCTTGCAAAATGACCTCAATGACATAAGATCCTTAAAGGTTGCGTGTCCAGTGATCTAGCAGTGAGTTTCACCGATCACTTTGAAACAGTTCGATGCTTTTCTTAGCTTGGTATATTCGACACAATAGCACATATTTAACTCCGGAAGAACTCTTCTGGCGCAGGCGTCATGTAAGCAGCCGAACTGGGGGTCTGTGTCTTTCCATTTCACCTGTTGTCTTTCTCCCCAGACTTCTGAGTTTCAAGCTCAAAAGGAACAAGTGCAGAACAGGATGCATTTGCTGCGTTCGCAACATCCTCTTCTGCGATTCTTCGCGCTGGATTTTGATCATAATTCAGCGCACCAGCAGAAAGTTAAAGAAAGCTAGAAACCTTATTTTGAGACGACCTTTCCGATACATAAATGGACGTTGCAGGTTTTTCTTCTGGCCCTTCGGTTCTTCGGTTCTTCTGGCTCTTCGGTTCTGGATAGTCCAGTTGAAATGCGGAGTCGAAGAGATGAGTACAGGCGGTTCAGACGCGTATGCCAGAAAACTGCCGTGTTCCACATGGATCGTGTGACACAATTTGCGAGCATGCGAAACTTTGTTGCTGAATATTTTCTTGAAAGCGGGATGGGTTCGCGCTCGCCATCTTTGTGAGCACTCCTAGCAGCTTCACCGGTATGTATGTTGCCCATGGTGCCACAGTGGCCTAGAAACTACTGAAATGTGACGCCATGTCCTTTCTCTGCTAGTTTTCATATATCCAGCACTATAATTGATCTTGTTGTCTACGCCGCAGAGTAAATAGAAGACATTGCAGGGCTCCTTTTCCGACGCTCCATACCAGTAGTGGTTCTTCACGAATCATATACGAAGTGCGTTGCGAAGTGCAACAAGCTCTGCGGCAGTCGACGTTGTCCGGTGAGAGGTTTCAATCTGAATGGTGACGGCTTTCGCGGGTAGGATCACAGCGCCTGCTTATCCGGCCACAGTTGTTGAGCCATTAGTGTAAATATGAAATCGGCCTTGTATGTCTCCTGTAGCATGAGTATAGGTATATGCTTGAGAGCTGGAGACGAGAATCCTGCTTCCGTAGGAATCCCTGGTACTGACAGTTGAACTTGCGGTTGAGTCAAACACAAGGAGGTGCCAGCAGAAGTCCTTGCACCAGAAGTCGATAAAGGCGCTAGTGAGGTTACTCCGTTCAAACGACTGAGTTGAATGACTCTAACACTACCGCGTACTTATTTATGTGTGGACTTGGGTATCTGTTTTTCTTCTCTCTCCCTCTACTTGTGCTTTGCTTTTTCACCTTTCTGTCTTCTTTTACCCTTTCCCCCGTGCAGGCTAGCAAATAGGATGTTTGTCTTCCGGTTAACCTTCCCACCTTTCGCATCATCTCTCTCTCTCTCTCTCTCTCTCTCTCTCTCTCTCTCTCTCTCTCTCATTTTTGTTCACCGCTACTCCGTGAAATAAATCGCATGGGTACAACGCCACTTGTATGGAAACCAATTGGAGGCGAGATCTTAATATGTTGTCAGTAATTAAGATAAAGCTTAACATTTCAAACACAGGATCTTAGTATGTGCATTCAATCCGAAAAAAAGAGAAAAAAGAAACGATTGAAGCAAGTGATCCCACCTAAGAAAAAGTTTTACATGTTCTTAAACGACACAAGGAAAATTACTGACCCGTCACAAGCTTACGAAGCAATTACTGCACCTTTGTAAGCCAACGTCATATTTTTTAAAACTAAGCAGTACTTCACCCTCAGCACGCAATCAGTGCGTTACAGAATCTGTCTCCGTCTTGCTCACGTCTACTGTTCTGAACGTCCAAACCGAACGCATAACTTTCGGCGTATATCTAAGAATGTGCAGAACGGGGATATACCCAAGAAACAAAAAGAGTGCAAAAGAAATTCTTATCTTGACTTTGGGTTATCCTTATCTCTGCGTGCATATGCGTACACGAAAGAGATGCTGGTAATAAGAGATGCTCGGACTATTAGGACGTGGGACAGCTAGGCGCTTGTTTTGTTTGGTGCCGACGAGGCAGCGCCGATTATGGGGATATACCACCCCGTGTTGCTCTGCTCTGCCTCCTACGAAGCTGTGCGGAAAGTCGACCCGGTCCATCTTCGTGCATCATGTGGGCGGAGTTTCGCACTGCCATTGAGAGATGAGCAATCCAAAGGCAATGGCATTAATTCCAGTGCTCACTCATGCTGCGTCGACGCTAGCCCCACTCTGTTGAGACGACTCGCTTACGTCTCAGTACGGAAGCAAATTAAGAAGAAAGGTAAAGTGCGGCGACAAAGTGAAGCGAAAAGAAAATGTAGGTATTTCGTTGACTGAGGGTACAGAGTGCGAGTGCCAGGAGATGGGGCTTTGAAACCATTTAAGAGGAAGCTTTAGGGAGGGCCCAACTCCGACGCGGCCTATTCAAACACATGTAAAATGCAAAAACGCTTTTCTGAGATAACCACTGGACCAATGCGAATGAGTTTTGTTATATTTGAGAGAGAAAGTTAAAATATAGTGACTGTTGGAAGCGAAATTTTGATTTAGGACTTGAATTTTGTTGAAAGAATTTTTCAAAAATTTGAAAGTTCCAAAAATATAGAAGTACGAAGTTTACAAATCAATAGCTCTCCGTCAAGGCCAGATATTGCGACCCTGCAAACGGCATCCATTAGATTATTCAAAGCGCACAAACTGGATATGTCAATTTATACATTACGTGAATTTGTTACGTTGTGTGCAAGGGTCCTGCAAAAGCTGTATTTACACATTACTGCTTTTTTAGATTCATGTGTAACATATCATTTTTGTCCGCTTTAAACGTACTATGAGATGCAATTCAGAAAATTGGGATATCATTTTTCATGGCTGAATTATGGAGTTGTAAACTTGATAGTTTCTGTTTCTGAAAATTTTCAATTTTTGCCAATTTGTAGTTAAATTTTGACGACCGAAATTGAAAATTCGAGACCAACAGTCACTAGATTTTACGTTTTTCTTTTAAATGCAACAATGCTTGTCAAATTTAGTGCGGTAAATTCTCCTTTTAAATGTATTTAGATAAGAGCACCCGAACTAAAGCTTCTTCTTAAGCCTCAGCGTCTGTCTCTAATGCGGTTTATAGCTATGGGGTCTTTCTCTTTGACCATGTAGAATTTTAAAAAATCGCCTGTGGCATGTAGCGATGATTCTAGCTGTTCAGCTGGATTATTCAAAGAGGCGGACATTACTAGCACGAAAAACCGGTATGCATAATCTAACAGATAAAAAAATCACCAATTATCTTCTTTAGTAATTGCTTTAGGCGCATATTGCAATTTACTCATTGTAGCCGATGAGTTGGCAAAGCATATCCACTTAGAACACATTTTCATGATGACACCAGTTGCAAGATATTCATTCTCAAAGTGCGCGACGAAATACATGGGCGTTCCAGTTACTTTTGTGCTTCAATGCATAGAACAGTGGTTTTGCTAAAAAAAAATTAAGTGGGCGAGGCGACAGCGGCGTGGGCACCATGTTTTTGATGCGCTCTCTCTTCATCACGCAGTTCGCCGGCGCTGCCCTGCTACCTCCATGTTCGAGAATGCTGCTGCGCATGTCCCTTACGTCGCGCTGCTCTTGGCGTTATTGTTCCCTCGCCGTGTTATGGATGTGCCGGGTGGTCAAAGCTTCATCTAACTTATATTCCTTGCAGATAACAGCGATGATTTGCTCCTGGCTTCATCGGCCCATATCCCGCTTGCTCAGCTGGACAAGATTAACATCACACTTCAACGCCCAATCACCGACAGATGAAGTCCCACGACGACATGGCTTACGGCTATAGAAGCGTGCCCGGCATTTCTTCAGTGGGCGAGGCAACAGCGGTTTGCACCCGATGTTGATCCGTTGTCTGTTCATCACGCTAAATTACCTTGCCAATTCTCGGTACATCCGTTCTGATGGCCGATGTATGCTGCTGTTCCCTCTTCCACAGGACTGCTACCGTGGTTTTGCCTATATTTCATTGTATTCTGCAATGCTAAATGCTGCCCGCATACTTTTATTGAGCGGAGATATGGAAGTTAACCGAGGTCCCAACGCTCATTCTGAGCGCGATCCGTCCTCCCAAATAAGGTTGATAGATGTTGAAAAACAACCCGAGGTTGCGGAAATGCTCTCTGAACTTCTGAACGGCTAAAAGAAACTGGCTCTGGATACGGCTGAAATCAAAATGTTTCAACCAACTGTCAACACGAGGTTTGAGACTCGGGAATCCTCTCTGGAGTCGCCCTCAACGTTTAGTGGTGCGCAGGCTCCTAATGATGACGTGCATGCTCAAATTTAGCAATTAAAAAGTGCTATCTCAACTTTCTCTTGCAGAAATTACAATTTAGAAAACAGGTCACGTAGAAACATTATTATGCAGGGTATCAGTGAGAGCCCTACGGGGAATTATTAGGAACTTTCTTGCAATTTCGCTAAATGGTTCCACGACACTGTTAAGATCGCATGTCCGCGTGTCGAAAGGTGTCATAAACTCGGCAATAATTTTAGAGGCCGGTCATGCCCCGTTAGTATGAAGCTCCTTGATTTTCATGATAAGGTGTTGGTGCTGAAGAATTGCTATAAACTGAAAAACACTTGCTTTCGTGTTTCGGAAGACTTCTCCCCTCATGTTCGCAATATCCGCAAGAGGTTCTGGGAGGCGTCCTTCTCTCGTAGGGATAGTGGCTCATCTGCCCAACTTCGATTTGATCATTTATTTATAGGCAAGGTGCGATACGATTGGGATAGCACATCCAATAGTTTCGTCAGATCATCTGTTGGCTCATCTAAACCTGCCGAAACATTTCTTAGGGCCAAATCTCCTTGACTACATGGTACTGGCAATAAACTTTCCATTTTAAACGTTAAAGCAAGAAGCCTTGTCAGCTATTTCTCTAAATTTCTTTCCCTAGTCTCGTATTACTCCCCATATATTATCGGTGTTACTGAGACCTGGCCGCATGATAGTGTGCATAATTCTGAAGTTACCCTCCCAGACTTCAAAGTGGTTCGTGGAGACAGAAAATTCGTGAGAGGAGGCTGTGTTGCTTTTCCCTCTTCCCTCTTCCACTTTTCTGTGCTCCCTGCCCCACCTGCTATACCGAGTACTCGTGGTGTAAAGTCTAACTAGAAAACATGCCTTTAACTATAGGGATCATTTACCGCCCGCTTGGTTTCATATTGGGTATACACACAATCTAAGTGGATTTTGCATAGTTATAATACTTTATCCAACGTTACCTGTATGGGCGATTTATACGCTCCTGGTGTTGAATATTCTTCGATGAAAGTGAGCGCACACGAAGTAGCTATCGGGCGGGAGTTAGTCCATTTCCTGTGACCTGCACCAAATCGTCCAAGATTTCACTTGGCAAACTTCAGTTCTTGTTTTTCTTACTACATCCCTTATTAATTCTGGTTATGAATGCAATCTTATTGACGAAATATCTATATGATTGCCCTATGTGATTGCCCTACGCCCTATGTGACTTTTTTCATGAGTTTGAGCTAAGTACCACGACTGATACTAATACCTTGGCAAGCTTCTTCGAAAATCTTGTCAGTATGTGTATCAATCTTGTAATTCCTTTAAAAACAAAGAAAACAAACACTGAAATTTCTTAGATGACTAGGGACCTTTTGCATTTATCACGCCATGTGGCCTGATTACGTTGATAAAAACGCTCTGGCGACTCAAGAAAGCTCATATAGTTTCTTAGCGCTAAAAGTTAACTTGTTCTAAAATGGATGCCGCAACATAATTTCATTACAAGGTAACCTTGCAGAAATTAATCAAGTCGAATCCCCGCAAATTTACGAAAGCTATTGTACCACCTGGGTCACCCTCGGACAGGCTGACAATTAACAATGTTGCAGTTTCTGATGCGCAGACAATAGCTTCTTCTTTTAACACCTACTTTCACGCTGTCTTCACGACTGACGATTCAGTAATCCCTGCTTTTGTTTCTGAACCACTCCCTCCAATCGACGATGTGTCACTGTCCCTTGAGGGTGTACTTAACCTAATCCTAAACTTAGACACCAAGAAGTCATGCGGCCGTGACGGTATCCCGACCGCTTTTCTCGTTCGATACTCTCTTTGGCGTAACAGATATCTAAGAATTATCTTTAGGAAATCTCTCTCGAAGGTCACTCTTCCTCCCTTGTAGAGACTTGCGTCAATTCTCCTCTTATTTAGGTCAGGTAATGTTCAATTATTATCTAACTATTGGCCCATCTCCTTAACAGAACATTCATGTAAATTACTCAAACACATTATATTTAAACATATTACGGAATTTTTTGAAACTAACAAAATTTTAAGCACTTTCCAGCGTGGTTTTAGACGTGGCCTCAGCACTATAACACAACTGGCAGAATTCGTTGACGACATCAGCAGCTGTTTAGATATAGGTGACCAGATTCATGCTATCTTTATAGACATTGCAAACGCATTCGACACTGTCTCACGCGCTAAACTTATGCACAAGCTATTAGCTATACTATAAAAACGCATCTTTGGTTGGCTGGATATCGGACTTTCTTTCCCAGCGTTCTCAATATGTATGTTTTAACTCTACCTACTCACCCTTGATGCCTGTTTCATCAGGGGTTCCCCAAGGTTCAGTACTGGATCCTCTTTTATTCCTGCTTTATATTAATGATCTCCCCCAACAAATCTCAATTGAAATACGCCATTTTGCAGATGATTGCGTTTTATACCATACAATTAAACTCCAGCTGATCATGTCCTTAACAATTCTTTCCCTGACTTTCGTAACAGGTCCAAAGCATGCCAAATGAATATCAACTTTCTCAAGACTGTTTCCATGTCCTACATGTCCTACAGGACGTTCATGAGCTTCCTTCTTTGCGCATGCCTTTAATGATATTATTTTATATAGAATGTTTGAATTCAAGTATTTAGGTATCCTACGAAAACACGATTTGTCATGGTCAAAACGCATCGATGTTACCTGTAACAAGGCCCTCAAAAGATAAGGTTACTTACATAGTACGCTGTGTCTTGCTGCTCACGAAACTAAACTTCTAACATATAAAACCTCCATTCGTCCCATCCTTGAATGTAGCTGCTTTTATGGAATCCATAGAGACACTGTGACATCAAAAACTAGAATCTGTACAAAAAAAAAAAAAAGGCCAGTGCGTTTTATTTGCAGGAGATATGACAAGTACTGTTCACCGTCTAATTTTCTTCCTCTGCTTGGTCTCGCTACTCTTGCAGTGCGTCGCCATCTTTAAAACCTAATAATATTACACGTTTGTTAATTCTCCTCACCTCTCTTCTCTAGATAACTACTTGACTTTTTTCTAAACTTTCGTCTACGAGGAGTCACCAGGCCCTAAATATTTCAACCTTTCTCGCCCGCACTGATTCCTTTAAATACAGCTTTTTTCCATCAACAATTGAAGCCTGGAATTCATTACCGGGAAACATCCGTTCACTACCATTAAAAGAATTCACGCAAGCGTGTTTATAAATGTTCGTATGTTTGTTGTATATCCCACTCCTGCAATAGCCTCATTGAGGCTACAGTATGTATAAATAAATAAATAAATAAATAAATAAATAAATAAATAAATAAATAAATAAATAAATAAATAAATAAATAGGGGATTATTACAGCAAGTTTCACGGCGCATATCTTGAAACCTGTGTTGCCGTTAGATGTCGTCCCAAGCGAATATGCTTTGCAAGCTCACCGGCTGGAATTCATAAATTGCAATATGTGCGGTAAAGTAATTGAATGATAATTATTTATTTTTGTTAAATAAATTACGGGATTTTACGTGGAAAACCACGATCTGATTATGAGGCACGCAGCAGCGGGGGACTCCGGAAATATGGACCACCTGGGGTTCTTTAACGCGTACCCAAATCTAAGTACACGGGTGTTTTCGCATTTCGCCGTCATCGAAATGCGGCCACCGCGGGCGGGATTCGATCCCGCGACCTCGTGCTCAGCAGCCCAACACCATAGCCACTGAGCAACCACGGCGGGCATTCTCTTATTTGTTGATTGATTTTCTGTTAATTAGTCGATTATGTGTTTAGATTTTTCGCGCGAGTGATGTCCACCGCTTCGAGCAGTCCAGCTCAAAGACTGCAATCACGCTATCTGCCACAAGCGATCTTTAAAAATTCTGTAGGGTTTAAACAAAAAAGCAACCTATGTCTCCTCGTGACGCAGGGACAGTTTGTTGCTCAGAACACATGATCTAAGCATAGGATTTTATTACTGTTATTATTAAATGTGTCTGCAGGAGAGGTTGGCAACATGGGTGATGCCCGCTACTTTTCTCTTTGACACACATAGTACTTATGAAGAATTGGTCGGTTAAAAGAAACAAACGAGAAAAAGAAAGACAGTTGCAACACGTAACAAAGGCAGGCTAAAACAGACACAAGAAAGAGATACAATATCAAAATTAAAGGTAAGCACATGCCGGAAAGCGCTAACGCAGAGTTCGCATAATGTTCAAATCGGTGCGTGGTACGTCACAACACAGAATTAACACAGCAAGTAATGCCATTTAGGCACATAGAACAACCACTTGCAATTCAACTGAATTTCAAGAGAGCGCAGTCAACCATACAATATTACAAAAGCTCACACCACCGGCTGTAACAAAGTCAAGATCTAACGCACTTCGCAGAAACATTAAAATGGCGCGCATGAGCGCAGAACGTGATTACTACGCTCTAGCAATTCTTGTCATTCCCAAAAATTCTTTTAAGGTGCTAACAGCACGCTTTTGCAGTTCAATCGTTGGGTATGGCTCCAGTATTTTCCACATTGAGAGTAGTGGCCGTTTGTCCAGAGCACACAATTTATCTCGTAATTTATTTCTATGCTGAGCACGAATACTGCAGTGGAACGAGCGGTGTTCAATATCTTCTGATTCCGAGCAAAAGCACACCGCACTTCCGGCTCGTCCAATTCTATCGTAAAAAGACACTTTGTGTACGCTGTGCCTAGATGAAATTTGTGTATTACTGTCTTGAGAAAACGTGTAACCGTTTCCTGAAATAGTGGAATAGTGGAATAGTGAACTGTATTTTTGGGTCAATCCTAAATAAAACGAAATATCTTTCATTGCATTGAATGCATTCCACTTGCATCTGGAAAGTCACTAAAGTAGAGCTTACTTGGGGCGTCGGAACGCTGCAACATTTAATCCGATATTCTGAATGCCAAATTGTTAAGTACGCAGCATTTCCATGGCCCTACAATCTGCTAAGATAATGTACAAGTGTTTAGGGTCTCTGCGAAGGTCGCTCAAAAAGCAAAAAAGAAAGGCTGTGCTCTACCTTAGGTTAATTGCGGGAATTATAACGTAGACACATTTCAGTCACGTTCGAATGCAAACGCCCAAGAAATCCAAGTGGTCGGTCAGTATTAAACCCTCAAGGTTGGCTTTGTTCATATAACTGTGGGTTTTGGAACATGAAAGCCAACCAACCTATTCTAGATCAGGAAGGCGAAGAGCTGCGCTTAAACACCCGCGAATCCCTCACCGTGAGGTCTCAGAAGCTATGGAGATCTGTTGCTGAGCACGAGGTCACGGGTTCGATTGTCCGCCCCGGCGGCTGCATTTCGAAGGGGTTGAATTGCAAAAACGCTTGTGTATGCCTTGATCTAGGTACGCGTAAAAAAACCGCAGGCGGCCCAAAATGAACCCGAAGCCGTCCACTATTAACGTCTCTCATTAACCCACTGCTGCCTTTGCCAGCCACACGAATAAACCAAACAGTCGTAAATGTGAGGTGGTAATTCTGCGCGTATCTCGGGATGAGAGGGCGGTCTCTTGCTGGAGTGGGCGTTAGCGTATTTGCGTTACTTCAGGGTGCTCATTCGACTAATGTGGTCTATGCGGGGAACTTATGAAGGCATCGGCATGCCGTCTGCGTCACTTGAGTATTGTGCGTGGGAAATGAAGTATTTGTGGACCCCTTGAGGAACTATATGAGTGTTAAAGAAATTAAATCATGGGGTTTTACGTGCCAAAACAACTTTCTGATTAGGAGGCACGCCGAGGATTCCGCAAATTTCTGCCACCTGGGGTTCTTCAACGTGCACCTAAATCTAAGTACACGGGTGTTTTCGCCCCCTTCGAAATGCGGTCGCCGTGGCCGGGATTCAATCCCGCGACCTCTTGCTCAGCAGCCCGACACCATAGCCACTGAGCAACGACGGCGAACATATATAGGCGCGACTTTTACTATACGTTATCTTTGCTTGAATATCAAGTTTTGTTTCTTGTATTTGACATGCTGTCCGAACAAGACTTAGGTGATCATGAAATCTTGGTGGAGGAAAAAAATACGTAACTTGAGCTCTTGTCAAAGAGCTCAAGTTAGTAACGCGCGGACGCATAAGGACTGAACCAATTTGTGATATGGGAGCTGCGTTATGGTTTATGGGAGACACTGTATGCAATGATCGAGTATGCAAAGTATTGATTGTTTCCCTTGTTTAATAAAATGGCTATGCCAGCTACACATTAATGTCGCCAAACGCCTAATTAAGAACGAATGTCCTAACTAATTTTTTGTGCTATCGTGATTGGTGTAAATGTTTATGTTTGAAACTTTAAGACAATCGTATTTGAAGGCAACTTGACTTTGATTCTCCTGGAGCGCTACTGTTGCGAGATATTAATCAAATTTGACACTCTGTCAGCTAATTTCGCATTCAGGGGCATGAATCTCGACATAATGTCAAGCCCCCATTGTGAATAGCTTACTGCGTGTGGCAGGTCGTTTATAGGCTGGCCGAAGGTGATAACAGCTGCGCTTTTGCTATCGGCTGACGAAACCAAGAAAACTGCTCATTTCCCTCATATTGACGTTCCCTCACCGCTTGACGTTGCGTTGAGATCAACGCCCCTTAATGCGAAATCACCTGACTGAGTGTCAGACTTGATGATAAATATCTCGGAATAAAAGCACTCCAGGAGAACCGAATTAAGGGGAGTTGTCTTCAAATACGATTGTGTTCCCGTTTCAAGTATAAAAATATACCATAATAGCGATAGCGACAAAGTTAATTAAGAAGTTCTCGTTAATTATGCGTTTGATAGCTCTAACTGTTCGCTAAAATTATGTGCGGCAAAGCGCATGAACCGTCTGTACAAGCCAATTTTGCGTTGCTAGCATCGTGTATTTATTAAGGTTAATGTTAGTTTAACTTTGACGACCCTCTATATTATATGGGCTCCAATAGGCGTTGTACGATAAAGGAAAACAGGATGCACAGCTACAAATACATAAAGAGGCTGCTGTTTTACAAGGATGAAGTAAAGTGAACTCGGATGCGTCGGCCCCACGGCATAAAAATTAAAGTTATTAAAGGAATCAACGCGACGAACGACCGAGCAGATAGTGTTGTTGTGACGAAGATGTGTTCTAAAAGGATGTCATCGTAGACATAATTTGGCAATGTTTTCTCCTATAGGCGCAGTACTACGGCGACATCTCGATTGGCACACCGCCGCAGTACTTTCGTATCATCTTCGACACCGGGTCCTTGAACCTGCGAGTTCCTTCCGTGAACCACATCTGCCGTAAAGTTTCTTCCATATTTGTTTTACCAGTGGACAGTCGACGAAATTTTTTTGCGTGAACTAAGCACCTAAACGAAAGAAAAACGCTAATCAAAGCCTAACGTGGCACCAGTAAACTAGATGACGGCCTTTTCCCTGCGCTTATACTTTGAAGTGCGATGTCACATATTGGTCAAGAACTTGGCAAACACTTCCCGCAATCAGCGTTTTTACAGCTGCCCTTTCGCGGTGAAGCAGTGACATTTGTTAGACTGCACGTTGTAGTCGTGTGTGAAAGCGTTTGCTGCTTCGGTGTGTGACCAACCCTTTGCCCAGCATGCCAGCGTATGAAGAACAATGCGAATCCCAAACGGTGCAGTGCCGCTATAACTCGACATCCCATAAGCGAAATCGCGTGTTTTATCGCTTCGTAGGCGATAGTCGCGCCATACAAGTTTACCGCCAAGTGAACTTCCGGAAAGTTCACTTCGGTGGCTTTTAAACGCCAGAGGTTTCTTTTTATTTCTTTAGAGCAGAATGTAAGTGTATTAAAGGGTAAACAAAATCTTGCCTTTAACTTCGAACGCATGCATGGCATTAGAGGAACATTCATATATATTTAACGGCATTTTCGTCTCACTACTTTCGAGAGTATTTTCGGGCATATGGCAAGTGGCGATATTTCTTCACTGTATAGGTAGCCCATACGATGCATGGATATTTTCTTTTTTCTTTCTTTTTTCTTTATCCATCCGCATATATCGACAAATAAACTAATAAAGCGCTGCTTCCCTGCAGTAACAGTGCAGGTCTACCGGTTTCATAGTCTACTCTGTTCTAAAATGTAAGCTTTCTAATTTCTAATTTTAACTTGCACTACTTGTTAAAGCGCGCTTCCACTTATGGTGGTCACCAGTCCTGAATTTAGTGGGCCAGACCAAAATTTTGAGTAAATTTCCCGTGTCCCGACTTGACCCAGTCGGCATGGCCAAATGTCCCGACTTTTGATTTTTTCTTTTCTACCAGAAAACAAAATTGAACGCGGGGGGGGGGGGGGGGGGGTGTATTTTGTAAGTGTTCTCCTGTAGTGGACATGTCCATTTCGTCTACTGCTAGAGTAGACGATTGGCTGGGCTGGGGTATATGCGTGAGGAGACAGGCGTCCGCAGTCAATCAGCACTTCCGCAGCAGACATTTCGAACATGTCCACTAAATGGACACTTACAGAATACCTCCCCCGCCCATCAGATTTCATGTTATAATGCCTGACAGCTCGTTTGCCCATTCTTTTTTTTTTGTGTGTGTGTGTGTGTTCTCTTGCATTGCCGTAAACATAAAGGCGGTTTCGCTTCTGTCACTGTTCTAGTTCGGTTGTAGGCGCTAATCGTTCACAGAATGTAGGGATACCCGTGTTGCCAGACAAATACTGCACTTTCCTTGTTGCAAATCGCGACACTGTAGGACTAAACGAAATTGTCAAACTTTGCGGCACGTACAGACTGGCGGCTCTTGGCATTGACAGGGTCGGTCGCCGTCATCCGCTCCACTCTCCCTCCTCTCCCTCCCCTCCCCCTAGGCGCTTATGAACTTACAACCTGTCTGCATAGCGGCCGAACCATGTTGTTTCACGTTTACTTCTTCAGTGGGACAAACGGGTCGTATCCCCTTCCCGCTAAGGTCTCCACCATCTCTACAACCCTGCCAAGTCATGCACGGACGTATGCAATGGCACGCGCTTGCAGCTCGCCTACGGAAACGGACTCGTAGATGGCGAGGTCTTTGTTCAAGTTGTCACCGTTGGCAATAACCCTGTATAAGGACAGACATTAATCCGGCTTATTCATCGACGTCAATTAATTGCTTGGTCCGTTGATTCGTTCGTAAATCAATCAGCCGATCAATGAAGCTTGTGAGAGCTGTAGCCCAGAATAACTAATAAGCCACGTGTTAAACTCGACGCCTAGTTACGAATGCTAAGAATGTTACGCCGAACTTCCAGTTTAGGCAGCAGATTCGCGGCCTTACGCGTGGTGTGGGGACTCAACGGCATCTGTGTGCCACTACCTTATGTTCCCCTGCGTAACGAGGACATGCGGCTCGTCATACAACGGCCCCTCCAACAGCAGCTCTCCATACCGTGCATCGCGCGCGGAGAGAAGCAAGCTCCCCTACGTCACCGCACGCGATATTTCGCGGCAGCAACGAGCGGGGTTGCTACGCTTGCGTGTCGGGTGCGCGTGGACGAAAGAAACGCAAGCGCGCATACGACGCCTGGGTCTGGCCGCTACGGACACTTGCTCCCTCGGGTGCAGTGCGTTTGAGGCACCGCGGAAGGAACAAGACCTTTTGCTGTTACCACGCGCACGGGCTGCCGTCCAACAGCGCCGAGGTGCACCTGTGGCCACGCAGCCCACCTCGCGCGCGGGAGGCAGCTCAAAAAACACTCTGCGACTTTCAAGAAAAGTCTGGCCTCGCATCCCGGCTGCTTCACATAAACTAAGTAGGGCCGCTGTGCGGGCACGGGTTAAGAAACACTTCCCCGAAGGGACAGCACTAACAAACTGGTGGTGCTTTCATGATGACGTAGTCGCTTCGATTTATTTATTTATTTATTTATTTATTTATTTATTTATTTATTTATTTATTTATTTATTTATTTATTTATTTATTTATTTATTATATCATTCGTCCGAGGCTGTCCTCTCCTCCTGTCCTAATTCCTCAGTCTATCAACTTCACTCCCACTGTGGACCGCCGTTAAGTGTCAGCAGAGGTCGTTAGACAGTTACAGTGCGGTGAGCAGTAATTTTTTACTTTAATTTTCTTCTTTTTATTTAATAATAAACATTGTCGTCACAGCGATGATTTTAGCATAAGCCCGACGGTTCCAACATGTACCTACTGGGCTATTAAATGCGGATGTACCTTTTTTAGTATCAGCCATGCAGTTGAAATGTCATAAACAGAACTAAGGCAAAACATTATGCAGATCCAACGCACATATTCGAATCTATGTGAAATGAAGCTTTCGTCAAGTGGGTAACTGAATCCTATGCAACCAAATGTGATATGTACAATTGTGTTTATTTCATCCTTTGCAATACAAAATCTCATGCAACGTTTATGCACAAGCACAGCGCAGGAAATTCCGCCCCAATCCTACAGAAAGTTACATGCGGTCAGCATATGGATAGCCTGGTGAATATTGACTGCGCGACCATGGAGAAAACATAGACAAGGCGTTTCACAGAAGCAAAAAATAAAAATAAATAAATAAATAAACATCACCGATGCGTTAAAGCCGCGTATAAAACGCTGATCCTGCAACGTTTTTACTCCCTAAACAAGTCGTTCAGAAAATGTGTGCTTATAAATTTTAATAAACTTCTCCTGCGGATCGCCCTTAGTGCCAAACGCTTTTCGCCCTTTACCTATCTTACCATAAACTCTCCCAAAATCTGTTAAGCACGTTCAGAGTTTTGTGTGACGTATTTTCTAAAGGCATTTAACATATAGAAGATGTTACGTCTGAAAAAAAGAAAGCGCTGAGTAGATTAACGTGGTGATGATCAAAGTGATGTTGCGCAAAGATGAATGAATCAATTATTTAGTGTTTTGGGCGTCAAAGACAATTAGGGAATGGACAGCAAACAAAAAGAACTGCAAAAAAAACTGGCTTGAAGACGTCTGTGGTCCAGAAAACAAATACAGGCATATAATTTACAGCGACGGCACGCAGGCACAACTTATTCCAGAAGGCATTGGCGCAATAACATTTCTAAAAACACAAGAGGTAATGTGAAATACTGGACAATGGAGAATAGAAGGTCTACAACGAAATTGCGCACAAAAATGCAAACAAATCGTGTACTAGGGAACTACTATTTGATATTTTAGTAAAATATAGCTTAAAGGAAGCAGAAGGCTCTGTTCGCCGTAGTTTGGCCTTCATACGAAACTATTTATTTGTTCGTTTCGTAGAAATACATTGACGTATGCCTGTCATTTTAGAGAGCCTTAATATGTCCCGACACTTGGCAGAGAAAATGTGAGGGAATATAATAATGTGTTGAAAAAGAATGTACACACGGAGAATATGATATTATATATATTATTCTATAAATGATAAATTAATGGAAATGAAAGTGCATGAAAAAACAACTTTCGTTTCCCTTAATTTATCGTTTCTTCATTTATTAAGCACAAGTAATTTACCCTGTGATATCCTTGTGTCAGTGTTTGTTGGCTTCTTATGATATGACTAATAAAAATCGTCCCCTTGGTTAACCCCCTTTCTTCTCCTTTATTCCATAACGAGGGTCTCGAATCCGGCAGCATTGATGCCTTCAGGTAGCAGTGTGGGTTTATTGATCGGTTGCCTTCACCCAAAAAGATGACATTCTCGTGTCACCTGCTGCAGAAAGGATGTTTCACGTCCACCGCCAAGGTCTGTGAGTGGTGGCGCTGGCTAACACTCCCATGGTTCTAATAGGAAACATAAGTACCCAAGAAAGTCGCCGGGGAAACGGCGCCGCGGTAGCTGAATTGGTAGAGCATCGCACGCGAAATGCGAAGGCTGTGGGGTCGTTCCCCACCTGCGGCAAGTAGGTTTTTTCATCCACTTTCATTCCCATTATATTTATCGTTTCTTAATTTCATTTATTAAGCACAAGTAATTTCCCCTCTGTTGTCCTTGGTGCCAGTGATTGTTGGCTTTTTATGACATACTAGGTCACAGTAATTGCGGTTACGTTGCAATATCGTATGGTAGGTGATGAGTGCAAGCTTAGCTTGAAATTCACAGCCGCATTTTAACAAGAAATCTACAGCGTGTTACAGCTTTGATTTACTATAGCTGATGTGGTCGGTCCAGCTCATGTACTTATCAAAGATTACACCCAACCATTTAATGTCACTGACAGCTTCAAAAACTGAATTATTGATATAACATGATTTAATTACCGATTTAACATGATCTTTCTGCCCAGGGGATGCAAAATTACTCCTATAGTTTTATTCGTATTTACGAGCAATAAGTTTGCTCCAGACCAAGTGTCCAGTGAACTCAAAGCAGCATTACCTCTACTTCCGAGCTCTTCTGAGAAGTCGCTCAGAAAAGTACTTGGATCATGTGCGTACAGACGACACGCCTGGTCGGCTCGGGCTAGCAGCACGAGGCGCACGGCACACGTAAGAAACTGTAGCATTTAGCGTAGAGTGTGCTTCAATTAACTTGAGCCAAACTAATAACATGCAAAGGCCACGTAGCTGGACCGAACCAATGTAATGTTATTTGCCGTCGCTTGGAGATACTCATATTATTTTTTGCATACAGCCTAAACATATCATTAGACATAATTAATTAATCAACTTCTCAATTACTGTAACTAGATGAAAAGTATCAATAAGAAAATTGTAGAGCAACATGAACAACTCCCGATGCAGCTTCTGTTGCTCAATACGTGCTACTAAAAGTGCGTTTCCGAGCGTTAAAGAAGCTTGCGAATGCATGGAAAAGTTCCCATAAGGTTTTAAGGTGTTAGCAACCTTAAGGTACTTCACGCACTTTCCGGGGGACAAGTATATGTTTCTAGCTAAATATATTTGAATCTAACCGTTTTCCCGCCTACCTGGGTCACTGGGTAGTTCGTGGTTGAATGGGTAGCGCATCTGGCTGCTGTGCTGAGGGAACAGGATTCGAAACCAACTGCCGGAATAACTTGGGTGACTGACTGTGGTGGCAATGTGTACATTTGTGCCGCTCTTCAACGAACGTGTTTCACGCCGACATAGGTCACAGTATACATGCGGGACTGGGTATAGGTGCCGCTTTTCGAAGAAAATCTTTGATACCGACTTGGAGCACTGGATATGCGCCAGTAGGCGCGTGCCGCTTTTCAATGAGCGTCTTTGACCCCAACATGGTTAACTAGGTACGTGTCGCAGGAATTGTGCCGCTCTACAATGACGAAAAAAGATCCCTTAAGTTTCCCGCATGCTGAGTGGAATTGAACCTACGTCACGAGGTTTCCTCGAGGACAGCAACCCGACGCATTAGTAGGCTGCATGACAAATGTATTGGGTATTCCCCGCTTTGCAATAACCGTCTCATCAATTTGGGTCGCTGAGCATGTGCCATTGGTTGTGCGGCAAGCGAGCGGAGAATTCTCTGCAGCGTTCGCAAGCACCGGCGCGCCACGCTTGCGGAGCCGCGCCACGCCACTAGACGATGCAGTGTGCAGAAAAAAGTGCGAGTGAGGAGCCCAGATGACGCATGACGTGTCTCTCAAGGTTCACACCCACTGACATGCCATGCATTTCGGAGGCCACGCGAAGGCTTCGCGGCAGTGCCACTAGATGGCGCCGAGTGTTCTTAAGGAAGCGCGAAAGAAGAGTCCCGCTGCAGTGCACGCCTCATACGTAACTCATTTCGGCGGTGGCAATACGTTGTGTGAATATACTCACTCGCTGCTAAACGCATTACCGTCGACAGCCATCATGAGATGGGTTCTGCCGAATTTTTGGGATTTGCGGATGGCATGAGGATATGCAGCAAGTTACACAAGGCAACTATCGTTGACTTTGACAATAATCTGCGATGGCTTCTGCCACGATATTCTTTTTTAAATATTCAGTTTGAAAAAGAATGCGCAAAGGTTGTTTGTACCCTGAACTGTTCGACCAGCGCAAGATCTTTTTTTTTTTTCTGACTGTACCCCACTTGCTTCTTCCCACCCAGCACTTCTGGTTCAAATGTATTTTCCCGAAAGCGCCTGAAAGCGCTATAGACGGTGATCAGCGCAATCCGCTGGTTTGAAGCAAGCAGTTAAGGGGCTCCAACTTTTCGCAGAAACATTCAGGCTACACGCCATGCACGTGATTATAGGACCGACCGAGATCGTGATGGTGCCGCACGCTTCTTAAACTAATGGCTCACGCGGGTTAACATATATAAGCCCGCGAATGCCTCGCAGTTTCCTGCATGGCGACCCTCGTTTTACTTATACATTACTTCCGCCACTTCAGCTCTAGTAAGTCGTCCTAAAACTGTCGCCGAGAAAGATGTGCTCCAGGAAAACCTACATAAACTATAACGCTTGGCATGAATCCAGGAAACATATATGCAAAAAAATGCTTCAACGATTACCATTGCGAATCTAGACGGCAGCGAACCGTTTGCAAAATCGAGTCAGCAGCGGAAGGCTCTTGAGAGTCTACGCTAAAATAAATAGCAAACAATCAATAAAAAAAGAGGAACGCGAGGGGACGAATGTGTGTATTTAATACATGAAACAGTCGAGCACGGTAAGAAATAATTGAGTGAGGCAAGACGAAGCGATGATGTACAATGAGCAACATCCAACCGGAATCTCGCGCGATAACGAGGCAGCAAGTGCAGCCATAATTGAAAGGACGGTTTTGTCGAGGGCGACTGTGAGTCGGTGACCCTCGAACGGCCGACGTTATTGACCGCTGGCAGAGCGAAGGGAAATGAACCCGAAACGAAACGACAAGGGGAACGCTGCGTACTCTAAGGGGTAATGGACGCAAGCGCGCTGATGCTATTAGGGTAAAGCTCAAACAAGCAAATGTTGAAAAAGAAGAAAAACAAAAAGAAAAACAAAGGTCACAACTCAACTACAACGGCGAAGGCAAGTGCAGCGAGCCAATGCAAACCACCAACACCGAAAGCTTTAAAAAATGTAACAGGCGACGAACGCTTCAGAAGAGCATGGCTCATGTAATTAAAGGACATTCAGCGGCAAAAATGCTACGAGGAAAGAAGAGCGCTATAGGAGTGCGCAAACAGCAAGCACAAGAAAAACAACTTCCAATCACTGGATGTTCTGCGAGGAATCAAAGGACGCGAGGCGGTTGGTATACTGGGATCACTCGGAATGCTTTTGCTCTTCCGCGTAAGCTCGCGATGGCCGTCGTGCCTCCAATTGCGTGCGTGCGTGCGCGCGCGCATGCCCGCCCGCGGAGTTTTTTTTTTTTTTCTTCAGTGCTTTGTACATTACGTTTTAAAATGGCGATGCCGTTGTACGTAGTGGCCCCCCCCCCCCCCTTCTTTTTCCTTCCCTTCCAACAACATATTCGCCCCTTTTTCTTTCTTTCTTTTTAAAGCGGCTTTGCTGGAGCTCATTCCACGCGTGTTCACCTCACGCTGAGCTCGCCGCCCGGCTTCCCGACCACGTCAAAGGCACGACGTCCGAGCAAGACGCGTCGTGAGCGTCCATCAACCCGCAGCGCTCCGCCGGCGGTGAGCTGCCACGCGCGGGCCGCTCTCTGCTCTGCCTTGATCGCCGTCATCGAAGGTCACGTGCAGCCACCAGACGCAGCAGTAGCAGCAGCTTTCATTGGTACAGGATCCAAAGACCCGTGCAGTGCTGTACGGACACACATTTATGCCCTATCCCAGCAGATTCGCGCGTCCTAAGAATTGGGCGATCGGGTCACTTCCGTGCAGCTTTCTACCAATTAACACGGGAGAGTTGAGGCGCGTGCACCTTCAAGAAACAATTCTAATCGCGACCGGAAAGGTCGAGCTGTGTCGCAGCGCGGGCACTGAACATTGAGCCTTCTTCGAGCGAATCTTTTGCAAGACTGTTGAAACGAAGGAAGGGAGTGAAGGTGGCCTTCGGGCTATACCGCTCCGTGCCGCGTGCACATAAAATTGATTCATTCGTCCAGGTTCACAGCTGGTTGATGCCAAATGAAGGAGTGGTAGAACGTTAGCCCATCGTATACACGATTTCGCGCGATGGCCATAGGTTGTGCAGCGATCGCGCCAGGTGACCGTGCCTACACTGTAAAAAATGTTTATGCCTTTAAGAGGAAGCTTTACCTCGGGTGTTCCTATCTGAATACATGTAAAAGGAGAATTCGTTTTTCTCGGCAACCACTGCACCAAATTTGATGAGGCTTGTTGGATTTAAAAGAAAAACTTAAATTCTAGTGACCGCTTGTTTCGAATTTTCGATTTATATCGTCAATTTTTATTAAAGATTGGCAAAAATCGAAAATTTTCAGAAAACGAAGCTATCAAGTTTAGAACTCTCTAGCTCAGCAATGAAAAATGATATCACAATTCTATGAATTGCATCTGATAGCAAATCTAAAGCGAACCAAATTCATATGTTACACATGAGTTTTTTAAAAATTCAGTAATATGGAAATACAGCTTTTGCAGAACCCTTGTACACAACGTAACAAATTCACGTAGAATATGAATTGACGTATCAAGTTTGTCCGATTTTAATGATCTAAGGGATGCAGTTTACAGAACCGCGATGTCTACTCTTAATCTAGAGCCATTAACTTATAAATTTCGTGCGTCTATCTTATTCGAACTTTCGAATTTTCGAAAATTCGTTTCACAGAATTCAGGCCTTAAATCGACATTCCACTTCCAAAAGTCCCTAGATTTTAACTGTATCTCTCAAATGCAACAAATTTTATTAAAATCAGTCCATGGGTTATCTCAGAGAAGCGGTTTTGCGTTTTACATGTATTTGAATAGACGGCGCCGGAGTTGGGCCCGAGCTAAAGCTTCCTCTAAGCCCTAACGCTAAGAGGGTAACACCCTTAGCGTTAGGGCCTTACCAAAAATTTATAGAGGCCGACAACGGAGCTCTAACTAGACGTGCGATGACAAAAGACGTAGTTGAAAACTATGTCATCATTCTGACATCCTTGAGCGGACAGAAATATCTGACAGGAGAGCTTCATATCCCTACCTGTGGAATTATCTTGTCGGATATTTCTGTGCCCCCAAGGCTGTCAGAATGATTGCACACTTTTCAACTACGTCTTTTTGTCGTCGCACGTCTAGTTAGAGCTCTGTTGTCGGCCTCTATAGACTTTTGTAATGCCCTAATGCTAAGGGTGTTACCAGTACGACAAGAAAACAGCCTGAAATGTGTGAACATTTTTACAGCGATTTTTACGTTTTCACCGGGAAACGCCTCGCTCAGCATACATTTGTGGTGCTTGAACGTGCGAATCACACGCATGGCGACCAAAGGGTAATGACGACGGCACGACGACAATGGGATGGCGACCCTGGAACGAAGGCAATGGTACGACGGCTCCGGAATGATTATGACGGCGCGTGACAATGACGACACGATGAACGAAGGAATGGCGACGACCAACGATGACGACGGAAGGATAACGGCATTGTGACGACGGCATTGTGACGACGGCAAAATGATGGCGACGGCACGACAAAGAAGCAATGACCACAATTGACCAATTCGTCTGTGACGTCTAGTACGGCGGCATAAAATAAAGCATCACCATACCGCGCGATAAAGCCGTCTGCCTCGTCCCTGCTGCTGAAGTGACTAATATGCGTCCAGTCGGGAGTACACTAAGTGCCAATCGGAACAAGCTCCCAAGAAGAGGAAAATGCGGCGCCGGCTTCATTTTACGCCGCACTTTTACGTCACAGAAATGTTGTACAGAGAGCCGCGCTGCGCGATGCCGCGTGTGTAATCGGGTAAATTGCACGAATAATTTGCCGCCAGTTATCTCGGTCTACATCGACATTTTGAAATGTAGAAAGCCGCAGCTAGACTATTATGACTATATCCTTCAATTTTACAATGTTAACAACTGCGGTGAAATTTGTAACGAAACGTTAATTAAATATTGCTGGGATCGCCAAGATTCGCGGCATGGCGATATGCCTGCGAGCATGCGCCATCCGCCGGCTGCAAGTACCTCGAACGTACTATGTTTGCGCGACGTCGGTGCAACGATTGCGCGCTGCCTGAAGCGTGACAAGCAACCTGTGGAGACGAGCTCGGGAGGGAGGCTGCCGCGGACTGCCGTGGGAAGTGCGTGTGCGTGCGGCGTGTGCCCCGCTGCAGGGCCACGGATAGTTCAGACTCGCGCGTATCGTCGGTATGACTGTGTTTGTATGCTTCTGGCCCAAATGCCGGCGTTCGGCTGCGTACGCGTAAGTTCTAGAGTGTGCTTTAGGTTATTTTGTTCCGCATGCCACCGTTTCCTGCGCGTGAGGGTCTCCTGGCGAACCCTCGCACGAAGCCACCCGTTTCAACTTGCGGCCAACGCGCACGGCTCCCGGGTTGCGCCCTTCGCCAGCGGAAGTAGTTTCGGACGGGGCACGGCGGTCGCAAGCTTCCCGAGCGCGAGTGGCACGACATCGCTCTGCAGGCGGGGCTCGACAAACTCGCCGGTTCCTCGGAGCGTTCGCTAGATGCTCGCTATACCGTGGTATATTTAACGCGTGACACAGAAAAAAAGAAGCCTACTCCACGGATTGGACTCGCGCTAGGAAAGTGACAAGCAAGCAGAGCAGAAGACCGGTCCAGATGCAGCGAGGGTTCCAACTGGCAGGCTGCAATGAAGCGCCATTGTTTGGCAGGACTCATTTGCGCGCTTTTGAAGGTGACGCCTCGGTGGAGTCCCTCACATGGAATTTAACTGGAGTTGGGTCGCATAGCCTCGGTGCAGACAAGGCTCCCGAAGGTGGTCGCGAGTAAGGCACTCGAGACGAGGACATCGTGGCAAGACTTGTGCAAGTGGGTGTCCGTTCTTTCGTGCACCCCGACTTCTCTGCGTGGCTTTGCCAACCCACTCCTTCTACGGACGACGAACGATTAACGGATTTCACGGATAATTTAGTTTAATCTGTGAATAGATTGCTTTGGTTTTTCTTGCAAGTAATGTCCGCGTGGTTAGACAACTCATCTGTAGTAATATAATTCGAGTAAATTTGGCAGTTCTTGAGTTTTTAATGCTATAACTAATAAAAGAAAAATAAACGCAAATGTATATCGGTGCCGGCTTTGCACTATGTCCGGTACCGGCCAAATGTGCAAGACAGCAGCAGCCAGCAACGGAGAAGTGCGCTGCAGAGGCAAAGAAAGCTTCGCTTTAAAAAGAAACGTATTTTACCTTCAAGCGCCATCATTCGCTTTCAATTCAAGCGTTAAGATGCCATAGCCTTTCGGTGAACCGTTCGTGCCAAATAATATGTAAGCTGCAGCTTGCATGCCAAAGGCCTCGTCCTCGTCATATCCACGACACCTCAGACTCGGGGTCAAGTGGTCATTGTGTCCGAAGGTGTTCGTTTGCCTATATGTACATATACTACTACTACTACTACTACTACTACTACTACTACTAATAATAATAATAATAATAATAATAATAATAACGGTGGGGGTGGTGGTGGTGGTGCTGGTGCTCGTGGTGGTGCTAACTTGTTTATTTTTATCGACGATTAAGGAGACTGCGAGTAAAAGTCGCTTGAGAAACAAGCCACCTGACTGAATCCTGCAGCCACCTCTACAAAGCAGGCAGCTATAGCATACATATTCAGAATACGAAAGATTCAAAATTAATGCACTTTCACATGAGACAGTCGCAGAAGTTAAAAATAAAAAAAGCAAGATAATACTCTTTATTTATCATGTGAGCAAGGATTGGTGAAATGTTCGCGTAGTGTTCCGACAGAAGTTGTTTGTAACTCAGTATCTGATTTATGAAATAAGTTTAAAAGGGTTGACAGTGTGGGTGATATTTTTTTCATAGAATAATTTGCCCACGCAGTGACCACCTTCCACTGTTCTGTGTAATGAGTGGCGCATAAATTTGTTTTTTTATCGAGCTTAGATAACTCGTGAAGGACCTTTAAATTTTCTTTTACCTCCCGTTTGAACGCCAGACTTATCTTATAGTTACAAAGTTTAAACAGGCGGATTACATTCGCTTTCAGAAATAAATCTGAAGTATGGGAAAATCAAGTATGTGAAGCATGAACTGGATATCGCATTTGGTCTCGCGAGGCAGCACCATGCAGCCAGAATAGAACGCCAAACGCAAGCTATTTCTAGTCTTTCGACGTTCTGGCACGCAATAGCTGTCCCATCCGCCAAGTTGATTCATGTGGAGCGCCGGGCACTTACTGCGGTGTCGCACCATCCTTCAACCCGGCCTTTCCCATCCGCGGTCAAAAGGCCAGGTATATGCCTCGTACACGGCCAGTGCCCCTACGTCCCTACATGCTTCGTCAATCTGCTCGTGTTATCGATGTCGATTCCTTTCTGTCAAGGCGACTGCAGAAAAGCCGCAGCGTCCGAACTGGGGCGGTCACGCAGTGCTAGCCCGCGCCTGAATCGCCGCCCGCAGTCTTCTTTCTGTCCTCGAGCTGTGTTTGCTTGTTTCCTGGAAGCAAAACAAGGCAACCCGCTAATCATTCGCCACTGTTTTTAGCGGGCGGGGTTAGTCTTTGATCTCGTTCTTATAAGCAGGGCGCCTGAACGTGTCGTTGTTTCGACTGTTCCCTCCTTTGCGGTGTTGTGTGGCTCGCGCGGAAGACAGATTGGGGCTAAGTGCGAAGAAACGAGCTTACGTGCGCCTACACGCGCCGGGACCGAGTCCTCTCGGGGCATCAGCGCGCGGGTCGGGGGAACGGGAGGAGGGAAGGCTCGTGATACGCGGGCCGTTTCTGACGCCCCGTGCCATGACCCGAACTCGTCAACCCGCGGCCGGCGTCGTGATACGTGGCCGCGGCGATGTATAGAATGCGCCGCGGGCCGCGCGCGTCACTCTTCTTTGCCAGTGACCGCACGAGGCGCGCGCGAGCTCGTGGAACGCTTGAAGCGTTTCGCGCGTGCCGACTCTCTCGCGGTGCTACAGGCATGCGGCCCACGATGAGCGACCAGAGAGCGAGCGAGAAATAGAACTCAAGCGGCGCGGTGTGCACCGCTACATGCCGGCGGATGAGCGGTGTCCGGCGCGGCCGCTGTAATAACGGGTTGAAGCGACGCGGGCTTGATGAGAAAATGATTTATTTCGTCGGCGCTCGATTATAGTGCTCCGAACCATCGCGCCCGGTTGTGTGGGTGCGCACTAGCGCACGTCGTATACATGGAACGCCACTCGCAGTTTTTTATTTTTATGATCTCTTCTTTTCTGTCGTTTCGCTCAAGGAACGGCGTTGTCGTGTTCCGTGCGCTTATGTGCACAGTGCGCGGAAGAGAAAACAAAGACGCGTAAGTCACGACGCGTGCCCGCGTAATTTGCGGGCTGTGCACGGCGCCTCAGTCGCGGGTCGCTCGCGGAATCAAACGCGGTGAACGTCGATCAGCGTCGTGCCGCAACATCGGCCGCCCTCGTTCTTGGACGTGAGGCATCAGTCTCTTATATATGAACGATCAGTGGCGTCACCGTGGTGTAGATGGACACGATTCTATCCTGGAAAACTAGAGGAGATCCTGCGGGTATATGGCTGACGTTGGAGCTGAAGAGGCCGCAGGCATCAAGATCGAAATCCGCGGGCCAGCGGACAGCTAACGGATGGGTGCCGTGGTTTTATGCGATGCTGCATCGTTGGCACAGTCGGAGTCTCATTGAAGGTAATGGCGGAAGCAGCGAAGCTAGACTTCTGTATTGTGAGAGTCCGACCGTCGACATCTACTCGCGGTCGCTCCTGTCTGTATCTATTCGGGACACATTCAGTGGTGCCCTATCAGAACTTAATCATCATGTCACTGCCGCAGTGCTGCCACCGGAAGTATGGACAATGCGTGTGCCGTTGTTATGCCCGCGATGGGCAGCGTTATACGGAGCTGCATCACTGCTCGCAAAGAAAGCACGACGACACTCACCTTCTTTTGTTATTCTTGTGGTTGTTGCAGTGGGTCGTGACGGCTGCTCTAGCGGAAAGAGAAGTCAGCAGGTCTGATCATTAAGACCCGTTTTAGGAAACGATGATGTATAAATCATCTGCCGTATATCGGTGGACACGTGCACGCACGCACGCACATTCTGCTTCCTTCCAGTCAGTGGCGTCGGTTCGGGACTGCAGTCTCCTGTTTGGTTCTTTCTAGTTAGTGGCAAATGCAAGATGAAATGCGGCACTACGGCCAAAGCATCAGAGACAAACACTTCTCTGACAGCTCAGCCGAAAAAAAAGGAGAGAGAGATCAAGAAACAAAGACTGGAAAGAAGTCACGGTGGCCAGGTTTTCCCGATGGGCCCTGTGTGCATCAGTTCCATCCAAGTAGCCATCTAAAGATTTCTTCTGGCATGCTGTGTCTCGACGACTGGACGCTTTTGTCACGGGACTTGGTTAACTTGATTGAACAATAGACGGCCCTCTTTGAGAATTTGAGAATCGGGTTTAGTTCGTTCTGAGAGTCTTGTTGCGGTCCCTTGATGCAGCTCGAACGACTGCAGTGGGTATTTCCAAGTTCGCACGCTCATGCCTCATCTGCTCACTCGTCCCTCTACACCATCATCCTGTACGCACAAGGGGAAGAGCATAGGGTACTAATGTAACTGTATTCTCTTTCTTTGACATCTTAAGGCGTTGTTTCCAGCAAGATTTCAAGGCAAATGCGCCTGGTCGAAGCTGAAATCTTACGTAAATTGAAACCAAAGCTCATCGGGAGACATCACTCACTCACTCACTCACTCACTCACTCACTCACTCACTCACTCACTCACTCACTCACTCACTCACTCACTCACTCACTCACTCACTCACTCACTCACTCACTCACTCACTCACTCACTCACTCACTCACTCACTCACTCACTCACTCACTCACTCACTCACTTTCTGCCTGCCTGCTTTTACGCCGATGGAGAATAAAACCGATTTTCGGGCACTATTTGTGACTTTTAGCGATATTAACCACAACATTAGCTTTCTCGGTAGGTACCGGTGAGATTCAAACTCTATGGAGACTGCAGAGATTTGATACTAGGGCGTAATACACTTTTCGTACGTAGCTCGCATCCCATTAGATAACCGCAATGCCTTGTTTTGCAAGGTTTACATGTCTGCGGTTATAGCCACTTATAACATTTTTGCCAGGCAGGTGAGAGTATAACGCTACACGTTGACGTAAAAGCGTTCCGCGCTCCACTTACTAAGAAGGGCGCCATTTTTCGGCGCTCATCTTTCCCTCTTCCACCGCGACGACGTAGCTCGTCCTTCAGGCGCACATTAAATACGTCACCGACCTAGCGCATATATACCATGACATCAACACTCCCCTTTGCTATACATGCACTCAGTGCCCCAACTTTCCGCCAAAGGAGCTGCTCGCACCGTAGGGGAAGGAAGTTTCCAAGAGACACCAAATAAAATTATCAGGTTGAGTTATATTTCTATATTGCACCTATGGAATACCAAATATCTAAGTCTGTGAGCAAGAGTTGGACACGAACACGAGAGCTGAGTGGAGAAGCCACTTATATAGAAATTCTCGCACGAGATTCCTCTGGCACAATATGTCTTGGCGGCGTCTGCACGATGGTACATTTAAACGTTTGTCGACAAATAAGGATGACATTACGTTTCCGAGTACAAAAAGACCCGACATTGGAACATCTGGAAACGTTATGCTGCCCGAGAATAGAATGTAACCTACGGCGCCACATTGACGTCCTCGGTACCACTGTGTGGACGCGAAATTGAAGAAATGGTTTCATTTTCTCCGCGTATTATTCTACATTTCCCTCCGAACACATGAAAAGAGGATTTTGGAAGAATATTAGCGATGCAGTGTGATGTTTGTTCGTAGTACCACACACACATATGTTCTGTCCGCCACCTTACCTTTATTTACGTACACAGGCTCCAAAATAGCCAGTCTGTCCTTGCTATCTGTTGTCTCGCTAATCGAAAAAGAGTAGCCGGTACACGTCATGATACCAACGCCTGCTGCACAAGCATTTAATGAAAAGTATACAGGTTGCCAGTCTAAGCTAATTTACCGTTTCCCGTTAGTGCCCTTTAAATTTCTGAGCAACGGACTTGGCTTTCAGTGACGCTGATTCACCTTGACATAGTGCAAACTGTTGCAGATCACGCTTCAGGGCTTGTAGTCACAAAACGCTCTTACGCTAGAATTGTTCGCATAAGAGAAAATTCCAGCCAATCCTGATGATGGAGAAGAGAAAGTGACCGGCCACGGGCAAATATTGCTTTAAAAGCTGCGAATTTTGTCCGGACACACTGCTCCGACTGCACAGAGTAATAGTGGATTTGAATACATTACCTTCTTTGCCGCTCTGGGATTGCCGCATCGGAGGTCAACCAAAACAATGAAGGTACCCTGAGGACTAAGCTTCAAAATCCATAATGAAGCTCATTCTCAAGCGAATAGATAACGCTCAAAAATTGCCTCTGGCATTGTGAACTGCGCAAAACACTCACGTCGCATGAACTTTGTCAGCCATGCGTTGACCTGTGTCCACCAGCGCACACTGTGACGCTTGTGGCTGGATAGCGCAGCTCCGTCACCATCACCTTCGCCATACGACTCCGCTCCATTTGCTTCCCCCTTTTTTTCGCGCTCGCCTTTCTGTCTTTTCCCCATTAACATACGTCCAACGTAAAGTAACAGGTAGGCGCATGCGCGTCCCTGAAGACGACTCTGTTCACCTTTCTTACAATAAGATTCCCTCGGCCCCTGAGACTGTACCTTACATCTATGCATATAACGGACGGGCTTCGTCGTCATTGCGAAGGAAACGCGGCACTGAACCGAAAGTCAGTTCTGAGTTGGCGTAGGAGGTGTGCAGCAAAGAGGCGCCAAAAATCGTCTCTTGTCTGCCAGTTCTACACTGAGGAGGCCGCACACATATCCAGCGGACGTCCCGTATGCTGCACATTCGATACCAATACACACTATTCTATCGGACTGCAGACGCCGTTTGCAAAGTCAAAGAACTGAAGGCTTTGAGAATAAAGCGAGAGCTACAACTAGCATGGTTATTAATCAGAACGCTCGAGCTGTCTCTGCAGGAGAAACCAAAAGTTGCTCGAAGCGTGGCCGT
This sequence comes from Dermacentor variabilis, assembly GCF_050947875.1. Lineage (NCBI taxonomy): Eukaryota > Metazoa > Arthropoda > Arachnida > Ixodida > Ixodidae > Dermacentor > Dermacentor variabilis. The sequence continues at coordinate 113,407,552 of NC_134568.1, read as the reverse complement.
CTTACGTCTGTCTTGGCACGCGTGTATCTCCATTGTTGACACGATTTGCTGCTGGCCAAGAGTGCCGCGCTGGTTTCGTTACATCCAATTACAAGCGAAAAAGGGCTCCCCGTAGGCCGTACACATGTATGCAGGGCATGTCAAGGTATTGTTAATATAAAATGGGGGAATGCGTCACAACGCACGCACGCATAAGTAATAAGCTTTCCGTATACATGCCACTGATGCACGTGAACTCCGTGCAAAAAAACTGGCTTAGGAAATAGCGTATCCGCTACCTAAGCAAATTCACTCTGAAGTTATGACAGAAAGTGAAGAGAGAACAACAGAGAGAGAAGCGGATAAGAAAACGCGAGCACGCGCGCGGGATAGACGAGAGCATGCGAAAAAAAAAGAGAGATGAAAATCTGCAACGCGGAACACATCAATCCGTACTGCTTTCTCTCGCGCTAGCCCGTTCCGTTTCTCATCGCGCCGAGTTCCTTGACCTCATAAGCGCTAGTCACCGGCGTAAAGTGCTGTGCATGGGCGTCGTCGTTGTCTCTCCGATATATTCACTTATGCCGAGGAATATCTCGAGCCGCGTCCCAGCTTCCTGAGAGGGGAATCCAGACAGCTTCGTTGCCTCGCATCATCGCGTGCAGAACACGTGCCCGCTTGTTCTATACCATATAGTGCATATGCGTCCATGTAGTATGCCGCCAAGCGAGCGGGTACCCATGGCATCCATCGACTCCGCGGGCGTCGTCTCTGTTCAGTCTGAAGCCATTAGCGGCGGGGGATCATGGCATGAAGAGCGCGCGAACAACTTTCGGCTGTCAGGCTCCGGCCGCGCGGGCTGCGAAATAGTGAATGCGGTCTCGGCGCTTTGCATATATATTGAAGGGGAGGAAATGTGGGCGTCGGCCGTTCGAGCGCAAGCGCTCGCTCACTTAGCTCTGCGGGACCGGGGGGGGGGGGGGGGGGGGGGGCGCTGCGTGAACCGACTGCCTGAGCGAAAGCTGCAGCGCGCGCGCGCAATATGCATGCGCGCGCCTCCCGTTGTCGGTGCGGCGGTGGATTTTTTCACATTATTAGAACGAGAAGGGTAGCGCCGGTGGCCGACTGTGTTTACAGGTGGCGTCGGTCGTCCGTGTTGACGCGTCGGCTCGCGGTACGTTGGGTGGGTCGCTATGTATGCGATGAAGGCTAAGAAAACTGTGACTCAATCAGCGAGGCCCGCGGAAGGTTGGGAATGGGAACGGAATCGCCTGCAATGTCGGTGCGAGTTGAGGATGCGAGCACAAGGATGAGACGTCATCGAGCGCGCGCTGTGAGGTCATACGCATTGCGAGTATGAATTGGGAAGAGGGGAGAACTAACGCGACTCCTCAGTCTTGTCGGCGAGCGGCGCGTATAGTGGCATTGTTTCGCGAAGGGAGTAATGTTTCCGGGGAGCGAGAAACCGCTCGCTTGAATTACTTACCCCACGTAAACTGCTTACGTTTCTCACAGTGATTTAGCTCACTTGGGAGGAATCAAGGTGCATGACAATAAAGTCATTTGGCTTGAGGGAGAAAAAAAGTATGCTGAGGTTTGAATCGTTGGAAGCGAAGCTTCTTGGAGGTACATGTATGTGTTCATGCTAATTGAGTGGATGGTATGTAACATTACATTAATGTAGATAATATGTTACGTTTTGTCGATGTTATGTTGACGTCCTGCACGGGATGGCATTGCTTGCGCTGAAGCAACACACGAAGCTGAATTAAGTTGACTTCTTTATTTCTTAAACGAAGTGAGCAATCGTCGCTGCTTCATATTTCAGCATATTTATACCGGAGATGGCTTCCCTCAAGCTCTAAATACCGAGACGATGTTGGCCTCGTGGAACATACAGAAATATATGTAGGGGCGTATATGTTCAGAGAGGTACGAATCGTATACCTGACGTCTCCACATCTTGCAATGCGCCTACAAATCTTACAAATACATGATCAATTGTACTTCCCGAGTGCTACGTTCGTAAATATCCTTAGCGGCCGCACTGAACTATACGAACACCATTTGTGGCATATTAACCAGCGCCACTACTCAAATGCTTCCTATCCAGACTAATCCACGTTAACGCCACAGCTGTGCTTCGTTCAAGCCCGTGGCGACGCAAGTTTTTCTCACTCCATGCCACTCTGACGCGAGCGCAACAGCTGTGTGAGAGACCCCCCGCTGAGTCTACACGGCAAGACAGCAATGCCTAACCCGGAGAAAGAGACAATGAAGCTAGGTCTTTATGCTGAACGAATGTAACGTGATAGCATTATCAGAATCGGCCCGCCCACGCCTTTGATTTCATTCCTTATAGGATTCACTCACACAACAAGGGCCGAAATTACAAACAGCTTTTTGTTCGAAAGGGCTCTTTCTCACTGACTGGGTGCCTTCGCTAAAGATATGCCAAGCATTATGATCGACTGGAATTCGTTCATGCACCAGCATTGTTCGTAAGAGAAAATTCTGGCCAATCCTGTTACTGGACATCAAGAACTTAGTGAAGGCGGTCAGTGTATGGCAAAGAGCACTTACGAATGAAAAGCTTTGCGAATTCGGCCCTATAGTTTAAAACTAGAGATGGGCGAATATTCGACGTTTCGAATACGAATAGAAAACTACACACTAAATATTCGTATTCGAATGTTAAAGAGTGCATGAATATTTCGCGACAGCGGAATGGTGAAGTCTTGGTTATTTTGTACGTTTGCTAAACAAAGTATCGAAGACTACTAGGGGTTTGCGAACAGTGATTTTTGAGACCGAACCGAATACGGATCGAATAGTGCCAGGAGCGAATCCAGTTTAATCTAATATCGAATACCCTTCGAATAATTTTTGAACAATGAATAGCCGTTATCACAATTGATATAAAACGATGTCCACATTCCAGTATTCTTAAAGTTAGCAAGTTTCTTTCATTACATAGTACGTTATGAAGCGTTGTTTATTAAAAGCACGAATGGAGCATCAGCAGCAAACAAGTAGTTTCTTCGCATGCAGAAGGCTCTTCAGAGAGTGCGAATAATCGGTGTACAGCCTTTAAAGTATGGCTACCTAAATGACGCAGCCTGCTCCACTACGCAAGCTCTCATGTTTTATGTCTACACTAGGCCCGCGGGGAGAAGGGGGGGCACAATATTTGCCATACTTTTGCTCCAATTTTATGTTTATCTGGGTGCAGTTGACGTTTGTAAATATTCGAAAAGTATTCGCATCTCCGAATAGTGTCTACTCGATTCGAAGACCGAATGGAATAGGATATTATTCGATTCCTTATTGAAGAAGTTTAGAATATTCGCATACCCCAACAGATTGCCCGAAGTGAGACAACAAAGTTTTCGAAGCAATGCAGAAACAAGATGGGTAGTGCAAGCTTTGCTTCCGGTTTACTAGCGCAAGCCTACATGTCAATCCGTGACTTTTGCTATTTAATGCATTTGTAGGCTAGTCATGTAGCAGTTATATATTTTATCCCATGACTTGGGATCTTTTTCTTTTTCTTTTTTTTTGCAATGGGCCGTTTTACATATGTCTAGGGACCCACCATATCCTTCAGCATACTTCTTTTTTCCACGAATTCTGGCCATATATAGGTCAGCATACTCACTCATGAGCTCACTCACTTATAGTCGCTCCACGCTGATTCAGCAGACGAGATAGAGTGCCAATGAGTGACAACAATTGTGATTGAACGCGGGTATCAACGGCAGTCAATGCCGGTGAGTTTGATTGGACGTGAGCATGAACGTGAGTGAGTGACCGTCTGTACGTACTCAAGTGTTGGTGAATGTGAGGGGACGCGAGCATTAGTGGACGCCATTAACTGAATGAAAGCGAATATGAACGTGAGTGAGCGTTGGCGAGTATATGTGGGCGTGAGTAGGAGCTTGAGTGAGGGCCGATGAATGTGAGAACATATGAGTGTGAGTGAGTGTATAGACGAATAAAAAAATACTGGTGGGTGAGTGTGAGGGAGCATCCAGTTACTGCGTCGACCTATGCTTATTGGCCTTGTTCTGCGACCATATCTTTAGCATTTTTCGAAAGCTATTCACACCACATCCATTCTTCCTAATAAAGCTTGTTTGGAGTCAGGCTCTAAAGTTGTAGAGAGCCTATTTGTGCAGTTCTTTGCGCGACAATTAGTGATCTTCCGTCTAAAACTGGTCCTTCATCCCTGATAGTTAGCTGTCTTTTTTACGCTAATAGTCATTACAGGCGTGGTACCTATGTATACCGAAATAAGTATACCCGCTGTAAAAAACATGCGTCAGCATTTGACTATTCGATATCCGATTCGACATTCGGGACTTACTATTGGTATTCGATTGGTATCTTTTAACTCGAAACGCCGTTTAAGAAATTCAACATAGCTTTTAAGTCTACAGGCAACCGTTTTAACTGTATAGAATGTTCCTTGAGGCGGAAGTGCGCTGTTAGACTCACTTTGTAGGAGCAGAAACCTCAATCTAATGGTAAATTTGGCTGGTCACCTTCCTCCTCCGTATAGGAGTCTGCATGTTCTGCGATCGCTCAGAATCCGAGCCAGAGGACAAACAGGCAAGCTGAACTTGCTCCGCAATCTCAGAGTCGCCGATCAAATGAAACAGAGTTGCGAGATATTTCCGGTTTTGTGCCACAGCGGCTTAGAAGACAATGCAAGCATCCGGCGGGGCTGCTGGCTAGAGCTGGCTGAAGACAACAGAAGCGCAGGCGAAACCAATGCACTCCAACGGCCTCTTTCTTTCTTTCTTCCTTTCTTTCTTTCTTTCTTTCTTTCTTTCTTTCTTTCTTCCTTTCTTTCTTTCTTTCTTTCTTTCTTCCTTTCCTTCTTTCTTTCTTTCTTTCTTTCTTTCTTTTTTTCTGGAGCGGGGTGTGTGGAGCGTGTCTGGCGTAACGCACAAGCGACACACATCAGAGCGAAGTCAAGCAGTGGCATGAAAGGCGCCGAGATCGCAAGATAGCTGCCAAAAGGGAAACGATGTGAGCAGCGCAGCAACCCAAGACGTGGTCACATGACCATACGTGAGCCCGTTAACCGCTTCGACAATATATGTCAGAGTATGTCGAAGTGCTTCAGAGCGCTCTGAACCCAATGCGTGCGCTCGAAAAGGACAAGCCTAATGTATTACCAACGCTCCATTTCGACCAGCCGAATAGATGCATCGACAAGCGAGAGGGATTAGAAGTGCAACCGGTCGAATATGGCATAACAGTGACTCTGACTGGAACCGCTGAAGGAGAGGCGTACGAAACATGCGCGGAGCAGCCTTGCACTTCTGCTATATAGTATACGCATCAAGGCAAACAATTTTGGTCACCCTTTTATCAAAGGTTTCGCCGCGATACTTCTTTATTTGGCACTTTCTTCACTAAAATGGGACACCGAGTTGCGACAGCGACTGCTATTTTTGGCCGCGCTTATAAATACGCTAGCGTGCAGCGCAAAGGGCGCAAGGTCACCAATACCGAATCGGCCTTGTTTCACGGTTGACAACTTGAACACCGGTTGTAGATAGAAGTCCCGCACGCAAGCGTCGGTGAAAAGATAGCAGACAGGTTCTGCACGAAGTGCGCCGCGGTGTACGGCAGTCGCAGGCCGTGTGGCACGCGAGTCGATATCGGCATCTCGCGCGCGCGCAGGAGGTTATTTTCACCGTGTCAGCGCCCCGCTATCGCGCGCTGCTCGAGCGAGCGTACCACACGTGCACGCTGCCTGTCGAGTGAGTGTGCTATCGCCGCTGGGCTACAAGCGAGAAACAAGGCATCGTCTCTTTGCTTTCCTTCTCACTGCACCGTAAAAGAAAGTCGAGTATCGAGTGGAGGGTGGCGTTTAACACGAGCTCCACGCCCGGAGAGTGACGCTTCCAAAGAAGCTTCTTTAGTTGTTTACGACCATCGCTATCAGTGCATGTTCATTCTTGCTGGCGTGAACGAAATACAAAAGATTTCCCCGATCCAAAGACCACATCGTGGTGAAGGCGAATGGAGGCTGCTTTGAAGTGCTGATGTCGCAGATGAACGTCGCTGTCCTGTCGTTCTGTATCCAGGGACACTATAACGTAATTTCCTTTTGACATAATTCCGTTCTCCTGAGGCAAGATTTGCGTAGCCATTGAGACGACCACGGGCGGTGACCCGTGTTAGGTATGGCCGGACGCCAAGGGCGATACGTCATCCCCCTACCTTCTATTTGGCCGGACCCCACGGCGCCGAAGAGGTCATTCACCCTAACTTCTCCCCGGATTCGTCGAAAAGAGGATCGACTTCTCCATCCCGTGCTCGGTAATGCAGGAGGAGGGGCCCTCTCTCTGTGCCTGTCACGTGTCATCGACGGAAGTAAGATCCCGTCCACACTTGTAGAGAGCCTATTTAAGGTGCTCCGAAATGTACTTGCGGTATACTCCATACTTCATACTTCATGCTTTTCTTATTTTCTTTCAACTACCTTTGAATAAACCGTGCGAGTTTCGCACTAGCAAATCGTCTCGCCCCTGCTTGGTCGCCATGATCTACCGGATGCCTGCAGCCCGCCGACAACGCCACGCTACCAAATAAGTAATGTCGGTCGAGTTTCGATAGGCAGGCGCCGCTACTTCTCGGCAGCAGTACGGTACGCTACCCTGGAGTACGCAACATCCGCAAGGTTGTTTCAACAGCGCAATCAAACGCTATTCTCGTTTATAGGAACTGAATTTTGTTTGATGGCAAAGCGAACAGTATTGCCTACCGACCAGTTTTTCTGATCTAATTGGCTGACAAGAGGTATGGAGCGCGGAGAATTGTGGAGGGTTTCTGTGGGGCCAAGCTAGCGCAATGAAAGTAAATAACCGGGCGAGGAGAGTGGTGCCGTCGTATCCGATTAGTCCGTTTCCACTTGCTTATATCTTGCAGCGGCTCGTCGGCGATGGCGGCGGCGTGCAACGGGGTGTTAAAAAATGCCAACCAGAACGGATGCTCAGTGAATATGATTTGGCAGAGGGATGGTGCATAAGTGCCGAAAGGGCTCGGCAACGTTATATACTGCCACGAAAAATTGTTATTATGCGCAAAGAAATCAATTCTCGCCGGCAGCTTCGAGCTAGTATCATATCTGACAGGCAGGATACGTGCATCAAAGCCCGATTTCGTGCGGGCATTGCTTCATAGATTGTTCGTGCACCACTTCGACTGCTTTCTGTGACAGATGTGGCCATAAAGTGGCTACTACCGCTCACACTTCCTACTTTAAGGTGGAACAGCAATCTTACAGCGCAAAGCAGTGATGCCCTTAACAACCAAGTTTGAGCGTCCGTAATGCCAGTCTGTAGTGTAACGCTCAAAGTGCAGCACTGTAAATTGTAGTCATGAATAAGTTAAGAACGAGAGAGCGGGAAATAGGAACTTTATTGTCCAAACGGCTCATCGTCCGAGCCGTCCTTGCTGTCAGCACATCAGGTGTTGCTTCGGGGCAGGAAAATGTGCTGAACGGGCTGAATGCGCTGCACGAGGAGCCACCAGGGCATGGGGTGGAGGTGTTCTGGTGGAAGCTAAAGATATATGTAGATAACATTGGGTGTAGAGGCAGTCAAATAACCGATTTTCAAGGTTGTAGTACAATTCACAGGGACATATACTGCTAAAAAATGCTCGTTGTTAAGAGCGAACGAGATGTAATGTAGATATAGCTGAGGAAAACCCACGTTACCTCTGATAAATGCATTTACGCGAGACGTTCGCAGCGCGTTTTTTACTTGCGATGCGCTTACACCACATTACTCTGTGTAGAGAGTGCTTATTCACTGACGTTGCCTCTGACAACTGCTTCAGACTTTTCATCGAACGAGAAACCTGGCTACAGATAAAAAGCCGGCTTTTTCCTTATCGCTAAAAAATTCGCAGTGCTTGCAATGGCAGGCTAGCCTACCGCGAAGCACGTGCAAATTGGCGCATGTGACTGCCTAAGCGCATGGGGGTTGAGTTGCATAACACGTTCCCACTATTTCGGCCCTTCAATGAAACTGCCGTGATGTGGTGGTTACAGCACCTGGCTCACAACAAGGATATCTTTTATGCTCAGTGACATCTTGTGATGACTGACCAAGCGACTGATGGAGAGAATTGCATGAAGTCCCACTTTTAATGTCGATAATGCCATTAAACTAAGCCAACCCAAGGTCAAGTGAAGCACTGTCGTTAGCAGCGGGGCTTTCAGCGCAACAGCCATTCTCCGCGCTTCTCCTCCAAAGACAACTTTTCGCTGGCTTAGATATCAGCCAACGGAGTGTAGTTGTCGTGCCGTTGTCGACGTCTTAAAGCTGCCATCGCCATGCCCGGTAACGCTGTCAGTTACTGAGAGACTGCATTGCGTAACAGTGCTCTTCGTTTCAACGGGTGACCTGCAGATCAGCGAGACAGCAGTGCCGCGCTGGTTGCGTTGTGAGGCATGATGTTAACGAAGCGTGGGCTCTGATTGCTTTTCTTTTCCGCCTGGCACTTCGTTAGCGGCGGAACCGGGGAGCGCGCGCGCTCGCATGTTCTCGCTTGAACGCGCGCGTGCAGTTCTCGGAAAAGCCATCGAAGCGCTCGCCGCAGGACCCAAGACGCAGGCGCGAGCGCAGGACAAAGGCATTCTTCTTGCCTCACGCATACGCGCACGCTAGGATCGCCGAGCGCGTACTGCACGGCAGAACGCAGGAGCAACGCCGCACAGTGTAAGAACGCGCCAAAGGACTTGCGGCGACACGTATAAGCAAGCCGTCCGCCCGAGTACCGACCATTGTCTTGCACGCACTCAGGAGCGCATACCTAATTTCATGCGGCAGCGCCTCCCCACGCATTCAGAGTGCGAGTCGGCACAGCCTCTTTCGTTGCCGTCGCGAGCTTGCGCCTCATTACAAGGTGCTGCTTGCTTTGTTGAAGTATATAGCACTACTGGTGCCTTCTTCGCCCGGAATGTGGTCCAAGTGGCTTATTAAGATTGCACTCATAAAGGTAGCAAGAGTGTATACGATATTTTCACAGAGCCACTCTCATACACGGCATCATCCACGGCACCTTTGAAGACAAGCTTCCGTGAATAACCAGCACCGTTACGTTTCCTTATCTCACGACATTTCATGTATAATGGGAGGCTAGTCATCGCAAGTGTAAATTCGGCCGCCACAGCGACGTGATTTGCACGTTTTCACGCTGTTGCCTCGATTCACAAACAAGTGATGCTGATGAGTTCATCTCGTCATTTAAAGGGCAGCAGCTCCAGCGATTTTTTGAGGTGCGAAAATTTGAGCGATATTTGGGGGCGAATTTGTTCAGGGCACTTAGTTCTTCGCGCGTCTGAGAGATACAGGTGCTTTCCATACTTTCAACCCCAGCTTGCGCCGTTCCGCTGCGTGCTCCTTGGAGGGGTAAGTTACATAGGCAGCTGCGTGCTTGCTGACGTCGGGGCGGGCAGGCGAGAAAGGACGTGAAGCCGTTGGGAAAGGCTTGTTCTCCGGCTTGCAAGTTTGATAATCCCGTTTCCCCGTCCACCCCCCATCATCTTCCTTTTTTTGGTTGTGAACCCACTCACCATACTCATAAGGTTTCAAAATAAACATATTAGAGTATAAAGAGGCAGAGGTGTCCCTGTGTTCGAGGGTGTCCTGTCGAGGGTATTCGAAGGTTTCGCACGTTTCCTTCCAGGTCTCTGGGCACTCATCCTGTTCAAATTACGGGTGGATTAACTGCAGGACATGCACCATGACGTGGAAGGCGAAGTAATGTGGTAAATCATTGTTGCCGGGCACCTAGTGGCAAAATATGTAGGAGCAGTGCTCCTGGCCAGGTGCCCAGCCTTCGCAGTCCTCAATGCTTGGGGGCAACCTCTCCTGAGAGCCTTATCCGCCTCTATATAACATTCGGCTATCTATTGAGCACTTGCCGTGGCATGTGGTAAGCTGCGGTCGTGCGGCTATTCACCGCTAATGCGCACACATGTCCTCCAGCCTGGTGGTGGGATATCAAAGGAGGTCGCATCAGGAAGGAGACCTATGCAGGGTGCTTTTTTTTTTTCAGCTGCACTAAAATATTTAAATATTGCCTGTCGCAGATAGCCCTTCATCAAGATCACTCGGTGAGGTGTTCATTACTTCTGTGCGAAATGAAAATGCTTTATTGAATAATTAAAATAATTGCGATAATTCAGTTTTTACTTTTACTTTACGGCACATATTTCAATCCATGAATTGTAGCTAGTGAGTATGCAAAGCATATCGACTTGGAACGAATTGTCAGGACTACACCAGCTTCAAGATATTAATTTTCAATGTGTCCGTTGCAGTTACGTTTGTGCTTAAATGCATAAAACAGCGCGTTCTTTATAAAGTAAGTGGAACAACTGTGCATTTTTACTGCATGTTTGACGGCACATATCTGGAAATCGATGCCATCCTCATAACTGGTTAAGTCGATATGCTTTGTATACTCAGTACCTACATTTCGTAGATTGAAATATGTGTCGTAAAACAGTAAATTAAAAGTTAATTAGCGTAATTATGTTAATCATTCAATTAAACAATTTGATCTTGCTTAGAAGTAACGGCGGCCTCATCGAGTAATTTAGATCAAAGGTTAGAATTGTGCTATCTGTCGCAGGCAATTTTTAGACATTTGGTGCAGCTAAAAAAAAAAAGAAAACACCCTGTATACTAGCTCTGTCTGTGGGTGACACATCACTAGGAGTACTGTAATATAGATCTCTCACATAAACATTTTCTTCATTCATTTCCTTTTTGTTCCTTGTATTGCTTCGTCTTATTTAATTTTTATTTTATTGATGCGTCATAACGAATGTCAAATTTCGGGATCGCCGGCGCTGATGTAGCTTGCCTTCCCATGCTTTTAGTAAAGCAATGAACGCGGCTAGTTGGTGGACGTTCATCATTGTATTGCGCTTAGTATTACACTGATGGAAAGACTATAGAACGCGCATAAGAGAGAAAAAAAAGTGGGCGTACGTGGCCCGAACTAACACCTTGTTTAATGCTTTTAGAAAACACGCTTATGTACATGGTGATAGACGGGGGGGGGGGGGGTATTGCAAGATATGACAACGTGATGACATGCTTGTATAATGAATGAATATGAAATTACGCAATCGAGCAAATGAGTGAACGAGTACATTACTTGACTGATTTAAGGAAACGTTAAGATGTTACCGAACAACACAATCGAAGCCCAAATTGCAATGGAAGACACCGCAGTGCGCTTTCTCAATGAATCCAATCCAACTTGTATAGAAAAATGCATGTGCTACCTACAATTCAAAGGTGTCCGAACGATTGCGGTGCCGACTTTCTCTGTAGTTCTGTTAGTGTGGAGCTATATTATGGCCCAACTCACCACTTTGAGGCATCAATGTTTGCTATTACAATATTTACATAGCCTTAAAACCTCTACATAACCTCTACATAACCTTAAGACCTCTACATAACCTCTACATAACCTTAAAGCTCGGCTTCAGACGTGTCTGCACAGCTTTAGCTAAGGAGCGTTCACCAAAGTTGGCATCTCCGCAATAAGAGGTAATGTGCGGAAAAGCCCGCTTACGAATTTCTCTTTGTTTTTTATGCGATAAGGACCTTAATATTGGAAGCATAATTCTAATCGAGTAAACGAGAATGTTACTATCGTGGCGTTAAGCGCATAATGAATGAATGAATGAATGAATGAATGAATGAATGAATGAATGAATGAATGAATGAATGAATAAAATTTTGGCTATCTCAATGTTTGAGCCAACAAGGTTGACTGTTTGGAATGTTGGTTCGAAGGAATGAACAGCCCAGAAGACAGGGTGAACTAGACCAGCGAAAGCAAAGAGGGCCTCAAAGAGCCCGTCCCACTTCTTCCGTGCCTGCCGCAGTTGACACATGGCGCTGTCGCTAGTGCGTGTTGGGAATAACTGCTGTGAACACGGCGTGACAGCGGCCCAGAAATCCCTCGCGCACGCGACTGTCGGGTATCCCAGAAAGGAACAGAGAAAACTTGGGTCTTCGGCGTTGTTGAAGTGTAAACAGCGGAAGGACGAGTCGCGGATCGAGAGGCGCGTGTCGCTTTCGCCGCAGCGACGCTTGTTCGTCGCGCGTTAAAGAAAAAAAAACAAAAGGAAAAAGTGCTCCTCGAGTTGTGCGGGGAAATGCACGCAGCCCGTACGCGAGAGAGAAAGGCACGCCAAGCACGCAGCGTCCCGGATGTGACCGTACACTCCAACGAGTGTGTGCAGTGCAATGACGTCGACGACACGCTATAGTATATACGTTCCCAGAAAGACGGAAAAAAAGAGAAAAATAACAACTGCGCAACGAGTGAACAAATAGGCAGAGAATTTTCACAAACACACAAAAAGGAACGCCAGCTCACGCTGCTACACATACGTGCAACCAACGGAACTCCGTGGTTCGACATGCCCGCGGTGTCGGATGGCCACCCGCTGTCGCGGCGCTCGCAAAACGGACGCATCGCGCGGTGACTTGCGGTCATTGGATAGGATTGTTTACGGCAGACTGCGACGGTCGTGCTTTCGAGCGTCGCCCAACGCGTTGCCTGTGGCGAAAGAGCGATCTGTTTCCGATTTTCTCGGCCGACGTACTGCGACGAACATCGCTTTTATGAACACACACGCGGCATTCGCGCAAACGTGGGGCCATGGGGCCTCCCAGGAGCCTCAGTGGTTCAACCTCGTATGTAACTGCGATGCTACGTTTCGTGCATCATGGATGGTGTGTGTGCCAGACCGACCATAACTGCTTGAAAGGCAGTGTGGAGCGGAGTATATCAGTACGCGTTGTTGGTCGAGTTGGTGCGAGTTGTATACATGTTAGCTTCAGCACAACATACGCGCCTACGAAGGTGACGGTGACGACGGCGACGCAGCGCGCTGTGTTGTCATCTTTGTTGAACTAGAAGCTAACGTGTACAAACGGGCGTAGGACTGAAGATTCTAACCAGTGTCTGTAAATTCTTCTTTTTTTAAATGTGGCCAGGTCGAGGCCCAAAACACTACATATTTAGCGAAAATTTGCCAGGTCGTGAGGATGATGACTTGCATGACTTCTTTTTTTGTTCATTTTCTTTTATCGGTACTCCCCCCCCCCCTCTTTTAGATAACTTCGTTATTTTTTAAACCATAGATTGAAATTATCCCTCACAGTGGCGAGTCAACGGTCGGAATGAAAAAACAAAAAAAGAGCCCGCTATTTTTTAAACGGTGCTTGATCTCTTCGTGCTTTGCGCAAAAAAGCCGCTTTGCAGCCAACCAGATGGATCACTAATAAGCTCATTACTAATAAGTATTCAGAAGTAGCGACAAGTGAAGGCGCATATATTCAACTTGGGATAAAATGGGGGGCACGTGGTGCATTCAACTTAGCTGAAGTCCCATGAGAAATTTTGCCAGGCCAATTCACTGGCTATTTACGTCCCTATTGAAGTCGATGAGACTACAAGACGGCAAAGTTGTCGTTAAGGGCACTAAGAACTCGCCCAATTTAGCGACTTTCTCGCTAATATTGATATTTGCATTTCATTAATTAATAAAATGACTGCGCATATATGTTTCTTTCGCTACCCTCCCCTTATGTAATGTCCAAACCTGGGGCTCTTAACAGACAGTAAATAAATGATGATGATAAATAAAGTTATCAAGACTAAAGCTAACCAGTTTCAGGCTGGCGCTCAGGTGAGAATTCCGTGGACGTTAAAACAAAGACGAAGGGTAGGAAAGAATGTTTGCTAGAGGACAAGCCAACCAAGACGTAATTAATCCAGTTTTATATCTGAAAGCAGGTTTCCTTCGCCAGCCTGGCTGATCCACAGGCACGCAATACTTTGTCACTGCACCTTGCTCTTCGAGTCCCCAATCTGTCATTTGCCAAGGGCAGGGTATTACAACGAGCAAAGCAAGAAAAAAAATCACCGCCCAAGCACTCAGTACAGACGGTTAACCAGTGAACCTGAAACGTGCGGCCCCGGTGTTTATCACTGGTTTAATCCCGACGTTTCATTAAACGTCGGCTTGGTACGCTGCCGGATCCTCGGTACACAATTGCTGCTTGCGCTCGGCTTCACGACCCTGTTCTTGTGCCCGGGCTGCAGCATCGGTGCGTAGTAGACTAGCTCGTTCCCAATTCTGCTCGCGGTGTTGCTGATCGAAAGCTCCCTGCTCCTCAGGAGTACGTATGACGCGTGGCCTACCAATTTCGGGGCGGGAGAGATACTGCTGCACACGCGCTCGGCTGCGACGGAGAGCAACGACGTCACTACTGGCGCAGCCAATAGGGCGTTTCTCTGTCTCTTCTTTTCCGCACATGCGCATGGGGTTGCGCCGGAGGAGTTTCGGCATACAGGCGACAGACGGACAGAAGGACGAACGAATCGGCTAACCTTATACAGCTTCGCTGTAAAAAAAAAAGAAAAAGAAAAAAGTCGCAGCGTCTCTCAAAAAGTTTGCATCTTGTTACATGCATAAACCAGCGCATAAAGGTAAATGTCGGCAAACCGCTGCTTGGTTTTTAGTTCTTTATCTAAATAAAACACAATCTTAGATTTATTTTATTTATGCTATTTTAGCATACAGTATTTAATATTATCTCGCTTGCAGAGAGCGGGATCCATGTATTCCCCCGCCCCCTTTTTTATCTTTCAATAGGGCGCAAGCGCACGAAGTATACGTGGCGCAGAAAGAAAGCTTTTCGTGATTTTCGCGTGCCCTCCGCAATCTTCCTACTTGATATATTCCCTAAAATATTCCCTATTTCGTGCTCTGTCAATCTACCATGCTAGCGAAATGGTCTACGCAGATCAGCCCATGTAGGCTCACCATTATTGCAGTGACATTGCTTCTGGATACTGAGTTTCTTAGGATGGTAATGATGATGATGATTGGATTCCCCTTTGAAACGGGCTGGTGGCGAGCGCAACCACACTCAAGCATATGCTATTTAATTTCGTGTGCAAGTTTACTGTCGTTAAAGAAGTTTTAATTCCGAATCCTTGATGGTCTGGTGCAGCAGATAAAATTCGAGCACAAAGCAACGCAGTGCAAATAAAGAAAAAGAAAAACGGCTCAAAAATAGGTCGAGGAGAAGCTTAGTCGGGGCAATTATGCGTTCCGTTCTTTCTTTTCTTTTTTTAAGTACGTCATGGCCTTAGAGGGCCTTTTTGTTTCTGTGACACGTCCACCTGAAACTTTCATTTGCGTTAGCCGTCAAACATCGCGTTCAAGCTCTCAGCGAAGGTACATTTACTGCGAACAAGAGAAAAAGACATGGAAAAGTCGTTCCCGCCCTTTCTCTTGAGTTTCTTCTCTGCTCAAAAGGTTGCTATATTTGGCCGCTCCCTATACTAACTGTATGTTGAACTAAGCCAATTCTTATTTAGCTGCGTTTATTTAACATTTTTTTGTCCTTATCGGCCTAACAACAGGAAGAGTTCATTGGCACTCGAACGTCGGCCTGTAACCAAAGCGACGTGAGTTCTTTAAATGAATATTATAGCAGAGAACCAACAGCAACTACAGCAGCAGCACGTGAGGGGCTGTCAAGAATACTGTCAGCGCTGTCACGGAACAGGTCGAATCTAACTTGCAAATGCTGCTATATGTTTCCGTTGTTGCTCAGGTCTTTGCCCGCTACTTCTAGGCGAACATTAACTGTATTTTTTTTTCTGGTATTAGAGGAGTTTGGTACGGAGTAATTGAAAGGGGCAAATGGATGCGCGAGACTCGTCTGTCACATTTTCGTTTTGTTCGTTCGTCCGTTTCTTTGTCCTCCTTTACGGCTGGTGTAAACTTCAAAGTTCACTCCCCAGCGATGTTTGTGAGGGAATATAAAGCAGAAGCGCTTCCTAATCATCATCATCATCATCAGCAGCAGCAGCAGCAGCAGCAGCAGCAGCAGCAACGTCGTCGTCGTCGTCGTTGTTGTTGTTGTTGTTGTACTGCGATTAAAGAGTTATTGGAAGCAGCCCCTTGCAGATAGGCAGAGCTACGTGGGTCAGCCATTGTGGATGTCTGAAAGCAGGCAGTTTCCGTTTACTCCATGTATCCTATACCTTCTGAAAAACGATGTTATAAACGTACACACAAAATTGCATGAAGCCTTATCCCGTGCAACATTAGCGTTAACAGGCGGTCAAGTATACGACGAACAGTTGGAGAAAACAACCACACACGAGTTTACGCTATGGTGTCAATTCAACAAAGTACCGAACCACCACCTAACGCTGAACTATTTCCCTTCTTCACTTATGAGTAGAGGCCTTCAGCGCAATATGCAGCGATATGTGCAGCCCCCGCCTCTCTTTTTCTTTCCGAACAGCTGCGCAATTTTCAGCTCGATGACGAACGCTTGTCTCTCCAACAGGCGAAAGCTGTTGTTGTTATAACAGGCAAGAGCCGTTTGTAGATATATCCCCAGGAGGCTTTTGTTTTGACCATCGCGCTATGCGCACACGACCAAAAAAAAAAATAGAAGTACGAAACCCAGAATTCCGGAGTGCACTGAACTGCGTGGGTGCAGCAGCTGTGAAGCTGTACCACCAATCATCCGGATCAAGGACACTCAGGCAATCAACACTTTATGCTCGCAGGTAGCCCCTAACTGACCTGAAGAGCCCTGTGGAAAATATATGAAAAAAGCACATAAGCAAGGGGAGCAGTTAGCTTTAAGAAATATTTACTCTACGACCCCAGTACAATACGTCGGTCTCGCAGCGAAATCACTATAGCCGCGGAAGCGGCAAACAACCGTTATTTGGAAAGATGGGACAGAGGGTGAGAGACGCATTGCTTTTCCCCGTTAATTATCATGTTGTGCGCAAGAAGCAAAAAATTGCCCCCTACGTCGCAAACACGCACGCGCTCCACGACCGTGACTGCGGCGGCCCTCGAACACGCTCACAGCTGTTGCCGGACGCATTGTGTCGGCGTTAGCGGCCCGCCGGCGCTCTCCTATTCCTTCATTCGCCGCACTTTGTTATTGTCGCTCGTTTCCTTTCTGCTTGTATCTTGCGTCCTTCCTCGCTCCCTGGCAGGACCCGCAGCGACGCCGCCCGCAAGGCTGCCGCCGTCATGGCGCAGCGCCGATGCTCCTCCGCCGCCTGTCGCTCTGCCGCGTGGCCGCCCGCTGTTGCCTCGGCCGTGACGCGCGCGCCAGTGGCGAGCCGGTGCAGAACAACGCCGCGATCACGCGACTACGACGGCGAACGCGTGTCTTTCTCTGCGGTGCGCGTCAGGTTAACCAGCGCGAGCACTACTACAGCGAAACTCTGCGCGCCAAACGGGGCAACGCGGGTGCGTCAGTGTACGTGCGCGTGTGTATAGTGTAGTGGAGTTCATACGCGTCACGCCTACACGTTTTGCGTGTTTCGGCGTTCGTTGCGCGCGAGTGGCGCCTGGACGCTGCGTCGCCAGTCAAGAGCGCGCAAGCGAGTAAGCGCTCGCACATTTCACGGCGCCTGCGTTTCTTGGTGCCCTCTGAGCGCCCTGTGTCAATAACCGCGCGGCGCGGAGCTTGCGACGCCAAGTTTTCGACCTTTTTCGGCGCCGAGTACCCCCTGCTCGTCGGGCGAGCATGATACAGGCATGCGGCAGCAGCCATGGCGGCGCGGAACGTGGCCCTTCCTGCGTCGGTGTCAGAAGTTGTGCCGGCGTCTACTGGAGTTCGCCGAGCGACTCCAAGCACCGCCGCCAGCCGCCACCGGAACGTGAGGACCGCCAAGAATACTGCTACCTGAGCTCTCGTGATGCGTTCAGCCGCCGTGCATTCCGCCACAGAAACCACTCGGGCCCCGGAAGCCACAGCCGCTGGCCGGCGGCGGTACCTGACGCAGCAGTAAGCCTCTGTACCATAGGCGCTTCTCTCCCGCCAGAACACCCCCTCCTCCTCCCCCTTTTCCTTTTTGGAGGCGTCTAATCGCACCCCCCAAACACTGCGTAGAAGAGCGCACTTTTGCGTAGTTTAATTTGCGACGTCGCCGGTAGGAGGAAGGGCATGCGCGGCAATGAATGACTCAGTAGCTTGACGTTGGCGACGTCGTAGCCGGTAGCAGTTTATATAACCGATATAGCCTTAGCTGCTTTCAGCAGTATACTGGTTTCACGCGCACATCATGCGCGTGCAATGATAGCGCTCTGTCATGGCGCTAACGCCAGTGCTTGAGCGAGGCTCCTTCGCAGCGTACGCTTCTGATTGCGTCTGCGCTGATATCAGTTTACGGTCTACACGTCGAGCTAGTTTAGGTGCTGTGCGCTGGCATGCGCGTAAGCTAGCTCAGTTGATGTGTACTGATAGGGAGAAAGGCAGCATAGTTGTAAGACCAAACAAAGCTAGCGTTGCTACCGCAATGCTAACATTTACAGAGAAAGAATAGAGAAATCACACTCCTGAAAATAAAAATACACTGAACAATGGATAAGGAACCTGCAAATCTCAAACTTACTGCCGCGGGCAACTGCGTTGTGAAAGGGAGTCTTGTGCACGCGAGAAACTGGCAAACGAGAGACGGTAGCGCGAATGGGCGATATAGTGCGTGATGACGTTCTCGTTGTGGCTGTGCATGCGCGTGTGACGCCAACAGCGGATTGCGGCAGCACACATTCGTGGAATACAGTTGTAAATAATTGGTTTGTGCCAACCATAAACTGAATTTCTCCGACTGCTATTACATTGGAAAGGGTGTCTGACGCTGTTCGCGCGAAAAACACGCGAAATAATGCTCTCTCGCTTTCTTAATTTTTTTCCTGCTTTTGATTTCGTTATGCGCTATTCTTTTCGTATTCCTCCATACCTTTCCCCCACTGTAGGGTAGCAAACACAGAAGCTTATCTTCCAGTTAACATAACTGCCTTTCCCATTTCACTTCTCTCCGTTTCTCTCTCTGTCTCTCTCTCCGTCTCTTTCTGTCTCTTCTTTAATTGTAATTGATAGGAGCAACGGCCGTCTCTGAATCTACTGATGATGGCTTCTTAGCGAAACTATTGGTCGAGCTTCATGTTGTACATTGTGATTACAAGAAACTGTCTGACGAACGTGGACATAGGATACGCTTTTACCGTTCTTCCCCGACCCCCCCTCCTCCCCTTTTCTTTTTAAACTTGGTTAGGGCGCTTTCTGAAAACGTGGGGAAATATGTCCTTGATATGAAATCGAGCAAGGTTCAATTTCGAATACGAGAAAGGATAGCAGCGCTGACTCGTGAAAGTGTAGAATACTATGGCATTGAACACAGTTGCACTAAAGTCAGGCTTAACGGTAATCGCTGGGGTAAGGGTAGCTTCCATGCTTAAAGGATACGTTGAGAGCATTCTATTGGCTTGTTATTTTGCCTCATGTAGCGGTAAATTACGAAGCTTAATGCAGTTTAATTATTTATGTCGGTGGAACACGTTAAACTCCGGCACCAATCCGCTCCCGTCCCGGTGATCAAAATTAAGCGCCCCCTCCCCCTCCCTATGTGCGCACTAAACCACACCTATCGACAACTCAGAGCTCGATTCGGGACATTTGGGAAGGAAGCTCATAAGATGTTATTGTTTCTATTTCTTTTAGGGAAAACAAGATAGCACAGAAATGCATGTATTGTGTTAGACCCCTGAATGACAGTTTCTTTTTTAATACCTATGTGTGGAGTGTGGGCTGCGTTTTTTCTTTCTTGTTCTACACCTAATTCTTTTTTCCATGGATGAATATTCTGTTTTCGAAATCTGAGCTTTTCTTCCTTTCTTTTTTCGAAGATGGTGATCAAAAGCCTCGTGCTGAAACTCCACAAGCCTTATACAACACTATTAACAACAAAAATAATTTATCAGCCAAAGCTGAAGTTCTGTTTTTTGTGCTTCATTCAGTGTGGCGTGAACCTCCTACTTTTATAGCAAAATGCTTCAGTCCAGGATGACAGGCAACGTGTTATACTCTTTTGTATTCTGTGCGTGCATTATTTTAACCCTGTGCAATTCCTCATCTGTTTATATGCTCATCCCAGTCTACATCACGGCCGCATGTGTGTGTTTGTGACTTTGTTTACAAACTCGTTGAGGTGCGACTTACATTTGCCTTCTATATTTATATGTTCATAGGTGTGTAGGACTGTGTGCTGTGAATTTCTGGCCCTATGACGTGGTTTGTTTTCATTTTCTTATTACATATATTTTTTTATATTGTTGTTTCTGATATGCGAAAAGGAGTAGCCGTCACCACTATAAGGTGACTACATCTCTTTCTTTTATTTTAATTTCAATAAAAAAAAAAGAAGACTATCGCGTTGGGTCAAGTATTTGAGGATAAGGAAAACTACGACAGTCGACAGCCAACCGAATGTTACAGCGAATAGCGATTTCAGGCACGTCGGAACATGTTGCGCCGACATTGCCTTCGCGTTTGCAGGGCCCGTATAGCGTTTTCCGGGCTGTGCAATCTCGTGTCGACACTGTTCTCCGCTTTGTGACAACGTCCTTGCCCCGTTGTTGTGACGCGTTTTCGTTAAGTTCTTACGGCTTCTCATTTTCCGCATCGTCTGGTAAACGGGTACACTGGTGTACCAGCCCGTCTTGGTCGCTACAATAGTGCTAGTGAACCGTGTTCGTGGCTCCAAGAGCTTCCTTTCTTATGGTAAAGACTCCAGGCCTTTCCGACGTCGTGGCTTATTTATTCATTATTGACCAATATCTATCATACCTATCTCTGCTAAAACCTTTGATAAAATCGTACATTATCTGTTTAGCAATTTCTTTTCTTTTTCTCGATAGGATTCAACTTTTCTCAGATTTACAATGCGGTTTTCGTAAGGGGAGATCGACATAATCCGCATCATTAGATGCGAAAGAACATATTCAGAACAGACTAATAACTTTAGCCTTATTTATTGATTCTAGTAAGGCATTTGATTCGCTTGACCATAAAATATTGGCACGTAAATTATTGGCACGGAACAGTCTTACCTATCTGACAGAATTCAACATGTCTGTATCGCGACACACAAATCACCTTTGTTACCAATAGCAACAGGCGTACTGCAAGGAGGCGTGTTGGGACCGCTTTATTTTAACGTTTATACATGTATAAAGAGCATTGTAAATATTTATTCAATTGTAAAATTCGTCATACCCGCAGATGACTGCACAATGCTTCTTTCTGATCCTGACACAAACAAACTGCAATTGAATGTAACCAGATATTTGATAAACTTGTTAACTGGTGCCTGCTCAACTCACTTAAAATTAAACTCTTAAAAACTAAAGTTGTGTATTTTTTTCCAATGCAGAAACAAGGCAGTGAGGACAGAACATATCATTATATGTGGGGATGATGAAACTGAAAGGCTTCAGAAACATAAATTTGCTCGGTGTAGCATTTTCTTTAAATATTACATAGGATTCACATATTTCACATCTCTGTAAAAGTCTGGCGTCAGCCAGGGGTGCAATGTCGTGGTGCCATGAGTTTTTTTTTTTTCCTTTAAAAGTTAAACTTCAGATATATTGTCGTGATTCACTGCATTGTTCATCTCTCGAATTAATTATTGTAGCTTAGTTTAGCTAACAACAACTAAATCAAACATACAAAAAGTTATAATGCAAACAATGTTATTCAAGATAGCCTTGAATGTCATGTATCTACTTTTAACGATTTTGTAGTATTTAACATGATTAGCAAAAAAAAAACATGTATGACGATCGTGTTCTATCGTCTTTTTATCATTCAAATCAAAACTTTAGGCAGTCTTTAGAAAGAATCGTGGCCTTACATGAACATATCCCTGTTATATATACGCGCAGCATGGACATGTGGTGTCTATCACGTTTTCTACGCACTACAAGCTACAACTGCTGCAGCCACCGATGTTCACTCCTTCAATCCAAAATCAAACAAACACAGTACACATCGAAACCTCAACTGCGAGAACATTTTCTTAAAATGCTATGATAGTTGTTTGATATATGTCGCTTATACTTGTATCTGTTTCTTGTCCTTCGGTTTCATGCGGTTTCTTGGTTCATTTCGTCTTTTACTTATGCTGCCCCCTGTTAGCAGCACATTTGCGTTTCTATATCAGCTTCTTCTTGCATTTGCTTCTTGCTTGGCTGCTGTATCTCCCTTGTAACGGCTGCCTGGGCCGCTTTTGAGCTGTCTGTACAGATTTTAGCACAGGTAGCCATCCAGTGCTACCAGGTGAATAAAATGAAATTCACACTAACGCGTGATGCATTCTCGATAGCGCGTGTACTAAACGCTCAGGTATGCCGAAAAGCAAAACCATGAAAGCACTATACGCAAGGTTGGTATATATATATATATATATATATATATATATATATATATATATATATATATATATATATATATATATATATATAATATCTGTAACAACACAGGCATTTAGAGGTAGCCCTAAACGCAAATTCAACTGACAGAACGTGTGTTCAAATGGGCCTTTAATTAGGCGACCAGGCGTACTTATCCCAAGTGCTGCGCACCGACTCAGCAGCTTCCGGTTTCAGTTCGGGTGGCTGCTAGGGGAGTCAGCGTTACACTAATACACACAAACCTCGTTTTCATAACGTGGTGTAATGCCACTGTTCTGCATAATAGCAGTTGATTATGGACGCCCAATTCAGCATCGTAATAAGATGCTGACCGGCCCCTGAAAGGAGCTGCCGCGCGCAATAAGAACGCCTGGTGATCTCGAAAAAAGACCAACTTTGTTCTTTCTAAAGTTTGCCTTTCTTTTCTGTCACCAATGCTTTATTTTTTATTTCGCCTCATTTTCTTTTTTTCTCACGCGATGGAAACGATTTTTACTGTAACGCGCACAAAGCGTAATGAGAGAGGTGAGGGAGGGGGGGGGGGGGTTAAGTGTAGAAAACAGCAAATTGGTTGCGTGATCTGACTTACCGGACGCTGCACCTATAGTTCATCATCATGGACGCACATCTTCTTTTTCCCGGCTTGCTTGCTTTCGTACAGGAAGAAAACTGATGATAAGGATCCTCACTGAAACGTCCGTCGCTTCATGTGTTTACGTTTTCTTTTTTCTTTTTTGTCATCCATCGAAATTGCCGTGCAGCGCACAGCCCCTGAGAGCATATCGGAAATGGGCCGCTTTTAAGCGCCCGCCGAGCCCTACACAAGTGTCTTGCGCCCGCGGTCACCTTCCAGGGTTATTCGGAGACGAATGATGCTAATAAAATATACATGAAGACACGAGTAAACCCAGACGCGCAGCGACAACTGCTTTGGAAACTAGCAGCCACGAGGGTTATTTATTGACGGCTTATAATGAGTAAACTTACGCGCATGACGGACGTGGAAGAGAGGACGTGATATTTCAGCAGCAGTGAACGAAGAAAACAACACCAAGGTCATTGAGTGTTTTCTTTCATTCCTTTTCAAGTAAATAATTACGATAATAAAAGGATCTCACAGGCAGGAAGAACAAAAATTATAATAGAATACTCTCAGTACGCACGAGGGAAAAAGGGGGAAGGAGTTACCGGCGCCTTGCCGACTAATCTTGTTCAGTGTGTTTAGTTCGCCGCGGTGATCATCCCTCGGACGTTAATGGGAGGGACGACTGCCGAATAATGCGAGGCGTTCTGCTGCGCAAATGCCCGTGGTTGACTTTTCCGTTAACTTTCTATTCCGATGAAGATCTCGTCGCATGGCTCAAACGGCAAGCGCTATGCGCACTCGTGAGACTCCCCATCGTCCAAAGCCGGCGGACTGCGTCGTTCACATTTCCTGCCGCCCCCACGTCGACGCGCCGCTCGCCAGAATGCGTCGCACAGCCCACGCTTTCGCTGCAAGAACGGCGCATCACTTGGTCGGCGCTTCTACGGTGTTTCGTGCGCGAACGCCCGGGCCGCTCCTCCGCGCAACTTCTGCCGCGTTTCCTGGCTGCTGGCGACGAAAAAGCAACGACAGAGATAGCCGTGCGCTGAACCCTTTGGTCGTGCGGTTAGCGTATTTTTGCCCGATTGTGTACGAGGTGGGAAAAATACGTTGAATTGTGATAGGATTGGGGGGGGGGGGGGGGGGGGGTGTTTTGCATTCTTGCTTTAAACCTTTAATTCACGGATTCGCTGCAAGAAAAAAAGTGCACTCAATTTCTTCCCCCCTCCTATTTTTTTTTTTTTAGCGGATCTACTTTACAAAGAAAGTCCTGTGTGATACATCTATTTATATTCTCGTGTAACATTAAAGAAGAAGGCTTGCGTTGAGAACGAAGCTTTCCCGCCCAACTTTCCCTCCCAATTAATCCTGTCTTAATGCACACTAGCGAAATTAATGTTAATCACGGAATACTAAGCTTGCATGCCCAAGCTCAACTCGCATTCCCTGAAATGGACTGACGAGCGTGCTTAGTTTCCGTCGAGGTAAAAAAAAAGAAAGCAGTGTCCTGGGCGAGTAGGACCCGTCTTTGGTGATATTGGCACGAACAGCTAGGACGACTACCACTGGTGCTCGAGAGTTAAAGGTTTTCGGGAGCGGGGGGCGGGGGGGAGGGGGGGGCACGTACTCGGCAACCGTTTCATTCTCCCTCTCTCCATCGATGCGACACGCCCAAGGAGGTTAAAGAAAAACTACTCTGGAGTGGAAGCTCCCGTAGCTTCTTATCAGGAAAGGTGAAGCCAATGTTTGCCCCTCCTTCACCTGAAATAGCGCCTTGCTAGGTGATCTCCGCTTACAGATTAAGTGATCTGGCTCTGTTATTTTAATGCTAGGCTGATTAGTAAATAGAAGCTGGTTGTTTCCAACGAAAATAATAATTTTTTCTGAATATTGATGACGTTCTTCCCAATACAATATGCCAGGATATTCAGATTTCCCACCAAGACGCAGAGATGCACGTAGGTAAGTGTCTGTCTGGTAATACACGCCGTGATTAAACAAGGAGGTTGATTAACTCGTGGGAGTGTGTGAAAAGCGCTTCTTCGCCATTTTTTATCGTTTATTTATAGTTTTATCGTGCCCCTCCTGTGCGGCGTCACCTTCGGGATATCATTTCCACTCCATCAGTTTTTCTTTAACCTCCTTCGATGCACCAGCCTATGTATACACCGCTTGAGTCACTTACTCGTTTCAGTCTACTTTCTTCTGGAGCATTACTGCGATTACTGGAGCATTACTAGCGCATTGCCACTGTGTACATGGATGCGATGCGCTAGACGTGCGACGCGATGTGCCACTGTCGCATTCATATAAACGCGGCTAGCAAAGGCTTATAGTATGCTCAAAGGAAAGCGTGCAGGAAACACGCAAATCACCGCAAGGACGCAGAATACGTAACAGCTCGGGCTGGGTGTAAGACCTCATCGCAAGGTGCGGCCCGATATAACCGGTGAAAGTTGACCCAATGCTTGAAAACATTGCGCGACTGTGGTGGCACCAGAGAGCTTCCAGGAGGAGCCGCTATGGGGCGGTTCAGTTGCGAAGAATCACGCAAATATTCGCAACTAGATGAGGCATGTCTATACTGCAGCAAAAATCTGGAGACAATTCAGCACATCCTAACGGAATGCGAAAGGATTCACCCAGCGAAACGCGTAGGTAGGTAACGTACACCTGCCAGAAGCGCTAGGACTTAAAGTGGATGGAAGTATCAACCACTCAGCAGTCGAGATAAGCAAGAGACCTTAGAGTATTGGTGTAAAAAAAAAAAAGCAAGGAAGCGAGTGATACGAGCGGATCCGTTACAGGCATAGAGTGGCACAAGGTAGATAGGGAAGTTTTGAGGAAGAGAAAAAAGATTAAAGAGGTGTATACAAAAAGCCCAGAATGAAAAGCTTGTATAGCTCAAGCTCTAGCTATGACTCAAGCAGGCTAGGTGACTGTAGGTCACCGGTCCGTTTCAAAGGGGATTGTAAGAAATCAACATCACAGTAGGGTGTCTCGATAGTACTGCTTCTCACTGTTTAGGGTGGTGACACGTTCGCCATTCTCGTACGCTCAAGGTACACCCGCCGCGTAGCCGCGCCCTTGCGGTTAAATGGAAGGTGCAATCGCCTCTACTTGACCCTTGAATAAGTACCACGCTAGCAGGAAGCCGGTCACAGTTGAACGGCTTTTGGTATGTGAAAGTAAGTTTTGGCCTTATTGAAAAGTTAAAACTGGTTGTTCCGGGCTAAAATATTATATGTGGTAGATTAATGATATCGTGATTTCCCATGCTATTTGCCAAGATGTTTCATCCTAAAACCAGTGACACAAAGAGACACGCCGAGCATTGTCTGGGACGCCATTGTGGTACACAGTGGCACGGGCTGGTCAAAGAGTGTACCACTGTGAATGGCGGCGCTGCTATCGAAACACCTTAGGTGAAAGAGGAAATCAGGAAAGAAAATTTTTACCATACCACAGATGGCAGTGTCTTGCTTTTTGAGAGGACCGAGCAGGCTCACTGCATGAGAACAAATACATACAAGAGCAAATATTCGCAGCAGGGTGAGGCATTTGTCTGCTACATAAAAAAAAGAACACGGAGATTCCTCAGCACGTTGCAATAAAATATCAAGATATTCAGCCAGCCAGAACCACAGGGAACGTCCACCTTCCAGAAGCGCTGGGGTTCAAAGCTGATGGCAGCGTTAAGTGGTCAGAAGTCGAGATAACCAAGAGACGTTTGGAGTGTGGGTGTAAAAAAAAGGGCACAGAAGAGGTGGGGCGCGATCGTCACAGGGCACAGGTAACTTTACGAGGTAAAACTGATAGGCGAGGTGCTAGATTGCGATAGAGTATCTCGTAAGTAGCTTACAAATGCTAGGTTACTACTTATCACCACACAGATCTAAAAGGAATACCATTAGTAATCGTCAGCAGCAGCATGTGCAACTTTGCCCACCACAAAGGAGCTCGAACTCGCACCACTGCCAACCGCTAAGGCAACGTGCAGTTAGTTGTAACCTCATTTCTTTTGCCACCTTATTACAACTACTGATGATAAGGTACGCTGTCATTGTACGACTTCTTTTTTAAAAAAAAATGTTGACATGGCGATAATGTCCAAATCAGACGGGTGTTTCAATTGAGTTCTATGAAGTGTGCCATCAACCATGATTCTGCGTGTGTCACAGCCGCTACCCATAGGAGAAGGCTGTTCTATGTGGCCTTTGAATGAAGTTTTCCTTTAATGTAACCACAGGAAGCGAGTGGCTTAATTAATACACGCTACAACGAACTATGATTTCTCTTTTGCTTTTACGCCAAATTAGTGCCACTTTTATGCGGAAAGCAACTTACGTGTTTTGACTACGCGATTATGAAAGGAACGCCGTTTCTCGCATTTCTGTTTGGCACACTGCGCAAGTATCAATGCGACAAACACTGGTTGGTGTTCAACTCGACAGACGTCAATGCAGGGTAAGCTATGAAAAAAAAAGTTAATTACTTTCGAATGTTTTCTGTATTGTGAAATAGCATTTCGCTTTTGATTCAAGCGGCACGTTATTGACAAGCGATTAGCGCTTTAACAACCGAAAAACTCTTCTTCCCGACTAGCTGCAGAATTGCAGTTCACTGAAGTCCGCTATAGCAGCTTTCGGTTCACCTACACTGTATCTCATGTTCCTCTCTTGATATGAGAACAACGTAATATTTCATACTTCCGTTGGACTGTGATTCAACGTTGGTACTGGTTTGCGCAATATCGTGTCATTAACGACGCCGCTACAACGTTTGACGTCCTCATTTCTTCGTTCAGTAACAATGTTCGCCATGTTTATGCAAATTATTCTTTCCCCTCGTATATTAAAGTTTGGGCAGTTACCGACGGCTTACGGTGAAACACGCGCCTCAACGAAAGGTCCGACGCGCCGTGGTTGTTTAGCGGCTATGGTGTCGGGCTGCTAAGCACGAGGTCGCGGGATCGAAGCCCGGCCACGACGATCGCACATCGATGGGGGCGAAATGCGAAAACACCCGTGTACTTAGATTTAGATGCACGTTAAAGAACACCAGGTGGTCCAGGTTTCGGGAGCCCCCCACTACGGCGTGCCTCATAATCATATATCTTGGTTTTAGCACGTAAAACCCCACAATTTAACTAATGAATTTAACGAAAGGTCCCTACATGCGCTACGCCGGGTCATATTGGTATCGACAGTATTTCTACTTGCCGCCATACGCATGACAAAACTATAGAGCGTGAAGAAATGTGCGCAGCAACGACTCGCGGCGTCGCACGCTCAATTACTGCGCAGCTAGCGCTTGCAAGGTTTAACGGCGCGACGCTGTGAGAGGACGCAGTTTCGCGGGAAGATGGTTGTTCGGTCGGCGAAGCGCTGCCCAATTTAGCCCCCGGCTGTTCGCTGTCTCGGCGCCGTCTCGACGACACCTCTCCGAGCTGCGCTCGCGTTAAGAGGAGCGACGAGTCCAAGCACGTAAAAAAATCTCCCATCATCATCGAGCGCGGTGTACGCGCAATCCGAGCCAGGAAGCAGCGCCAGCTCCGTCATAACGGCGCGCTCTCGAATCCCACCTGCTTATACAGGCAAGGAAATTGCGGAGGAAGGGGCCGCCACACATCGCCCGCGGCCGTACAATGCCGGGGCGTGAGTATACATTCTGCATGCGCGCGCACTACGGAGGCGACCGATCACATTGCCGCCCATCGGGGAGGAATTAATCCCGCGTCCCGGATCGCCTCAGCGGAGCCGGGTCAAGGCCGGGCCTGACTACAGCGCGGCGGAAGCTGCAGTCTGAACAACCGCGCCGGTGGCTCGGCCTCCGCCACACAACGTCCAGAAGCAATTTGTCGGCGCGCCCGAGTTCTGGTTCTCCGTCAGCGTAGTATGCATACGCGCGCACTCACGCGCACGAGCGCCGCTTTCCAAGGGGTGGTGCGGCGCGTCGCGATCGAGCGCAGCAGACGCGACGTCGTCGTCCCGCGGGCAGAAAAGCGCCTAATTGGTCGTAAAGCCGTAATGGATCGCACAGCAGCTTCCGCGCCCGGCCTGCGCTACCGCCGTCACCCAGATCGGTTCTTCATTTTTCTTAATTTTTTCCCCTATGGGTCGGACGGAGGCCAATTTCGTGCCGCTGCTCTCTCACGCTGCCAAGATGAGATCCGAAAACTGTTCTTTTTCCCTCGTTGGCGCCCGTGGACGCAGTTCGAGAGCCACGCATTCGGTATAGGAAACGGATCCTCAGCCCCGCTATGGCTATGCGGAGAACAGCGCGTGGGAACCTGATTTGCAGCCTTGGAAGAGCGGCAGGAACTAAAGGGGGCCAGGTGTATCGGTACGGTAACGTAATGCAGCAGCGTAGGTGAGAGAGATGGTGCAGTTAAAGACTGAATGTGTGATCTGATGAAGGTACCATCGCGTGCGATGGGGCGTAATATAAATAACACGACTAATCGTTTTCATCTGTTGTGAGGAATCTGTGACGCCGTAAATAGCGATAACGGCTTGTCGTTCTCGCTCTACGGCGAGTTGTTGTAACTGAACCGTTCATCTTTCGGGCCGATTCTTTTGTATGCTACGTGAAAAGGTAATGACAAATTGTTAAGGTGCCGGGATTGAGTAAATGCTGTTGCTAGGTGTATTTGTTTGTGTTGTGTTCTAAGCCACGTGTTCAAGCTGAAATGTTTCGTTTACAGTTAGTGCTACAGTTAGTTTGTTATGTCAGTACCTAAATGACCCTTCACTGAGCACTTTATTAATGCGAAAGCATTTATTTATTTATTTATTTATTTATTTATTTATTTATTTATTTATTTACACATACTGCAGCCCATTTGGACTATCGCAGGAGTGGGTTTGTACATTTCATATAACAAAACGTTTTTCTGCACAAATCATGATGACTTCAAAAGAAAACATACAATGAGTAATAATAAACACAGCATGAATCAAGTTAACTTATACAAAATTCCTCTAAAGGCAGTGACCTAGTTTCAACTGGTAGTAAGTTCCATTTTTCAATTGTACGAGGAAAGAAGCTATACTTAAATAGATTAGTAAGCGGTTGAAATGGTGCAAGGTCAGGTTTCTGGCTATTCCTAGTAGGTTTCAATTGATCAGAAGACAGATAGTTGTTCTTCAATGAGTAGCGTGGGGTGTTAATGAGATTGTGCAACAATTTAAGGCATTCACAATCATGCCGCTCGGACATAGGTTGTAGACGTAGTGCCACAAGGTGAGATGAGGGTGAGAAGTCCCAGTCATAACGGCGCTATATGAAACGGATTGCTTTCTTTTGAACTCATTCGAAGCTGTTAATGTCAGATACCTTATAAGGGTTCCAGATGGGGCAACCATAGTCGAGAATGGGTCGGACGAGCGATTTATATGAAAGCAATTTTGTTTCACGCGGGGCTTTTCGCAATGTACGATTTTGATAGCCTATTTTCTTCAGTGCTTTATTGCATGTGTATTAGATATGCCTTGACCATGACTTCTTAGGTGTGAAGATGTGGCCAGGGTACTTGTATTCAGACACCCGTTTAAGGGAAGAGCCATTAAACGAATACGCAAACAAAGAAACAGAAGTACGCTTACTCGAAGATAAAGTGACTGTTTCTACAAAGTTTATATTAATTTGCTATTTGTCGTACCACCTGCAAAATTGTGTAAAAGAATCCTTAAGTGAAGGTGTATTTTAATTACGGTATACAGCATACACTCGTCAGCATAAAGGCGAATTTTTTATTATTTGAATGAATTGATGACATAATTTTGAGGCGACGTTCCGCCTTGGTTACGTTAAATTCGGCTATTTTAAGGGCGTCACCATTTCGTTTTAAACGCCTTAACCTAGTAACGTGACGCGACAGGTGAAGTATCTCACGCAATATCCAGGAAAGATTAGGCTTTTTTTTTTCCGAGGGACGAAGCGTTGGATGCAGCTTGCCACAGTCTCTTCAAAAGAAGCCACCAAGAAGTTCACGTCATTAGATTCGCTGAGACGTTCGAAATCACGAAAAGAATCACATAAAAGATCAATATTAGCTGCATCGTCGGCGTGTGAAAAATCAGGGAAAGTAGAATAAACAAAGGGATTGTTACCAACCGGAACAGAAATAGATACCAGTGGCCTTGTGGTCTGAAATATCATCTGCAGCTTCGCATAAGAAACCATTATCTAAAAGGCGGGGACTAACAAAAACTAAGGGCCGTATAAGTAAAACTATTCCAATATGTTTTTATTCCAATCTCCTGACGTGAAATTTGCGTAACCGCCAACGCAAGCATCGGGTGGTCAGCCTCAGGGTTGCCTGAACAAACCAATCATATGCTCCCCTCGTTCATAGGAGGTCGCTTTTGTTTGCTTGAAAAATGAATAACATTGACTGCACTGAGCGGCTTGTCTTATAAAAGGTGAGGAGCATGCTCAAGTGGAGAGGGATTCAATGGGGTCGAGCCACTGCAATGAATATCGATAACCGGATGAAGAGGGTGGTGCCGGCGTCTGCTATTGGTCCGCTTTCTCTTACTTAGTTTGCGGTGGCCCGTCGGCAATCGCGGCGGCATGCAACGGAAGCTTTAGAATGACGCTAAAACGAATCCTCAGCAAAGAAGAGTTGGCAGAACTAGGTTGTAAACGTGCCGAAAGTTCTCGAAAACGTTACACGGCCACGCAAAAAGTTTTATTACACACAAATAAATCCATGCTCCCCAGCAGGGGCGCGTAGCCAGTGCCGGAGCGATCGGCGGCAGCCATCTTTTATTCCTTTGGGAAAGGGGCAGCCTGTGGCTATTCAGAAGAAAATTCAGTTTTGTTCGGCATATTAAGGCATTTTTAACGCGTTCACGCCACTTTGACGCGGTAAGTTCTTGTGGTTTTGTGAAGTCGCGTGAAAGGCACGTGAGGTGGGTGCAGCCCGAAAGCATTTGACCAATAGCCGAGGGCTAATGGCAAAAAGGCATCGAATCAGAAATAACTAATTTCGTTTTTTTTTTGTCAAATTATGCATAATCAGTGTGTACACGTCATATCAGATGGGGAGCTATCACTGTTTTCGTGACGTCGCGTGACAGACAGGTCTTGAAGTGGGGGCGGTCCAAAAAAGTTTTTGACCAATTGCGGTGGGCTGATTGCAGAATTGGAATAGAAAAGTTTGGAATAGTTTTACGTTATAGCGCCCTAAGTCTAAAACTGCAGCGCCTCTTGTGCCCGATTGAACAATTTGATTTAAACCAAAATATAATGAAAAATTTAAAAGCGCTTTGCTTATTTCCACATAATAGCCGGTGAGCGTAAAGATGGCCATAAAATTTCGGGGGCGTTAAAATCACTAAGACAGTTCAATTTTGAAGTAGACGAGATACGCTCGTGAAAAACCGTCGTTAAAGCGAGCAGCTGAGCTATGTTCGATGACGGTGTCCGGTAGATAACAGCAAATACTAGAAATACTTCCGAAAAAGACCTTACACCAAACTGATTCGGTATCAGGTGGGCTGGGGACTATAGAAAATTTAATGTCAGACAGCAAAAATATTGCAACGCCACCTCCTCTTCCATGACGTCTATCAATTCTAACAACTGTGAAACCTGGAGGTGTTATTTGGCAGTCGTATATGCTATCATGCAACCATGTTTCTGTTACACCAGCAATATGTGGCGAGTGGGCGGATATCAGTGAAAACTTGGGAACTTGTTAATGAACCTTCTGCCATTAACATTTAAGATGCGTAGGGGTTCTTTTGGTTGGTTGCTGAGGCGTAAGGGGGTAATAGTGGAGACGTTGGAAAGAGCTTTTGTTGGGTGAGAAAGAACCTTAGTGAGGGTGTTAGTATCATCGTCCTAATTTGTACCTAACTTTATCAATAAATGCGTGGTCAAAGCTTAAGTGAATGTTGGAGCCATTATCCCGAAAGGGCTTAGATGCTCCTATATCTTTTATCTGATTGATCGTTCGCACATTGAAAAATCATTGGAAATACGGAAGTTAGAACCTTTAAGTTTGTGACATTTTTTAAGGACGTTTATCTTTTCGCGATAGTAAAGCAGTTTCATGATAATGGAGCGTAGGCGATCGGCATGCCTTCGACCAATCCTGTGGCACCTTTCAATACTCGGGCAATCGATTTGAAGTTTTTCTTTGAACCACGCGGAAATTTAAGATAGCAGATCATGGGTTTCAGCAGGTGTCGCAGTAAAGCCATGCAGCAGCAAGTTGTTACGGCGAGATCGATTTTCTAAATCGTCATTACGCAAGGCAAGTTGCTTGATTTTCATTTGTAGCTGCTAAAGTTCGCTATTCATGTTACCATTGCTTGCGGTAGAAGGAAATGTGTCTCGGGGAGATCCCAATGCGGAGACCCGCGTCTCTAAGGCATCAAACCTTGAATTAACAGCCTGATGAAAGTCCCTGATGTCTGCGATTTCTTGTGATATACGTTTGTGAGCCTTAATTAATACGGAAAGCATTTGAGTCACTGATGACAAATCAACATCCTTGCCATCTGTGGTACCCGCTTCATCGGCAGCGGACGAGCTTCGCAAACGAGTATCATCCACCGGGCAATCTTTACCCTTGCTGGGCTTAGGAGGCCCCGGATTCAGTTCCACATCACCGCTCAAGAGCAGACTGTTCACGCACTAAATGAGGTCATAACGCACGGACACAAAACTATAAGCACATATGGAACTGTGTGGGCGAGAAAACTGCACCAGAAAGCGACTATCTAAACGAATGCACTTAGTATTTTTAAAGTAACCTGCCTGCCTAAAAAGCAGAAAGCGGTTCAGCATCCCGCTAGCGCTGCTGTGAATTCCCCACTGAAGAAGGCAGCTGTCGATGACGTTTCTATGTGTCCTGCTGGGAAAGTCACCATGCCAGACTTGCCGACGATTGGAGGAGCCAGGATTATGTCATCGAGGATGATGGCAAGCAGACTATCAGCCGTAATGAGCTATACGCCCCATTACGCGAAAACCCGGCGTTGTCATTGGCGGCGTGACCGAAAGATGGTACCAGAAATGGCCGCCGGAGAGAGCAAAAACACGTAAAATATACTCCGATTGACGTCAAATTTTCAGGCAGGTATCTGTGAATGAAGTAAATTCATCATCATCATCATCAGCCTGGCTACGCCCACTGCAGGGCAAAGGCCTCTCCCATACTTCTCCAACTACCTGGTCATGTACTAATTGTGGCCATGTTGTCCCTGCAAACTTCTTAATCTCATCCGCCCACCTAACTTACTGCCGCCCCCTGCTACGCTTCCCTTCCTTTGGAATCCAGTCCGTAACCCTTAATGACCATCGTTTACCTTCCCTCCTCATTACATCTCCTGCCCATGCCCATTTATTTTTCTTGATTTCAACTAAGATGTCATTAACTCGCGTCTGTTCCCTCACCCAATCTGCTCTTTTCTTATCCCTTAACGTTACACTTATCATTATTCTTTCCATAGCTCGTTGCGTCGTCCTCAATTTAAGTAGAACCCTTTTCATAAGCCTCCAGGTTTCTGCCCCGTACGTGAGTACTGGTAAGACACAGCTGTTATACACTTTTCTCTTGAGGGATAATGGCAACCTGCTGTTCATGATCTGAGAATGCCTGCCAAACGCACCCCAGCCCATTCTTATTTTTCTGATTATTCCAGTCTCATGATCCGGATCCGCAGTCACTACCTGCCCTAAGTAGATGTATTCCCTTACCACTTCCAGTGCCTCGCTACCTATTGCAAACTGCTGTTCTCTTCCGAGACTGTTAAACATTACTTTAGTTTTCTGCAGATTAATTTTTAGACCCACCCTTCTGCTTTGCCTCTCCAGGTCAGTGAGCATGCATTGCAGTTGGTCCCCTGAGTTACGAAGCAAGGCAATATCATCAGCGAATCGCAAGTTACTAAGGTATTCTCCATTAACTCTTATCCCCAATTCTTCCCAATCCAGGTCTTTGAATACCTCCTGTAAACACGCTGTGAATAGCATTGGAGAGATCGTATCTCCCTCCCTGACGCATTTCTTTATTGGAATTTTGTTGCTTTCTTTATGGAGGACTACGGTGGCTGTGGAGCCACTACAGATATATTTGAATATTTTTACATACAGCTCGTCTACACCCTGATTCCTTAATGCCTCCATGACTGCTGAGGCTTCGACTGAATCAAACGCTTTTTCGGAATCAATGAAAGCTATATGTAAGGGTTGGTTATATTCCGCACATTTCTCCATCACCTGATTGATGGTGTGAATAAGGTCTATTGTTGAGTAACCTTTACGGAATCCTGCCTGGTCTTTTGGTTGACGGAAGTCTGAGGTGTTCTTGATTCAATTTACAATTACCTTCGTAAATACTTTGTAGGCAACGGACAGTAAGCTGATCGGTCTATAAATTTTCGAGTCCTTGGCGTCCCATTTCTTATGGATTAGGATTATGCTAACGTTCTTCCAAGATTCAGGTACGCTCGAAGTCATGGGGCATTGCGTATACAGGGTGGCGAGTTTTTCTAGAACAATCTGCCCACTTCAACAAATCTGCTGTTACCTGATCCTCCCCAGCTGCCTTCCCCCTTTTCATAGCTCCAAAGGCTTTCTTTACTTCTTCCGGCGTTACTTGTGGGATTTAAAATTCTTCTAGACTATTCTCTCTTCCAGTATCGTCGTGGGTGCCACTGGTACTGTATAAATCTCTATAAAACTCCTCAGCCACTTCAACGATCTCATCCATATTAGTAATGATATTGCCGGCTTTGTCTCCAGGTAAATAAATGCCTTCGAAAAAAATTAGGTAAATCTCGATCTGGGTGCGAACCGAGTACGCCACCCGACGCCCCGGCGCCTTAGGAGTTATGGCTGACTAAAGTTGTGCCTGGACACGTCACGTCATTGCACACGTCACGTCACTGCTTCCGTCACTACCTCCCACATGTCCCTTGCTCTTCGGACTTCATCGGTGCTGTATCTGCTACGATGCACTGTCGACGCCAAATCATGAGTATACAAAAAGAGGTGTGCCTAGTGCGTGCGTCATTGCACACGTCACGTCGCTGCCTCTCGCGCGTCGCTTGTTCTTCGGATTTCATCGGTGCTGTGTCTACTGCGGTGCACTGGGATGCGCGTGACCGTTGCAATAGATGGTGACAACTGAACGCAGCTCAAGTTAATTGCGCGGGCACCAAATCGATGAGAAAACTGGCCTTCACATCCCAAGAAATGCCGATAACTATACCGCCATCCAAAAGAAGTGAAAAAGGCAGCAAAATGTTGACCCCCGAATAGCTGTCAAGTCCCAAGGTTAATTTGGCGGCGCTTGAGGAATGTATGTGAGGAGTGGTCGCGTCGGAGGTGGGGGCGGGGGGGGGGGGTGAGTATGCCGCTTAATTTCGAGGGGGGGGTGCCTCCCCGGACCCCCCTCTGTGTACGTACCTGACTTATAAGACCACATGGCGCTGTATGGTTCTTTCGCCGTGGAAAAAGAAACTGAGCCATGGATGGCCAAGGTTGCTGCGACTATTCGAGCCTTTAATATATGCAACAACCTTTCTGCGCTCCTCACACGTCGATGAGACGAATGATTTGTACCCTGACAGCTTGTAGAAGTAGGAATTTTTGGGTGAGCAAATAAGAAGCATGGGAATCCGGTTTGCGAAGATATATTTCCTTGCTCAACAAAGACGCAAACTTCTTCGAATACCCCGAGTATTTCGATCTGCCGCCTGCACAGACTGGATCCTTCACTGAAGCTGCAAGTACCATGTCCACCTTTCCCCAGAGAGATGCAAGTTCACTGTGCCGCCTTTGGCTAGGGGTGGTTTTTACAAGAGCCTATTCATTTCTCATTGGAGTGGCAGATTCACCATGGGTGACTCATGCAACTCTGAAGATATATTCGCGAACACTTATTGTGGATTTCTCATAGCTATAACGTCGAACGCAACATTCTTCGGGCATTGTTAAACTGGCTAGATCGTAGGCCATTTCCCAAGACAAATATGATTGGACCATGGCTCCATGCTTCGCTGGCATACGAAGGAAGGCAGGCGTTATTTCACTTTTTTGAAATCGACTGACCTGATTAATCGATACACTTGTCCTTCCTCCGGCCTGCGATTGAACAGGCATTTAGATTTGATTTGCAAAGGCGATCTGTACAATGAGGGTCAAGATGACCGTCGTTTTACAGCGCAGCGCCCATTCATTCGGTGAGTGTCCGCGTCGGCGTCGACGTAACCGAGCGAACGAGCCCAACAGCGCAGAATGAAAGCAATGCGGGGCGCAGCGAAGAATGAAAGGCGGTGATAGCGAAGAGAGCGCGAAGAGAGGAGGGTGCAGGGGAGCCGTGAGGCGGAAAGCGGGGGAGGGCGGCATGGCGAAAGCGTGAGAAGAAAAGCGTAGTGCCGCACAAGACGTATTCTGCGACGATCTCTATGAGATGGCGCCCGAGTTCTGCGCATCGTCCGTTCACTCCTGTATCATTCATCGTTCACTGATTTTCAGCGGCTAACAAATGCTAAACGTTATCCCTTGGCGCACGACGCGCCTGCATGTATCAGGAGTTTCTCGAATGTTATCGATAGTTCCATCCGTTGGCTGTTGTCCCCGAAGCTTTTTGTAATCTGATTGTATGCGCGACGCGATCTGTGCAGTACTTTCTGGAAGCCACGCAGGCAACAGCGATTACACTGTAACCGTCGACGAGTCATGTATAAAAGCCAACGCGCTTGAACCGCAGATCAGATTTCCGACGACCGCCGACTCCGCTCGCCATACCATTGTGCTTGAGTGTTACTTTTGTTTTGCTGGGCACAAGTTCGGCCAATAAAGAGTTAAAGCTGCAACTCATAGTTTCGACACTGTGTCGTTCCTCACTGTCACTACCACGTGACAATATAAACATAATACACAGCAGTGTCAGCCATTTCTTCCTGAACAATGAGCGACGCAACCGGTGGAAATGCTTCGTCTGCCGCAGCTGCTAAACGAGCTACCCGAGCAGAGGCTCAGCGCCGCCGCCGAGAAAACCCTGTCGTTCAGTATCAAATTCTTTGCCAAAATATATCGCGAATTCAAAACAACAGCTGCGCTCAAAGCTCGCTTTAGCGAGTATCGTAATCACCGGGGAACTTTTTCATACTTAGGTTGTCACCGACTAGAGAAGACAATTTTTGAGTTGGGCGACGCATTTGCAACAAACCTAGTTCAAATATATGTTTCGGGCTTCGTAGAGAGACAGACTTATGGGAGAGACAATATTGCTTAGAGGGTCACAGAAGACAACAATTTTTCGGTTGCATTTCATTCCTGACCTATGAAGAGGAACGGGTTGCCATGGAGGCTAACCAGAAGAGCGTTCTGTTGGCTGCCGGCCCTCCAGTGGGGAGAGGCTAAGATATATGCGGCAGAGAGAGAGAGAGAGACTCGATGAACGTGTACGTGCGCGCAGAAGAAACAACGTCGTGCAGCCAGAGCAGGCGTACTGCGCTTATAACCACCGGTTATACGCGGAAAGACTGAAGCTGTCGACGCGCATTGTTACGGTCAATGACGACACTTCTTTGCGACATGGGGTTTCGACTTCATGAGACCTTCAGATGATCTACTATGGTGGAAAACAGCGTCGCGCCCCAAGCAAGACAGGCGTAGAATTCCCACGGGCAATGAGAATTATTTGCTGTGAGCTGCCCTGAACGAGTGAGCATGCACGCACTGTAGCTTAGACAGCAATCATCAGCTATGAACGCGAGATCAGAAGCAGACCTGCTAAAGCAGGTGGCACGTTCGGAATGCAGCCAGGAAAACTTGATGATGAGGGAAAAAAAAAATCAAAATAATCTGTAACATTTTTCTCGTTTAGGTCGAAAAAGAAAAAAAAAAAGAAAGGAAAGCAAAGCTGAACTGTTGCTATGTGTATACGTATTTGTGAAAGTTGTCTGAACTAAATGCATTTGTGTCGCGGGATCAAATCCCGGCCACGGCGGCCGCATTTCGATGGGGGCGAAATGCGAAAACGCCCGTGTGCTTAGATTTAGGTGCACGTTAAAGAACCCCAGGTGGTCAAAATTTCCGGAATCCTCCACTACGGCGTGCCTCATAATCAGAAAGTGGTTTTGGCACGTAAAACCCCAAATATTATTATTTATTAAATGCATTTGTGCTAGCATAGGTTCCATGCAACACTGGCGCAGACAATTTTATCAGGCGCGTTTGCCGCAAATATCGATTATGCGTGAGGCAGTTTATAGGATGAAACAATAAGCAGAGGCGCAATAAAGTGCGCCGTGGCACCAAAGGACCAAATCCTGGCCGTCCAGCGCGCCCGCGATCGGGCCGGCAGACTAGATCTGTCAGTCCCGTCGTGGGATTAGCCGGTGGCGCGTTTTATCGCGCTTTGCTGGACCAAATGAAAATTTATTCACTCACTCACTCACCAAAGGCGAAATGAGACGAACTCAGTCGAGACTGCCGGGTGCACCGAACATACAAAGTTAGTGTAGCCGAAACGTGTCATTGGCGAAGATCTTGATTCGATACGCTGTTTAAGCAAAATAAAAACCACGATCCGCCTGTCGTTATTTTGGAATCCGAAAGAAGGAAGCGCTACAATGGAGACGTTTCATGCTTCAGCATATATATATATATATATATATATATATATATATATATATATATATATATATATATATATATATATATATATATATATATATATATATATATATATATAAGATTAACTTGAAAACATTACTATACCAGCTTAGGTTAACTATAGAAGCCCCAGCGGCAAGCGAAACCTCGCCACCTTTTTCCTTTCTATACGTCTACTTGAAGGCCGGCTGGTTTTGGTGCACCACCCAGCGCGACGCGCAGATATGAATCCGAAATTGGGCAACCGAACGGCATCTGGCAGCGGCGGGAGGCTTCCGCACCGCGCAAGCGTGTATCGTCGATTGCGTCCCGACGCTCTCGAGTGCCGCGGCTTCGGCCATGCGCGAACCTTGCGGCGTATGCGAGTGGCGGCCGGGTCTCGCGCACGTGTATGTACGTCCGCGAGCGGGAAATACTTGGGCAATTAGCGCTAAACCTTCCGCGCCGCCGACGTAGCTACAAAAGATGGACGCCGGAGCGCCGATCATTTGCCCACCACGCTGCGCCTTCCTGGTGCGCACGCACGGGTCTCGAGTCAACGGGCGCGCGCGGCTTGTGTAGCGCACAGACCTCGGAAGAACGGCGCGCGTTAAGTCGATCATGCAGCGACGGCGTCGCTTCTTGAAGGAAAGTCGTGATCATCTGGCCTCCTCCCCTCTCGCACATTGATGCCGCGCTCGGCCACGAGGAAGAAAGAAAGAAAGAAGGAAAGGCAAGCTCGAGGCGCCTCGAGGCCGCTTTGTAGCGCCATATAGTCTTGGTAGCGATCCTGCTTTTGCGCACGCTGCATATGCAGGAGGCAGCAGCACCGAGCGTTTTGCTCGTCGCACACTGATGAAGACGTCGCGCATGTTGCACAGTTTAGTAGGTGGTTATGTTCATTACAGTGGCTCACGGTACGCAGCGCGCACTGTATATAGCGCCAAAGGAACTCGAACCATAGCAACACCACGC
Organism: Dermacentor variabilis; assembly: GCF_050947875.1. Classification (NCBI taxonomy): domain Eukaryota; kingdom Metazoa; phylum Arthropoda; class Arachnida; order Ixodida; family Ixodidae; genus Dermacentor; species Dermacentor variabilis. The sequence goes on along the minus strand of NC_134568.1, from coordinate 113,367,014 downwards.
TGTTTGCCGACGCTCTGGTGCATACGCTGCAAGTCGCAAAATTGAAAGCCACGACATTTGGGCGCTCGCGCTTGCCAGGATGAGTATCAAACGGCGTACCGCCATCATCGTCACCATCATCATCATCGTTATTATATTTTGTGTCCACTGCAGGCCGAAGGCCTCTCCCATCAATCTCCAACTGATCCTGTCTTGCGCCAGCTAATCACCCACAAGCGTATAGCATAAGCGCATTTGTTGTATCTGGCCGACGTGCGGGACTTTCCGTGTATTCGCGCGGGATTTCGCCATTTAACTGACTGTTTCTACGAACTAATAGGAGCTATCTACTTGTAACAAACAATACAGGGCGGCTCACGATATTGGCTAGACATTTGAGTGTGCTCATGTTTATGAAATGCGAAGTATAGTCCACTGGCTAACGTCCATTTCTGGTGTCGTGTTTGGCTGGAAAATAACTAAAGCTGTACCATCGACCATCCTTTTTCTGTACGTACTTCACTGTCTGTGACGATTTGGAAAGTCAGCAGCAAAATATTGCGTGGCATTGGAAAGCCAGCGGTGAAGGAAAATACAAAAGTGCAGGAGCGTTTCCTTCAGGAACACTTCCGTTCGGCGAAAGTAAGAAGATAGATAGGCTCGGATGCCGCTGAATACAGCTTTTAGGGATATCTGTAGCCATGGTATAGTTTGCTTGACATCGGGCTTTGAGCTCAGCGGGAATTTTTTCATTCGGCCACCTGGTCTGTTGCTCATTTGCTACTGCCTGAGCGGCTTGTGAATCATTTCTTACCTTAGGCAGTGGGATCTGTGAGTAATTTAGTCATGTTTGACATTGCAAATCAGGCAATTTTCTTTCTTTCTTTCTTTCTTTCTTTCTTTCTTTCTTTCTTTCTTTCTTTCTTTCTTTCTTTCTTTCTTCCTTTCTTTCTTTCTTTCTTTCTCTTACCGATAATCATTTCCGCATGGCGCGCGCGTGTTCCACACGATTCCACAATAAGGACACAAGCAACGGCCACAACCAGTACCAAGAGCTATGTCCCCCCTCGCCCGCAATAACACTTTCGATTCCCCTACGGCCACGTATGCGCGGTCCCCGACTTGCGCTAGATTGTGTGCGCACACAGAACAGAACGAGACTAGTTTACTGTCAATTTGGCGTTACGAGGACTGGGTTACCATACAGCGCCAGCGGAACCGCTCTGCGCGTACTATACAACCAAAGCGCGTCGTATTGCGGAGAGATTGGGTCACGCTCGCGGGATAGAGCCTGCTTTCGAATGCGGTGTATACCTATGTAATATCGCGCGGCTGCCATCATGGCTTTGGTGGCGGCGGCGGCGACAGGAACGGCGGTAGGCCTGCGTGGAACCCCGTTTGCCTGCGAACTCCGCGGGAGACGACGCTCATTGGCCTCGTGCGCAGCGACCTTCGAACTCGATCACGATGCAGCGAGAAAGCGCATGAATCGTGAAGAGCCGGCCTGCTGCGGGCCCCGATCGGCTCCTGAGCACGCGCGCTCGCTTAAATGTCGCTTCTAAGCACTCGTTCTGTGCAGCGCGATCGCGCACATGTAGTGCATGCGGCGCTGCTGAAAGCAAAACGGCTTACACGAAGCGACCCGGCCACATATACCTCACAGCCTGTCGTTTTCGATAAGACGTATAGCTATCCATACGCGGTTTTCATTAACGTCCCACGACCAGGCCAATATTTGACTCATAATCTGGAAACTCCTTCAGTGTGCAGCAAGAGACAACGTTTTAGTGTCAATTGGATAGCATCAGAGCAGTTGTACGTACTATTAGTCCTACTACTAGTCGCCACGCTGGAATGAATTGCCCGAGCAAGAAGAAATTACAGAACTTTCACCCGATTACTTCAAAACGACATCTACGATGGTGACGCAGCCGAGTGCTAAAGGCGCTGTTGCTACCAAAATTATGCCTCTCGGTGAATCACCCCAGTGACATACACGGAGGTGAAATCGTAAAAGGAAATTTGCCTTCTATAGTTCGTTTTCACGTGTTCGCGTTTCATTTTGGTGCTGCAGTACGGGTCCAACACCGAGTGCGCCATCTTATCGTGCGCAAGCGCGATAGCGAGAAAGTATTAGTAATTGAGAAGTTTAGCCACACGTACGTGTGTTTCCTTTTCTCAATTACCGTAACACGTTATAGGCGTAGACTGCAGTGCTAGTGGAGAAATTTTGTGAGCCTTCCTTGAGTGAAAGTGTCCGGAACTGAATATTTAATCGGCTTTGTCGCAGAACAGTCCTACAACAAAGCATGCATCATAGGCACCAGGGTTAGAAGCATAAAAAAAATTTACCAGCGGCGCTATTGCTCCATGCTGTACATCTGGCTAAAGCGGTAAATACAAGTCATCTTCACCATCAGTCCATTTATGTCCACTACAGGATGAAGCCCTCTCGCACAGATATCACCAAGTGCTGTCTTGCACCAGCTGACTCAATCTTATGCCTGCTAAATTTCTAATCTCACCCCACCACTTCACCCCTGCGTTTCCCTTCCCTTACAGCCGATTCTGTTATGCTAATAGACCACCAGTTATCTAATCTCGCATAACACGAGTTGCCCAACTACGCTTCTTTCTTTTCATCTCAACTACAATTATCGTCTACCCGTATTTGCTGTCTAACCCTTATTGCAACATTCCTGTCTGTCAACGTTACGTTACGGCGACCATTTTAAAGCGAAGCTTTCTTTTGCATCTTCATTTTTATTTTGCACTGCTGTTTTGCCAGACAAGCATATCGCAACGCGATATGCTTGTCTAGCATATCGCGTCGCGGGGTGGTTGATAGTGCGTATATGCATGTCATAAGTGCAGCACAAGGGTAAAGTAGCGTCAGAAACTCGTTTGGGGTATACTAGCTCGCGCTGAGCCCTGCTCCCTCAAGAGCTGCAGAAGATAGCGCCAACTTTTCCTTTCTCATAACTAACGAATTCCCTTTCTACTAGCTCTTTCCAATGCGTCGCCACAATACTAATCAAACTGCTGTAATTATGCGTGAGCCCTCCGCAAAAGCACCACAGAAGCTGCAGCGCTTACCTTTGGACTCACGCGACTTAGCCTTTGTACTCTCGCAACAGTCCAGGAGGAATGTAGACAAAATGCTTGCGAAGAGGTAGCGAGAGGAGGTAGAGAATGGGCAGAGTCGATAGCAGTCGGGAAACGACAGAATAGCAACCTCCCTGTTCTTCGCTCGTGACAGCTCGCATACAGGGGAGGAGCGCGAAAGAGGGAAAAGCCGAGGACAAAAACCATGCCTCGTTTGGCGTCCCTTCACTAAAGGAAACTCTACCACAGACATGGCAAAAGTTGCGCACAAATTGTATGAGTGTAAATTCAAGGTACGGCATGAAAAACTACGGTACGTTTCTGCTATTTTTGAAAAAAAAAAAGCACCATGCACATTTTTTTAGCGGGCAACTGACGCTGGGCGTGCAGTCTCAAAAGTACCGCAGCGTCAAGACAACACTACGCAAGCAGCCGCCATGCAAATCAACACTTCTGTGCCCGTCGCGGTAATTTAATGGTTATGCCATTGCTTGAGGTCGTAGGTTTGATCCCAACAAGTGACGGCTGTACTTGAACGGGGCCCAAATGCATAGCACACCGTGTACTTAGATTTAGGTACACGTTAAAGAAACTGAGGTGGTCAAAATTAATCCTGAGTCGCTCATTACGGGGTGCCTCATAATCCAATTGTAGTTTCGGCACATAAAACCCCATAATTCAATTAAAGCTTAACGCTTCTGCCACAATGCGACACTCTATGTGAGGTAATGACAATGCTAACCTTGTCGGAAGCTGTGCACACTGTCGCACAACAGCGCCTCAAGCAAACATGACTCGATGTATGTTCTGTGTACTAAGCAGACAAAGAGCAGTAGTACACGCAAGGTAACGTTTAGCATCAACTCACCGCTCTCGTATTACACTAAACGTTCAAGAACTTAGACTATCGACGTCAACATCAAGGCTTATTTTTGTTAACGCAAACAGCACAGAAAGCTTCACTTATAGATTCCCACAGTGCGTGGGATCCCCATGATTATTTTTTTTTCCATCGCTCATTCCGCGGCCCATAGCTTCTCCGGAAATTTATTTGTTGTCCTCCAAATGTCGGCCCCATAGACACAGACAGAATGCACTGATTAAGTCAACTGAGATATGTCGAGTTCAGGAACTTGAGCAAAGCACGTGTTGCTGTACACATGTGTCGTACATAGAGGCTGTAGTATCTGTGAGCACCTTCGGATAAACGCACCTTCGGATGAACGCACCTTCGGTGCTGTCTGTCTGTCTGTCTGTCTGTCTGTCTGTCTGTCTGTCTGTCTGTCTGTCTGTCTTTTCATTCCTTAACACCTTTTCCTGCATATAGGGTAGCAAACAGGACGTGCGCCTGCTTGACCTCGCTGCCTTTGCTTCCCTCTTCTCTTTCTCTCTCTCACTGATTACAGACCTCTCCTTTGAAGGCTACCGGTAAGCTGCTGTTATCCAGAATGATTTGAGAGTGCCTGCCATCTCTGGCGTCATGAGCAGCAGCTTACCCAACAGTATACCCAACAGTATACCCAACATACCCAACAGTATCGTCGATATACGAAGGTACGAATTGGGTATTTTCTCCACCTGTTTCGGTAGGTCGTTGATGGCTGCACGAGAAAACGACTTGTGATAACCAAAATAGCATCGACAGTACGGCTGCCTGTCATATGCTGTATGTGATTAATGACAAAGTGACGATCGTCACGGCCACCTCAATGGTTCAATGGCCGTAAGCTCTTAATTTTCTGAGCACGAGGTCGCGGGTTCGATTGCCGGAAGTGGCGGTCGCCCTCCAGCCTGGTCAGCACGAACTTTTCTTTTCAGTGCGAGAATCCGACAACTATTTCTGAACTAATTTTATGAACGCGAATGGTTATGCAGTGATCACACGACCTCTTCCTCAATTGCGTTTTTGTATTCCGCGCTCGATGTATTCTTTTTCGAGGGCGTCCTTTATTTGTGGTTATGTTTTGGCACATTGGAAGAGAGAAGCAGCCGGCGCTTCTAACAGGCACCATTACCTCCATGTACATGTATAATTAAATATAATAGCCTACACACACCCGTTTATTGTGGCCTCATGACAGTGCTCGGTAAAAAATCGCTGATGGCGAAAATCAGACACTTCCACAACAGCATCTCTCATACTCCAATGTCGTTGGTTTCAAAGATAACATGATATCAGCCAAATTTGTTACGACAGCGTACAAAAGTAGAAATGCGAAAACGCACGCCAGAAGAAGCTGCTAAAGTAACTTTCCAGGGACATTTTCTAACGAGTGAGTTCCACTCAATTACTACCGCTAGTCGGCTGTTATAAACTGTTCTTACAATGTATTTACGCAAAATACAGCAATATATTATCAACAGAACATACGGGTCCCATTGCAAAATAATAAAAGTGTTCTCAGGCTACGCGTATTCGTATATATATATATATATATATATATATATATATATATATATATATATATATATATATATATATATATATATATATATATATAGTAAAAATGCATCCTGTACTATTCCGCGATTTATTACTATTGCGCCTAACGCAGCAAACGGGCGGTATTCTTACCAACTTTATAGAGGAACGTGCGCAGTGTTGTCCGCAAACAAAAGGGACACTCCAAGGAAATGCTATGAACATTTCCTGCAGGAACGGAATGCTACGAAATTCTCCAAAGTTAACGCGTGCGATCGGTGACCCAATTAAGAGTTTCCTACCGAGTGGCCGTAATTCGGAAGTGTTTTTTTTTTTCACAGTAAAGACTAGTAATAAGCTAATAAAAGGTATTTCTAGCCCTTAAAGTTTTTAAAATATAAGCTTTTTATTATTGTAAGATTATCATATTTATCAATTAAGTTTTGCTCAATTAATGTTTCTTTTTCACCATCCAAAACTAAGCATTATTTCACATCGTACACTTAGTCTCTCATGTTAGGGGGACATTGTGGAGTTTTTTTTTTTCTTCTTGAGCTGCTCGAAAAAATGCGCCAGCGGGTCAGCGATATGTTCCACGCCGTCATCACCTGAAGGGTTCAGTTACGAACCACTTAGTCAAGAACTCACTAAATGTGGCATGAATTCCGCATAGGTAACTGCACAGCTCTCCCAGTGGCACGGCTGCTTGCGTAACAGCCATGATTTAGTCTCTTTAAAGAAGAAGAAAAGAAAGGAGGGGAAGAGGGGGAGGGTAACGACTATACGGAGCATGTCGTCTGGCGGAGGCTCTCCTGCTTTCGCAACAACGAACTCTGCTGTGGCTTTCACGGTGGTGCATGTAACTGCCGGAACGAATTGCGTGAGTGGCCCACAGCGATGCCTCATTACTCGGCGCGGCTTCCCGCTCTCGTGCTTTTGTCGATGATCGCGCAGAGGGCGAGAAAAAGGAAGCAGACGCTCATGGGTGAAAGCGCGGCCGGGAACCTATTTCTGTTTCCTCACCTAACTCCCACTCCCGCTCCCCGCTGCACCTTCCTACCGCTCTTTTCTAAACCGTGTCTGCGTCCTTGTTTTTCAACATTTTCTCCCTGCTGGACGGTGCGAGCTGAACCTTGTGAATGTGTGCAACGTCTGGGGTCAGTATAGGGAAGCTCGTTGATTCAGCAGCTTTAGCAATCAGCAATGCAGATGATTACGCGTGCATGCAGATCAGTTTCTGTGGCAAAGAAATCTCGCCTGCGGGGGTCTACTTACGTTTCGAGCACCGCAGCGCAGGGTCTCCTCGTCGCCAAAGATTGCGTCCCATGCCTGCGCATACACTGTATGCTCACGAAACGGCGTGCAGCATCGCTCTTCCCGTACAGATGGACGTGCGAGCGTGCCGACGAGGTTGTCGACATCAGACCCCGCCAAGATGCTGCCCTTTCGCAAAACAAAAACATGTGCCATTCACACAATGTGGTTAACCTGCCGCCTTCTTGAGGCATAGGGCGCTTCGATCGCGACGTTCGACTCGCCGCGCGGTGGCCCATTGCATGGCTTAGTTCTATTGCTGAGTGCGAGGTCGCGGGAGCGAACGCCTGCCATGGTGCTGCCTTCTAATAGGGGTGGTATTGCGCAAATGGCCACGTTCCTTTAGGACCATGCGAAAGAAGCCACAGGGGTTCAAAGTTAATCCGGGACCCCAACTACGCCGTCCCTCATACCCCGTCCTTCATAGTCTTTGGGGAGCCGGCAAAAAGCAGCCAGTTATAACTTCTATTGGAGATTGCCTCCCCCCCCCCATTCTATGAATAATAGAAAAATAAACAACGTGCTAAGAAGCGATAAGTTACAAAATTAGGCAACTCAATTATCCCGCTCTTTCATTCAAACCAAAAGCGAGGGTATCAAATTTATAGATATGAAAAGATTCACGGGCTTTTCTGTAAGAATTCGAACTGAACCCAGATTCAAGCGACGTGATCTTCAGTTTATCAAATTAGTGGCAGGTAAGTATACGTGTTTTGAGGTGGGCAGGTTCGGCAACGTGTTAGCGCGGGCTTTATGATTGTTAATGCGCAATCTGAAAGATCCTTTTGCTGGCCCCATGTACTGTTTCTTGTACACCGTACACTCAAACATATACATGATACTTTTGGTGTCGCATTCGAAGTCGCCTTTAAATTTTAAATGAAAGTTTGAAGCCGTACTACTGACCTGCGCAAAAAGAAGGCTCGGTAGAATAAACCAAAATCAATCATATTGATCCTCATTTTTGACTGCCATGGAATTGTGCATCACGAATGTGTAACTGAAGGTCAAACTGTCGATGCAGTTTTCTACACTGAGGTCCTATAGAGGCTCTGAGAGATCGCCTGCGCCGCGTGCGCCCAAATTTGTCGAAATAGTGGATTCCGCACCGTTCCAGTGCTGCAGTGGCTTCACTGACAGCTTTGTATAAGGGCTCCGTGCAAGGCAGCTGACAAAATCCGGGCCCAGTCCACCCACGGTTTTTGGTTATAGCGGTGTTGCAGTGTTATTCAAATCACGTTTTTCCCAGGTGATTCAGTTCGGCCGCTTCGAGCACTCTACTTCTTCACCAGCGATGAACGTCCTGATAGTTAAGGCGAAAAAAAAAAAAAGAAGTGCTGTCCTGATAGCAGAGAAACTTTGAATTGGACCTCGTGAGAAGCAAAGATGATGTAGTGCAATGGTAACCTTAAAGTAATGACAAGGTTATAATTTACGGGACTGTGAAAAAGGGAAAAGAAAAAGAAACAAAACAACCTACAGAGTATCCGCAGAAGTACCATCCATAACGAAGCGGGGAACTCGTTGTGACACCGTTGCCTACACAGCCGCCTCATATTGCAAGTCAAATATGAAAATGAAGGAAAAGTTTGTGAATCCGGAAAGATGGGTCATCCACGTGGTTTCAGGTTGCAAGGATAACACAGCGAAATAAAAACAGAAGCTCCATAGCCGGTAACCCTACTATTTATACAGGCAGTAAGGAGGCAAGCATGCGAATATTCGTAGGAGTCAACAGGGGTGATGTATTGACAGCGTATGCCACCGACCGTGCAGACAAAGAAACGAATGGGCATGCAAAGGCTCCACGTGGAGTTCTGGATAGAAAAAAAAAAAAGCGTGCATGCAGCAACGTCCTTTTTTGAATCTGCTACGTTCTATGAAAAGGTTATCGGGAGAGCATCCTCGGCTCCGTGTGTTATTCTTTGTCCCTCCCTGGCGTTCAACTCTAAACCTGTTCTGCCTGACCCAATCGAACTGGCGTCTTCGTGCCGTTCTAGTGCCTTGCAGTGTCATGACACCCTCGTGGGAGGCCGCGTCGATAACGTTCGTAACGGTTCGCTTCGATAAACCGATGTAAATACAGGAATATTCATATACTACATACGTGTGGCCCGAGACACAAACGTAGAGGAGTCGGGCGCTGAAGAGCACGATTGGAACTCGTTCGCGAGGTAGTAGGTCTCTTTTTCCCTCCTGATTTTTGTTGCCGGCACCTAGAAGGGTCCACGGTTGACTATTAAAAACGCGTTTAATTGCGCAGTTTGGCATAGCACTTTCCCTTGTTATTTAATAGTAACCAACACCGCCTTAGCGGAGCGACAAAATAGTTCTACGTGTAGCTTTACAAGTGTCACTTTAGAGCGATTCTTCCAAGAAATCTGTCCCCATTAACGGTGTTCTTTAGCCATAAATTACTCATGATTTTGGGAAGTCACCGCAAGAAAGCATGGGACTTGAAGAAAGGGACAACAACCGCTTCGTGTTGTCCTTTTTTTCAAGTCGCCGTGTTTTCTTGCAATGCGGTAACTTCCCAAAATCATGAATAACCAACTGGCCTGCACCCACCACTCTGCTATTTCCCATAATTTATCTCTGTTTTTCATTTGTGATTGCCGTCGTCGTCATTCTTGTTGTTTATTGTTCATTGCAAAATGCAGGTTACCGGGCCGAGCTTAGACTCCAGATAATATAGAAATTGCCAAAGTTAAACAAAGCTTGGTGATTACACGATATAGGAAATTATAGGCTGATCTTTATACAGTTGCTCACTAATCACATATTTCGGAGGCGTTCGCTGCAGAGTGTTCTGTTGTGTTTCTTAATCTATTCTTACGCTATAGCTTCCCTTCCACGTGATCTGTTTGCAAGTCGTCGCGCCATAGTTTCGCTGGAACAATTTCGGAACCATCTGTACACCGGCTGTGAAAGGATTGTAATCGCCTTATACCTTATTCTTTGCCATCAGGCAAGGTTCTGATGCGGTGAATAGCGCGATTCTTCTAGCAATGTTTCTCGTACTTGGTTCGAGTGACCCTTCCTACGAGATCGCCACATATTTTGGCCTCTGCCTACGTGAAGTAGACGCACTGGATAGTGGTGCAACGCTCAGCGCTACGCTCTCCCGCGCGCATCACTTTCATCGCACCATGCCTTTCAGCATTTTCAGAAATAACGACATTTCTGAAAACGTCAGACTGTCAGAATGACCCATCATAGTGTTTGGTTGCGATGCACACGATCTATTATGACACTGCGTGATGTTTCAAGAAGGTTGCTTGTCATGGCCTCCTGTGACTGGACAAAAACAATATATTTACGGTCAATGCTAAAGAAAATAATACAAAGTACAGCGGCAGAAGCCATCAAAGACGATTGTGAGTCAACGATAACTTTCGTATGAAACCTACTGCATATTGTAACGACGTGGGATCGACGAGTATGCGTAGCAGCACCGCCAAGAAACGCACTTTATCAGTCGTCCAAGGGAACAACAACAACGTCTTCTTCGTTTCCCCCGCTTCACCTAAAAACACGCGCTACTTCAGCGTCGTCCCCACTGGCGCATACCCGCTGAATATTGGTTCTGCCAAATATAGTTGCGTCATTTGCTCCCCCTTTAGAAAAGATCATCGTCCCGATGATAGAGGCTTGGAAGGCAGCGGTAAAGAACTGCGCAGTCTTGGCAGTCCTCATAGTACGGCTTCATACGCAACACGTGAACGACCTCGGGTAAATGTCGTCGGCGCTTTGAACAGTGCGAGCTGTCAGGAACGACTTCGTAGTTGACGTCACTGATGCGTCGGAGAACTATGTAGGGCCCGAAGTATTTACGTAGGAGCTTTTCAGAGAGCCCACGCTGTCGAATAGGTGTCCAGACCCACACTTTGTCGCCGATGTTGTATGTTACGGCTTTGTGCCGAAGATTGTAGCGTCTGGCGTCAATGTCCTGCTGTTCGTGGATTCGCAGACGCGCAAGCTGCCTAGCTGCCTCTGCTCGGTGTGTTATCTCTTCAGCACCCGTTTCGTTGTCGTCAAATTCATGAGGGAGCATTGCATCTAATGTTGTTGTAACCTCACGGCCGTATACGAGACTGAAGGGCGTCTTGCGAGTGGTCTCTTGACGAGCCGTATTGTACGCGAAGGTGACATAAGGTAAAACCTCGTCCGAGTTCCTATGCTCTACATCTACGTACATGCTTATCATATCAGCCAATGTCCTATTGAGTCGTTCTGTCAGTCCGTTTGTTTGAGGGTGATACGCTGTTGTCTTTCGGTGGGCGGTACCACTTAGACGTAGAACGATATCTAAAAACTGGGCCATGAACGCAGTACCTCTGTCCGTGACGACTACTGCGGGAGCGCCATGCCTTAAAACGATGGATTCCAGAAAAAATCGTGCCGCTTCATCTGCTGTTGCCCTTTGCAGGGCACTTGTCTCGGCATATCTAGTGAGATAATCCGTGGCAACGATTATCCACCTATTACCAGTAGTAGACGTTGGGAAGGGGCCCAGAAAGTCCATGCCTACTTGTGCAAATGGTGTGGCCGGTACGTCAACAGGGTGCAGTAAGCCGGCTGGTTTGACGGATGGCGGTTTACGACGTTGGCAATCCAGACATGTCTGAACGTAGCGTTTAACGACCGCAGTAAGTCTCGGCCAGTAGTACTTCTGCCGAATCCGTGCCAATGTGCGAGTGTAGCCCAAGTGCCCAGCAGTCGGCTCGTTGTGGCAGGCGTTTAAGATTTCACGTCGAAGCGGTGATGGAACAACAAGTAAGTAGTTGCTGCCGCTAGGCGAGAAGTTCTTCTTGTAGAGGACGTTGCGACGCAAGCAGTATGATGCCACCCCTCTTGCAAAGAGCCTCGGCACGCGGTTGGTTCGTCCTTCGAGGTAATCAATAAGCGGCAGCAATTCAATGTCATCCCGTTGCTGGCGTGAAAGATCGGCAGTATCCACGAGTCCCAGAAAAACCGTGTCGTCATCGTCTTGTGCTGCCGGCTCAACAGGAGACCGAGAAAGGCAGTCGGCGTCTGCGTGCCGTTTTCCCGACTTGTATGTAACAACAAAGTCGAACTCTTGGAGTCGAAGACTCCAGCGTGCGAGCCGGCCGGAAGGATCTTTCAAATTAATGAGCCAGCAGAGGGAATGGTGGTCACTAACGACGGTGAAAGACCGACCATACAAATACGGACGAAATTTCAGAACTGCCCATACCATTGCGAGGCATTCTTTTTCAGTGGTGGAGTAGTTAGCTTCGGCTCGGGATAGTGTCCTACTGGCGTAAGCAATCACCTTTTCGCTGTCGCCCTGCCATTGTACTAGCACCGCCCCTAGACCGACATTACTAGCGTCTGTATGCAATATCGTCGGGGCTTCCTCATCGAAGTGTGCTAATACGGGAGGCGATTGCATGCGTTGCCGGAGCTCGTGGAATGCCCGCTGCTGGTCTTCGCCCCAAGTAAAAGGCATATCGTCTCGGGTGAGCTGTGTTAACGGCCATGCGATACGCGAGAAATTAGCAATAAATCGCCGGTAATATGCACAGAGTCCCAGAAAACGTCGCACGGCTTTTTTGTCTGATGGAATCGGGAAATTAGCGACGGCGGCAATTTTATCCGGATCAGGTCGGACTCCTTGGCTACTGACGACGTGACCGAGGAACTGGAGCTCATGAAAACCAAAATGGCACTTCTCAGGCTTCAAAGTAAGACCGGCAGAGCGTATCGCTTCAAAAACAGTTTTCAGTCTTCGTAAGTGTTCGTCGAACGTTGCGGAAAAGACAATCACGTCATCCAAGTACACCAGGCATGTTTGCCATTTGAGTCCGGAGAGCACAGTGTCCATTAGACGCTGAAATGTTGCTGGCGCCGAACACAAACCGAAAGGAAGTACCTGAAATTCATAAAGTCCGTCAGGCGTCACAAAGGCTGTTTTCTCACGGTCTCTCTCATCCACTTCGATCTGCCAATAACCGCTTTTCAAGTCCATTGAGGAAAAGTAGCACGAGTTTCGCAACCTATCCAAGGAATCATCAATACGCGGCAGCGGATAAACGTCCTTCTTTGTGACCTGATTGAGCTTCCGATAGTCAACGCAGAAGCGCAGGCTACCGTCCTTCTTCTTCACTAAAACTACAGGTGATGCCCACGGACTATTAGATGGTCGAATAACGCCATCTTCTAGCATCGTCTTCACTTGTTTTTGTATCGCTTCGCGTTCCTTTGGGGCCACACGATAAGGGTTTTGTCGGATGGGTCTGGCGTCGACATCAGTAATGATGCGGTGTTTCGTAAGGGGCGTTTGACCAACTCGTGACGCAGAGGAGAAACAGCCCTGGTACTGCTTGATGAGCTCAAGCAGACGATTCCGCTCAACGGCCGTTAACGTCGGATTAACGTCTACAATAGGTGCAGCTGTGTGGATTGTAGAGGCCGACTCCTGCGCTAAGTGGCAGTCTTGTATTTCTGTCACTTCATCGAAATAGGCGACAGCAGTGCCTCTAACGATGTGTCGGCGCTCCCTACTAAAATTTGTCAGCAAGAGTACACCTCCACCAGTGTAACGACGTGGGATCGACGAGTATGCGTAGCAGCACCGCCAAGAAACGCACTTTATCAGTCGTCCAAGGGAACAACAACAACGTCTTCTTCGTTTCCCCCGCTTCACCTAAAAACACGCGCTACTTCAGCGTCGTCCCCACTGGCGCATACCCGCTGAATATTGGTTCTGCCAAATATAGTTGCGTCAATATCTCCCTGTCATCCGTAAACCGCAAAACCTTACGGGCACGTGAGCAGAGATACGAAGTGGCAATCTCGCTGCCAAGCACAAAGCCAAATGGTATCAAAACAGTGTACCTTGCAGTAATCGCACCACCCCAGTTGAAAATTCGTAGTGACCACACTAGCCCTATATTATATTGGCTGAAACTTCGTTACAATGGCTTTCCATCAAGCGGCCTCGGACGTGTGTGTTGCCGATGGGGCGTTCGCAGCTGGCACGCTTCACCTTCTGCAACTTCCTCACCTTCTGTAACTCGAGTGCGTGACATCACCTTCGCGCTGCCCAACCAATCAAGTGCCTTGCTCTCCTGGAGGATTGGCCGAGAATTGACACATACCATTATCACGTACACACTGCCGAAGTTGTCTGCTCGCACACGTACCAACTGACACATACTAGGCCAGACAGCAGCTAGCAAGTTCGGGTCTATTCGGGCCCATACCCAGCGGCCCCAAGTTGACTCTCATCCCTGTTTTCATTGTGCGAGGTCGGCCGACGTCCATCCAAAGTGGACAAAGTAGCTACAGAAGGCTATCGCTTTAAATAAGTAAATAAATAAATAAATAAATAAATAAATAAATAAATAAAGGGCTAGCTTCTTTTCAGAGCAGTCGAAAATAGTTGAGATTAGAATGTAAGTATTTTGTCCCACGCAAACAGGGCTTTTCATACTAGGGTGCAGCTTCGAGCTATGCTGGATCTGCAAAATCTGTGCACATGTTCTCTGAATAAAGTTGGCTTTGAACTTGAATTTTATTCTTCATGTACGATGAAAGAACACATCTGGCGATCTAGTATACACAATAAATGTGAATTCATTGAATTGAGACTCCTGAATTACTTACACAACGAAAAAATCTGGTAAGACGTAAACATGTGTAACTAAGTTAAAAATAAAGCCAGAACACCACTATACAGATTATTCAGAATAAAACATGGAACGTAAGTGTAACGTATTGCATGATTATGCTATGCATGATTATGTTATGCTAATTACAAATTATCCACTGCAGAGGTAGAAAGGCATGACTTCAGAGTTTGTTTGAATGATTAAAGCAGTGACTTAGTCTTACTCTCTCATTGGGTAAAAATATTCCCCGGCTTAATTTACAAGTAATAACCTGCTGACTGAACGCCATTATTAGGCAGAACTTGTGGCAAAAGTATGTATTTTTTAAATAAATGCATCGTTACAGTGTGATTAACAATCCAATTCCTATAAATGAGTTGGGGAAGAACGTGGTGACCGGATCATGCATGTCTGTGGTAAAGAGGCGAACCAAACCCGCCGTGGTTGCTTAGTGGCTTTGGTGTTGCGCTGCTAAGCACGAAGTCGCGGAATCGAATCCCAGACACGACGGCCGCATTTCGATAGGGGAAAGCGCAAAAAAAAAAGAAATCCCGTGTACATAGATTTAGGTGCACGTTAAAGAGCCCCAGATGGTCAAAATTAATCCCTAGTCCCACACTACGGCGTGCCTCATAATCAGATCGTACTTTTGGCACGTAAAACCCCATAAGCTTTAGAGACGAACAAAACTTGGTTGCTGCGCATTACCAGAGGTGCGCTTCCGCTCATCATTGCAGTAATAAAAAAAACAGGAAAAAAATGGAGAAATAATATCGCTCACGCTTTTGCATGAAAGTTTCTGCACGGCCTTGACAAACTAGATTTGACAGCTTTGTGACAGTATATTGTAAGGAATATTTTCCTCCCATTCCCACGTAATTTCTTTCCTCATTTATCTGTCTCTATAGCCGTTGACATCCCAGGAATTACAAACAAGTTCCACCCACAAAAACGCCGTACGCCTATCTTTCACCTCTGGAAGAGAGCCGATGCAGCTGTAGTGCGCGTGCAGCCGAATGGCTTGGCTTGGTTAATAACAATGCAGGCCAAATGGAAAGTAAAAGCTCGTTGTTTCAAGCTTATATTTGCCTGAGCCATGATATCAGGATCATCCATGAAATTTGCCCTAGACATTCATGTGTAGTCCTGAAACCAGTGACACGAGGACAGATATATATGAAAAAAAAAACAGCCTCCGGGAAATAATCAAACTCTATTGGTTGTATATAATTTGTGTGTAATTGTGGGGGAACTCTTGCTGGCTCGGCTCTTTTCCAGATGTGAAGGATAGACCCACTGGATCTTTGTGGGTGGAGCTTGTTTGTAATTTTTTTAGGTTGTCACCGACTATAGTGCAGCGATTGGTGGCTATTCTTTTTTACCCACGAAGTGTTTTACGTCGCTTCAACTGACTAACTCGCCACTGTGTCATCACGGTCGTTGTCGGCTGCCTTCGTTCGGCACCTGCCGCTGACCCGCCGCGGCGCTGCTGAGCACGAGTTAGCTCGATTACCGACCAGTGGAGGCGTAGTGTGTTGCGTTTCGCCTGCGACACGTGGTTTTGCCGGCGCGACTGCGGCGGGGCGGCAGACATTTTGGCCCGATCGTCGTCGCCGCAACACTCATCGCCAGGTGTTTCCAGGCGCGACTGCGGCGATGCGACCGCCTAGGGATCATCCTCGCATTCCAGTCATTGTGCCCGAAACAGGCGATGCCAAAGCAGGGATCTCATTCCAGTCATTGTGCCCGAAACAGGCGATGCCAAAGCAGGGATCTCGTTCCAGTCATTGTGCCCGAAACAGGCGATGCCAAAGCAGGGACCATCCTCTCATTACAGTCATTGTGTCCGACCGGCAGCGCCACGACAGGGTGCTACGAGATCGTGCTCGACATGGTGCTACGGCATCGCTACGACAGTGTGCGTCACCATTAGCCCATTGTACATTCACGTGCTCGTCTTTTGAGGGGTTCCTTCTTGCCCTCAACTGCGAGAGTATAAAAAAACAGCTGCCCCCGGACGCCAAAAAGAAGGGCTCCGATTTCTTCTGTTGAGTGAAGTGCTCTCCCGTCTCTCTACGTCGGTCAAACCTGACCGCCAACTCTTTGCGATGTTAAAATAAACAAGTTGTTTCGTTGTTACCAGTCGACTCATGCTTTGCCGGGACCTTCGGATGCTTCCAGTTGTACCCCAGGCCGCCAGGCCAACGCTACCCTTGGGGCTTGCGACCCAGGTACAACCACGGGCGTCAGCGCCGAGTTCCCAACAGATCGTACCAGCAGTCCGATCCCAAACATCTGGTTGGCAGCGGTGAGATCGCCTACGACTTCAAACAACTGTCTGCCAGCGGCGAGATCGCGACAACGGAGGCCAGCAGCAAAGAGATGCAGTTGACAGTATGCTGAGCAGCTCAACGACGATCCGGGAGCAGTGCAACGAGCCCTGTGTGACGACTGGTTGCCTGCAGCGGAACGACTGCGCGGAATTCCTGCCTGCGAGGTTTGGTGAGTGCGGGACTTTCTTCTTCTGAGCTTTGCCAGGCTTTTTGTTAGTGTCAGAAACAGAGCTGGTAATTGTGGTTGTCGTTGCTGCCGGGTTAGTTGCGGCAAGACAATAATAGGCAGTAGAGAAAGCAGCATTCAGAGCAGCCATGGATTTGAAGTCGTTGCGCAAACCGAAATTGTTGGAGCTTGCAAGAGAGTTGGGTCTGGATGTCTCAGACAAACTAAGAAAACCGGAACTGATAAAGGCTATTCTTGAGTTAGAGGCTGAGGATGACGAGCTGTCGGAATGCCTTGAGACCATTGAAGAGAGAGAGACTGCAAAAAGACAGGAGCGCGAACTTAAAGAGCAAAAAGAAAAAGAAGAGCGCGAACTTAAAGAACAGAAAGAAAAAGAAGAGCGTGAACGTAAAGAACAGAAAGAAAAAGAAGAGCGTGAACGTAAAGAACAGAAAGAGCGAGAGCAACAAGAGCGTGACCGTCAACACGCTTTGGAAATGAAGCGTCTTGAGGTAGAGATGGAACGCGCTCGTAATGGAAGTCAGGCACACGGTGCAGGAGAACGCGTATTGTTCAAAATGACTGACCTGATGCGGCCGTTTAAGCTTGGAGAGGACATTGGTTTGTTCCTGGTTAACTTTGAGCGAACGTGCGAGAAGCAGGGGTTCTCTCGGGAAACGTGGCCACAGCGCTTGCTCACTTTGTTACCCGGCGAGGCGGCCGACGTAGTCGCTCGCTTGGATAGAGAGGAAGCAGAGGATTTCGACAAAGTAAAATCGAGTCTGCTAAAAAAGTACCGGCTGTCTGCGGAGGCGTTCCGTCGGAAGTTTCGGGAAAATGAGAAAGGCAGAAGTGAGTCATATACAGAGTTTGCGTATAGGCTTATGTCGAACATGCAGGAGTGGCTCAAAGAAGAGAAAGCGTTTGGTGACCACGATAAAGTTCTGCAGTGTTTCGGGCTAGAACAGTTTTATAGTCGGTTACCGGAGAACGTGCGATACTGGGTCTTGGATAGGCCAGACGTGAGTACGGTGGCTAGAGCCGCTGAGCTAGCCGAGGAGTTTGTGACGCGTCGAGCTCGCGGAGCTAAGGACGGTCAAAAGGGTGAATTTGGCTCGAAGTTTGAGAGGCCGAAGTTCGCGCCCATGAGATTAAAGGGGGACACGCGTAGGGAGGATGCGAGTGAAAGCAGTCCGACCAAACGTAAAGAGACGGCGGCAGCCAAACGCAGAAAGCGGTTCGAGATGAGGCGAGCGCGCGTTTGTTATACGTGCCAGAAGCCGGGTCACTTTTCGGCGCAGTGTCCGGAAACAACACCAAAAGTTGTGTTTTTTTCAATAGGCAGCACTGACGAGAACATGAAGCTTCTCGAGCCTTACATGCGAGACCTCCTCGTAAACGGGAAAGAGTGCCGAGTGCTTCGCGATTCCGCAGCTACGATGGATGTAGTTCACCCGTCTTACGTAGAACCCCATATGTTCACGGGCGAGTGCGCGTGGATCAAGCAAGCCGTGGAAGCTCATAGCGTGTGTCTGCCAGTAGCAAAGGTGCTTATTGAAGGACCTTTCGGAGCGCTTGAGACAGAGGCGGCAGTGTCATCTATGCTGCCACCCCAGTACCCGTACCTATTTTCAAACAGGTCCGATCACCTCCTGCGCGAGAAGGGGCTTTTGTTTGGTGAAGCTAGTGGTCAGGCCTTAACCAGATCGAAGGTTCGGGAGCTCGCTGCAAAGGCGGTAGTTGCGGGGCCGACGTTATCAAACAACGAAAAAGGGTCAGAGGCGCAGCAAGCTGATATTCCGAGCACGCCCGAACTGAATAAACTTGAGTCTGTAACGTTAAAGGCGCCAGATACTGGAGAGGAAATGCCCGACACGGGAAAGTTAGAAGAGCTATCTACTGATTTGCTCATCGCGCCTACGTCAGACGGACTTGATAGGTTGCTAAAAGTCAGCCGGTCGGCTTTGATAGCCGAGCAAAAAAAGGATGGCAGCCTGGAAAACGTGCGCTGCAATGTCAAAGAAGGTATCGCCAGGAAAACTGCGCGTTTTGTGGAAAGGGGTGGAGTCCTGTACCGGAAGTATCTAGACCGCAGAGGAGTGGAGTTCGATCAGCTAATTGTGCCTCAATGCTATCGTCAGGATCTGTTGCGCTTGTCACATGGGGGTTCGTGGTCCGGACACCTAGGAGTTAAGAAAACTAAGGACCGTCTCTTGCAAGAGTACTATTGGCCAGGGTGTTTTCGGGACGCAGACCATTTCGTGAGGACATGTGACACTTGTCAGCGGGTGGGCAAACCAGGGGACAAATCGAGGGCGCCGTTGAAATTGGTACCTATCATTACGGAGCCTTTTAGACGGCTCGTTATTGATACTGTGGGACCTCTGCCGGTAACAGCCACGGGGTACAGACACATTTTGACTGTGATCTGCCCAGCGACAAAGTTCCCTGAAGCAGTGCCGCTTAAAGAACTCAGCTCAGTTGAGATAGTCAATGCACTACTGTCCATATTTGCGCGAGTTGGTTTTCCTGCAGAAATTCAATCAGATCAGGGCACAGTGTTTACTAGCGCTTTGACGACAACTTTTCTCGAAAGGTGTGGGGTAAAGCTGTTACACAGCTCAGTGTACCACCCACAGTCGAATTCCGTTGAGAAGCTCCACTCCGTCATGAAGCGCGTGTTGAGAGCCTTGTGTTTTGAACATCAAACTGACTGGGAGCTGTGTCTGCCTGGGGTGATGTTTGCTTTAAGGACCGCGCCGCATGCGGCTACGGGGTTTTCGCCAGCTGAACTGGTGTACGGTCGCTCGCTTCGATCTCCGCTTCGCATGCTTCGAGAATCATGGGAAGGTAGGGGCGACGACCCAGTCGTGGTGGAGTACGTACTTAAGCTCCTCGAACGCTTAAGAAGGGCACAGGAGTTGTCAGGTGAAGCAATGACAAAGGCCCAGCAGAGGGCCAAGGTTTATTATGATCGGACAGCCAGGGCCCGTCGTTTTCAGGTTGGCGATGAGGTCATGATATTGCGCACATCGCTAAACAACAAACTAGACGTGCAGTGGGAGGGCCCAGCACGAATTGTTCAGAAACTGTCGGACGTTAACTACGTGGTAAGTCTGCCAGGAAAGCGGAAAGCACAGCAAGTTTACCACTGTAATCTGCTCAAACCTTATAGACAACGGGAAGCAGTGGTGTGCATGATGATAAACGTTCCTGAAGAGCTTCCAGTCGAGCTTCCGGGACTAGGCTCAGTGACGAACAGGGAAGACACCGGTCAAGTCATTAGTGACCTTATCAGTAAAGCACCGCTGTCGCCCGAGCAGAAAACCGAACTACACCAGCTATTACAAGAGTTTCAAGGTCTGTTCTCTGAGAGGCCTGGTAGGACTTCTGTACTTACTCATGATATTGAACTTACCTCCCCAGAGCCAGTACGATCCAAGGCGTATCGGGTGTCACCCCGCCAGAGCGATATTATGGAGGCTGAGGTAAAGAAAATGCTACAGCTCGGTGTTATTGAGGCAGGTGAGAGTGATTATACCTCCCCTTTGATTTTAGTTGAGGTACCGGGCAAGGAACCTCGTCCTTGCGTCGACTACCGCAGGCTTAATTCCATCACTAAGGATCAAATTTATCCGATCCCTAACATCGAGGAGCGCCTTGAGAAAGTTAGTAGCGCTCAGTTTATTTCCACCCTAGATCTTGTCAGGGGTTATTGGCAGGTTCCACTTACAGAAGAGGCTAGTAGGTATGCGGCGTTCATTTCACCAATGGGAACATTCCGTCCTAAAGTGTTGAGTTTTGGTTTGAAGAACGCGCCATACTGTTTTTCAAGTCTCATGGATAAAGTGTTGCGGGGACAGCAAGAATTCGCTTTACCGTATCTAGACGACGTAGCGATATTCTCCGCATCCTGGTCTGAGCATATGGCACACTTGCGGGCAGTGCTAACCCGCCTGCGCGAAGCGGGCTTGACAGTCAAGGCTCCTAAGTGCCAGATAGCACAGGCCGAGGTTGTCTACCTCGGTCACGTGATTGGTCAGGGTCGTCGCCGCCCCTCTGAAATAAAAGTGGCCGCTGTGCGAGACTTTCCGCAACCGCGCACCAAGACCGATATTCGGTCGTTCTTGGGTGTCGCCGGCTACTATCAGAGGTACATCCCTAGGTACTCTGATATCGCGGCTCCCCTGACGGATGCTCTAAGAAAGACAGAGCCTCAAACAGTCGTCTGGGACGAGACCAAGGAAAGAGCTTTTAGCGCCCTAAAGAGTGCCCTAACAAGCCAGCCTGTGCTACGATCGCCAGACTATACAAAAGGGTTCATTGTTCAGTGCGATGCTAGTGAGCGAGGCATGGGCGTTGTACTGTGCCAACGGGAAAATGGAGAAGTAGAACACCCCGTCCTGTATGCTAGTCGTAAGCTGACCAGTCGTGAGCAGGCGTATAGCGCCACCGAGAAAGAGTGTGCATGTCTCGTGTGGGCCGTTCAGAAATTGTCATGCTATCTAGCCGGCTCGAGGTTTATCATTGAGACGGATCACTGCCCTCTCCAATGGCTGCAGACCATCTCTCCCAAAAATGGCCGCCTCCTGCGCTGGAGCCTCGCTTTACAACAATATTCCTTTGAGGTGCGTTACAAAAAGGGGAGTCTCAACGGTAACGCCGATGGCTTAAGTCGAAGCCCTTAACGTAGGAATCAGCCTCAAAATTGTTTGTTACTGATGTTTTTCTTCCTGAGGCAGGATTTTTTTAACATATTGCTTTTGTTTAGTGTTTCAAAGTGATGATATGCTTTCTAGTGCAATTTTCCAATTTGTGGACGCGTTCTGAGTGATGCTAGACTACTGCAAGGAACTAGGCAGTGGTATAAAAAGGGGAAAGAGCCTGGCAGGGCTTAGTGAGGGTTGTGCCGTGCTTGCTGACTGAGCGGTTGAGTTTCAGCGTAGTTCTAACGCTTGCCGGGAACGAGAACAAAAATGTGAACTCTCCCGAAGTCACTTTGCAGTGTCCCGTGCGAACCTGAACGAGAGAACGAGGCCTTCTCTGTGCGCTGCGCTCGAGAAACGTCGAGGGACGCCCGACTTCGGTTATGAGCATCATCGAGCGACATCCCTCCGGACAGCGGATGCAGTCCCCTGTCCATCGGGATCTCCTTCCCCCGGCGGGGCGGTCTGTTGCGTTTCGCCTGCGACACGTGGTTTTGCCGGCGCGACTGCGGCGGGGCGGCAGACATTTTGGCCCGATCGTCGTCGCCGCAACACTCATCGCCAGGTGTTTCCAGGCGCGACTGCGGCGATGCGACCGCCTAGGGATCATCCTCGCATTCCAGTCATTGTGCCCGAAACAGGCGATGCCAAAGCAGGGATCTCATTCCAGTCATTGTGCCCGAAACAGGCGATGCCAAAGCAGGGATCTCGTTCCAGTCATTGTGCCCGAAACAGGCGATGCCAAAGCAGGGACCATCCTCTCATTACAGTCATTGTGTCCGACCGGCAGCGCCACGACAGGGTGCTACGAGATCGTGCTCGACATGGTGCTACGGCATCGCTACGACAGTGTGCGTCACCATTAGCCCATTGTACATTCACGTGCTCGTCTTTTGAGGGGTTCCTTCTTGCCCTCAACTGCGAGAGTATAAAAAACAGCTGCCCCCGGACGCCAAAAAGAAGGGCTCCGATTTCTTCTGTTGAGTGAAGTGCTCTCCCGTCTCTCTACGTCGGTCAAACCTGACCGCCAACTCTTTGCGATGTTAAAATAAACAAGTTGTTTCGTTGTTACCAGTCGACTCATGCTTTGCCGGGACCTTCGGATGCTTCCAGTTGTACCCCAGGCCGCCAGGCCAACGCTACCCTTGGGGCTTGCGACCCAGGTACAACCACGGGCGTCAGCGCCGAGTTCCCAACAGATCGTACCAGCGGTCGGATCCAAACAAGTGCAAAAACGTTCACGTGCACATTAAGGCATCCCCCGTGGTTCAAAATTAATCCGTAACAGTGTAGTACGGCGTCCCTCATAGGTGGGCAGTTGTTTTGCGTCGTTAACCGCTACAACTAACCCG
The DNA here is from genome assembly GCF_050947875.1 of Dermacentor variabilis. NCBI lineage: Eukaryota > Metazoa > Arthropoda > Arachnida > Ixodida > Ixodidae > Dermacentor > Dermacentor variabilis. The sequence continues at coordinate 113,344,000 of NC_134568.1, read as the reverse complement.
CCTGCCAGCCGACCAGCTGCTGCTGTTTAGGATGGTGCTTTCCTTTCTGTGACCACGTCCGATTTGCATATATTGCTGGCTGAATGAAAATTTCAGACTGTCATGTGGAACCTTAGCGGAAGCGGCGTTCGTTTGTGTGATCACTCCCCGCACTAAAGCAGTTGAATTCGCCTCTCTCTTGCTTCTTTTCCTTTCTATCATTCTGTTCCTTCTTTTGGCGCTTGTCATGTTGCATTGCATCCGCTACGGTCAGCTTGGGCGAAGGAGGCTATTACTAAATGTATAACCTCCTTGGCTTGGGCGCATGAAAAGCTGATGGCTCATGTTTGTCTGGACCTCACGTGACAGGCAAGATGCATAGATGGAGCCGAGCATGGCCTTTGCAAGCACGCCGGAGGAAATGCCAAGCGTATAAAACGGCTGGGCCATCTTCGGCACTGCATATAGAGCTTGTTTATTTTCCATAAACTTATACGTACGGAAAGAATCGGGAAAGAAAAAGTTAATGGACAATCTGACGAACCCTGATCTCTGTACACGATGACATGGACAGAAATCATAAGTGTCGAAAGAGACGGATAACAAAGAAAATAATCAATTCAAACCGCTTCGCATTGCGGATGCATGCGTCATATAACACTGGGAAAGGCCGTTGCATATCCGCACTTCATTCTTAGTAGCAGAAACATTTTTTCAGTGTAGATACGTACTTTCAAATAATTTAAAGGGCAACATTTATTACAAGCATTCAGTGCAAAACGAATCGTAGATAAGAAATGCGAAAGAAAAGATAGATATATCTTTGGAAAGCACAAATTGTCACAAATCTGTCGAGCACACTAATAACATTCAAAAGGGAGACATCTGTGTAAATAGAACATCATATACAGAGCAAATCAACTTCATTCATTACCGGGATATTTAAATGTTTTACAAAGTTGCAACCAGTAATTTGCAGTGCATAAATTTCCCGAGGAGGGACAATTTCTTTATTTATCTTTTTTCACACTTGAACAATGTCGAGGCGTGCACTGAGCAGGCTCAATAGGCCAATCGTTCGAATCCATCCGTTAAATGTTGGAACAAACCAAACAAATGTTTGTAATGGACAGCACCCCCTTTAGCGCCATAGAGATGAACGCCAAGCGCGCGCACTTATCGGTTAGGGCCAAATTCAGTTGGCATACACAAATGAACCCTTTACTTCTTGAGAACATATGTGCACTGACTGATAGTAGTGGTGTGCTACATCGCGCTTAGGTACAGTTTCCTTTCTTCTTGTTTTGTTTTATTTGAGTTCGTCTCTCCGATCATGTTTAATTCCCTTTACCACCTTATCCCATCACAGGCAGCTAGCCACTCTATACACTGACTAACCTCCCTGTCATTCCCTCTCTTCTTCCTCTTCCTCTCTGTCTCCACTACGCGGTGCCTCTGCATACAGCTTCCCAGAGTGTTGCTTTCGGGCGCAGAAGCGCACCTAACATTACTACCATCGTATAAATGCGTGCCGTTCGGCGGGGACCTTTGCGAAGAGGCAACTATTAGTCGCGCAGTCACGTTGTTCTTCTGACCGATTCAATTAGAGGAGCGACCAACCCACCGGCTCTTGTTTCGCTGTTCCTCGGCTAGCCTGCGGCCGTTCGTTCTCTCGCGTATGCGAAGACTGGGATCTTCTCGGGCGCGCGGCTAATTGGTCGTCGTCTGCGCAGTCGAGGGTCGACAGAGGAGGGCGAGGGGAGGCTTCGGCTACAGCCGAGCGGTGCTCGGTGCCTCTTGCCGCAATCTCGCCACAAGGGCGCGATTTAATAGGGTTCACAATCTTCCGCGGGGCAGCGATGAGCGCGCGGGAATGGGCATACGCGCGCTCACGCAGCCCGACCGCAAGGGAACGTGTCGTGGACCCGTCGCTCTTCAGAATAACGGCAAAAAGGCAGGGTGCAGCGAAGGATGGAAAGGATCTGCGGAGGGGGCGAGGTCCTCAGAAGGATAATAACCGCAGAAGAAGCATCTCGCCGGAGCGAGCTAGCTTCAGGCCCGCTTCCGCTGTGAGGCCGCTTCCTCGGCAGCTCCGGCCCGTTTTCTTTACCCGACGTGACGGGCATGTTTGTGGCTCGGCGAGTCCGCTCGAGGCTCTGCTTTAATCTGGCTTAATTAAAGGCCCTATCGTTTCTTCACGTTCGGCGCGACGCCACTGCGAGTTTCCTAATGTGGTCACGTCCGATCCCGCGGAATTTCCTTCTGTATACTTCTTTCGACGCTTTTTGTGCCGAAAGTCACGGAGGCTGCTCGTGAGGCGAAGACATGTTCGGCATCTCAGGGCAACACAAAAATGACTAATGCGAAATCTCCGCACGTAACACATTTTCTTTTTTTGTTTCGTTTTTAGGCGTTCATGTACACATGCGCGCGCGAAAAGCAAATCGTTAGAACTTTTGTTTTCTGCTTCTTTATTTATTTTTCAGATTTTAAAGTAGCGGCTTCTCAGCAAAGCGACTACAAGAATTTTGTGCACTCTTGGACGGCAAGGTTGGCATGTTTTATAGCCAGCAACTTTTCATCGTATTTTAATCTCAGATATATCCGCACGAGAGAAATATTTATTGAATAAGTGCTGAGACTGGCATAATAATGAAAGGCTGTGTACGCCGGGCCGTGCGGATGGTAGCGGTTGCTCATTTTGTGTAGGACCGCTTAACTGGAATTTACAACGTCGGCTAAGCCTAGTCGATCGCTGTGTTGCGATTTTCTATGCCGCTTTGTTGGATCTACACGCAGCTTGCTCTCTTTATTCACGCTACGTCGATCACTTCATGCGGGGCCCCACCTGTTGCATTTGGCCGGGGGTCCGCCACTCGCATATCAGACAAATTTACGTGTTTTATTTTCCTTTTCTGAGAGCTGATGCAGGCGAAATGCGGACCGAACCTTTGCAAGGGTAGCGTTGCCTGCCACACAGATGGCGTCCTCTCTCTCTCTCTTTCTTGTGGAAAGACAACACCGGGAAATGGTGGTCTAATATTTGATCGCGTTGCGTGACAAACACGTGGGAAAGTGGGTGCGCGACCAATGTTATTGCTGCTGGCTGCGTCTGCTTAACATTGATCAACAAAATCGGAGTAACTATATGCGACAGAAATAAAGCTCTATAGGCCCGTAATCATGAAAAAGTGCTTGCGCGTGAACTTTTTGCAACAGCAGGTGGCAGCCAATCGGGATTTCGGACACATTATTAGCCAAAGACGCGGCCCAATGGCAAACACGTTATGACTTCTGCCACTGTCCCATAATTTTCCTGTCTTGTTAAAGAGTTATTGATCACTCCGCTTGACTTTCCGCATAATTCTTGTATTAATTTCATGGGATTCATACCGCAATAATCAAGTGCTTGTGAAACGTTTCTATGGGTTCGCTACGTCGTGGAAATTGGCCAACTATATATAGTTTGCAAGCTGTAGTTGCCACGACCTGTCGTCGCGGTTTTGAGCTTCCAGTCCTTGCGCTGCCTAGGAGTCGCTGTTTCAATGCGCTTGCATTGATAAAAACGAAGAGTGAAAGCCGTTAATGCAAAGAAAATGCTTTGGTACTTCGCCGGTTCGGTGCTTTGGGTCCTGCAGTTGTATCTTTCAGTGTCGTGAGCAACTTTCCTATACCGTCTAACGGCACAACTAAGAGTATATACTGTGAAAAAAAAATAAAGCGTACATCCTTTTGTATGTGGCAACAGTGGTGTGAATAATTGGCGCCGCCTGCAGGCTAGCAAACAATACTTTCAGATAACATCACCGAGAAAGCAATAACTTGATAATAACATATAGCTCGGTCAGATTCCCTCACAAACATGGTGCCGGTCGAGATACGAAAGCGCCCGTCGTGTCAATTGCCTTCCCGAGCTTGACTCAGCATGGCATTGCCGCAGTCAATCAAAACGGAGCTACTTGTCGGGGCTACTCTCGGAACGCACTTCCGTGTTTACACAATGCAATTCCACTTTAAGAACCAACACGCTTAAACGACCAATTATGAGTAGTATTTCAAAGCACTTCCTCTGTGGACTTAATTGCGTGCGTGTGAATGACATTTTCCCACCCTGTATAGCCGTCCTCCTGGAGGTTTCTTCTCACAAAGAGACCACAGGACGAGCACGCGTGCACGAGAAGCCACCCTTGTAGTGAAGGGGTGGTGCGTGACATATTCCGCAAATAGCGCAGCGATGCGAGCGCATACACTCGAATTTGCGGAAGAGTTGTGTCTAGTTGAGACTGCGAGCGACATCGCACTGCTCCTGCAAGGGGAGCCGGCTGCCAAAACAGACAAGATGGCGGTCATCGTCAAAGCTTCAGTTTCGGCATTTAGACAGGTATAGGCTTGTTCATCAAGGGCTAACAAGGAATTGATTCATTCATTCATTCATTCATTCATTCATTCATTCATTCATTCATTCACTCATTCGCTGCTGAAAAATCATTTGTCGCCGGTTTCGCTGCAGCAGATCTTGCGATCATAAAACGTTGCGTGGAGATTGAACAGCTGCAGCGTATAAGCTCAAAACTCAGGCCCCTGACGCCCTTCCCTCTAATATTTTCTTCGTTTTGCCAATCGCCATGCACATTTATTTATCCTTGTTTCCAATAAGTTGCCAGTCGATTTCTTCTTCTTCTTGGTTATCAGTAACGCAATAGTTAACATCAGAACAGACATGTCTATACCAGTTCAAGTGAATAACTTGCGTTTTTCTTTCTGCACTGGCGTGGCAGAATGCTTTCAGTAAATAAATGCAAAATACTGCCTATATCTGTGCATTTCAACCAAAAGAGATTGCGCGAAGCTCTCCTGGAGACCTTTGTTGGAATTAATTCATATATATTGCCGTGTTTAATAGAAAGCATATTGTGTGTTGTGCGTTTGTGTGTACAGCAGCTTCCTTATGTCCATCGCACCACCTGAGTACGCCATAATTTTGTACCAACCGCAAGTCAACATACAAGAAAAGAAGAAATAAAATTAGCACTTTGGCATGTACTGTAATCAACTGTAATCGCGTGTGGCCGTCTTCCACACGTATAGTCTACTGGACTGCATTGGTTCCCTGGATATAACAATACCTCAGTGTCACCGCAATGGCTAACAGTACCGGGACACCTAGTGCCGGAGGCTATGTGTATACCCGATCTCGACTTTCGCTCAGTTTTTTTCGCGATCGTTACTGCACCAACGAAACGCGACGGCCTTTGCCGGAGCTCATATATTTCGCAGCGCCTTGAGGAACCCCCCGCTGCGGTTTAAATTAATCCGGAACCGGCTGCCCCCCCCCCTCTCCCAAACTGCCGTTATCTTGTCGAAAACGCGAGGCCGCCCAAGTTTGCGTTTCGAAACGCAATCGCGGACTGCATCTGTACACATACCGACGCATTGTTGCTTCGAAAGGCAGTCAGATGGCGGACGTAGCCGAATGCCAGGCGCGATCACTTGCGTATACGCACAAGCGCGCATACCCGCATACGGAGAGACCCGCGAACCCTCGTCCGGTCGCGGGGCCGCCCTTTTAGCGCGGCCGCTGATAGATCGGCTGCAGCCCGGCCCCAACCTAGGTGCGCGCTCCGCGAAGGGTTAACAATGGCGGCGATAGCAATCGAAACCTGTTTCGGGGATGCCCCCCCTTGGCTACCGAAAAGTATGAGCGGGAGGAGGCCCGCAGCAGCCCACGACGCACAGCAGCCCTTAAAGGGCCGCGCCGTGCACCCGCGCGTGCCCGCTACACGACGGCACCGCAATCGGCGCCCGCCGGCTGCTGCGTGTACGCGTGCTATAGGAGCAAGGCGGAGGCGAAGAAAGATGCGCGCACGCCTTTGATCACCGTGTTCGATTGCGAAACGGCGGCGCCTGCCTCGCTGCCACCGCTCGACTTCGCGTAAAGGCGAGATAACATCACGGACAAAGGGCACTGTGTGTACACACGGGAACGGTATACGTTGTGCCATATACCCTGTAGCTGTGACTGGGGCGGCAGTGCACTCGCCCATACCGTTGGGGGAGCTTCGCGATGATGGCATTTCGAGAATTACCCGTGCGAAGGAAGAGCGTGTCCAGTATTATAATATATACGCAGCCTGCGAAAGGCCACAACCCCCGCACGCGTTGTGACCATCGTGCCATCGTGCCGCCCCGTCGGCGCTGATACTATATAGCAGTCAAAGGTAAAATGGACGCAGACCAAAAACATAAAACAAAAAACAAGACGTCCCGGCTCCCATACGGAGGCCTTGTTCACAATCGTTGTCCGTGGTTGTGAACTATATAGGACCCCGTACGGGTGCCGAAGCGTCTCGTTTTCTTTTATTTTTATGTTTTGGTCGGCGTCCGTTTTACCTTTTACTATATGAGCAATCCCGACCAGACGAGTTTTCGTCCAACTCTCGATTTCATGCTATAGTAATGAAGCGTGCGACATGTAGGGGTGACGCACTACGCCTTCAGAGTGAAGTCTGCTAGCTCGTCTCGCGTTCTTTTATATTAGATTAACTTGTTTCCCTCTCTCCCTCTTTTAATTTCTTTTTGTAGGCAGTAGGAAATAATGAGAAAAGACAACGTGTGCAAGTCAAGTGTAATCAAGAAACAAAGGCAACATGTACGCACAAGTGCCTGTTCATCACGCCACACCTGTCGCCTCAAAAAGCTACAACCATGAGGGGAAACTTTTCGAACACGTCAGCACGCTGCAGATGGCAGGAACTTCCTGCGCTCATGCAGTATCGAGTTCCTTTCGTGGAAAACTGCGTTATTCCATTTCATGATATCGACCACGCTAAAAAAAAAAACACACACACACACACACACATTCTCGGGAGTTAGTTGCCCCTCGAACCACGCCGTAGTGCATGTCCGTGTTAATCTTGACCGCCTGGGTCACTTGAACGTGCACCTAAATCTAAGTAGGGCTACACGAGCGTATTTAGCATTTCTCCCGAATCGAAATGCGGCCGCCGCGGCCGGGAATCATACCCGTCACCTCGTGCTTAAGCAGCGCAACGCCGCAACCTCTAAGCCTCCGCGCTGGTCAGGTCAATGACGCTGAACTTGTGCGCAGTCATGCCTCTGATGTGACCTGCTCATAAGCACGCTTCATCACATGAATTTCACCTGGAATTGACACGTGAGCGCACTTAGGTAAAGATAGACAGACAGAGAGAGAGAGAGAGAGAAATAATGATCGGCCCCTGTTGATTTACAGTGGCTCTGCTAGGACTGGGCTCGCTAATTTTTCTAAAGTGACAGATCGTGACTACTGATGTGCGTGGAACGATAGGAATTGTCCGTGTCACATGTTGAAGATTCGACTTCAAGCTGACAGCTCTTAATTTTAGAGCGCAGCTCTTAGGCGCCCGTTCCTGCGTTGAGCGTCGGCGTGCATCGGCGTCGTACTACGTAACCGAGCGAACGAGCACAGTGAAAGATGAAAGCGAACGCTGAGCGTAGCGGGAGATAAAAGTAGAGAGCACGAGGAAGAAAGTGGATGAGGAGGCTACAATGAAATCATGAGGCGGAAAGTGGAGGAGGAGCGGAAGGGAAGCGACTTGCGCATGCGCCGAGTTGCCGGCGTCCATGGCTTCCGCAGCCGCGTGGCCGATCTCAACTGGGCTTTCGAGGGGGAGTCAGGATGGCGTGAGGTGGGGAGGGCTACGCTCGTCCGCGGCGTCAGCTGCTGAGGTCAGTCCGCGCTACCAGGGTGTCTGACGGGGATCACTGCTCCTGCAAGGGGCGACGGCGAGCGGCTACGAATAAGGCTCGATGTGGCGCTCCCTTGAGTGTTGTCGCCGCTGACACCGGTGGCACGGTTTCCCCACGACGAAGGGCCGCTCTCGTCGTTGGTGGAACGAAAGCGTGAGAAGGAAAGTTTAGTGCCGCGCAAGACGGGCTGTGCGGCAACAGTCGGGCTGTGCGGCGACAATGGCTACGATATGGCGCCAGAGTAGCGCGCGTCGTCTCTACGGAAAGAAAACGCGGCACGAGCAAAAGTCTTGTCTGCGGCGGCTACTGTGAATCGCGTCCACGCATGATCCACGCGCTGCCTCTCGCGATCTGCCGATTATCGAGGCAGTTGCATCAAACTTCCCTTCGTTTGCAATGTGCCACACGAGACAGATTGTCCGCGCCAGCCACGCCACTCACAGCGTTCTCTTTATAATACGAACTGTGTACCTATATAATCATAATACAGAATATTGACACGCAAAATGAAAACACGTATAGACCTGCGGTCAAATTTCGCATTGGGGAGTATCGTTCTCCTCGGTAATTTTTTTTTTCTTATTCGGTTTCCTGTCCAGGTGGCCGAGGACGCCGCCCGGGCCCAAGGGCTACTGGGCGCCATTTAGGCGGACAGTTGTCCCCCGAAATCGCTGGACAATAAATGAAGTTATTTCTCTTTCTCTCTATTCGGTTTCCAATTCACGCCCCCATAAAACGCACACGAGTCGGCACACTTATTTGTTGTAGCACTTATTTCTTTTTTTTTTTCAAGTATCGATATCTATGAAGCATATCCCTACTTAAAAGTGGCCTTAAAAAAAACAGCAGTAGTCTTCTCACTTAATAGCATTAAACTTGCATATTGTTTTCTGCTTTTGCGTTGGATCGAGTCAGTAGCACATGTAAACTGACGGCTCACGTCCTTGAAGTAAAGCTTCTAGTGCAGAAGTTTAAGCGCCCAAAAGAGTTAGCAAACACTGCCTAGCACCACTACAAGTGCTGACGGCTGAGGGGGATTCTCAGGCGAACAGGGCAAATGATAAATATCTCTCATGTATGGGCCTCCCAGTTAATTGCATGTTTTCTGATAAATGCATTGCTGTTGTGTTACCGCGGAAGGTGCAGGCACCGATATCGCTTTGTCCATTAGTCCCTGATGCACTGTGTATGGGTCACAACGGAGGTCGTGTAATTTTTCAGCCACCAATCAGCAGCTGCCATCACTTGTACGACAGAAGGGGCAATAGAAGATAAGAATAATAGATAAACGCAGTAATCGACCACTATGTCTCCCTTATCGGAAGGAATGTCACAAGATGCCAAATGAGTGAATAATTCCGCTGGTCGTTGATCTCCGCCTTGATGTTCCCGTCGCTCTTATCGCGGCTGCCAACATCAGTATTGATTTCGAGGTAAGCTTTAGAAGGGTCCGCAGCTTCTCCGGTTCCACGCATAACGGGTCTGCAGTGCCCCGCCCGCGACGAGGCCACCGGCGCGCACGGTTCCATCAATGCATGCTTGAAGGCAGCCACGCACGTGCACACAGACGCACGGCGTCATTTGAATGAGGTCTCCGGACAAACGACGCCCGCCGCTCATATACAGTGCAGGATCACGTGACTGCGCTCAGCCGGAATCACTCGCAGTTACCTCGTGCGCGCCACTGCTTCGCGTGCCTGTCAGTGTAGTGTAGTGGAATGATCGAAAAGGGCGCGCCGTTTATCGAGCTCGCACGAAGGAAATGGAGACGAGACAAAAGGGGACCGAAACGCATTTGCAACGTCGCTGGCCGATGAGAGAATGGCGACCGAGAAACGACCTCATGTGCGACGGCGGTCGCGACTTTCTATTATTATTATTATTATTATTTATTTATTTATTTATTTATTTATTTATTTATTTATTTATTTATTCAAAAGCACCTTACAGGCCCTATGGCAGGGCATAAAGTAAGGGGGGCATATTAAACAGTAAAATGTATAAAAAAGTACAAATTGCCAACAGGAACAGTGCTATAAGAAAATTACCGTGTTACACAATATTGAAGGCACTAGGAATACAAAGCAATATATGAAGGCACACGAACACTTGTTACTGTTAACAGAGCAAGGAATACCGTTTATGAAAATGATATACAACATGGCAAGAATGCACGATAACATACACTAGATTGGTCACTCGTTAACGGTATTAAATGGGAAAAGCATGAGTAACTGAGAGCGGAACGTGTCGGGATTAGATATGGAGGCTATGTTATCAGGGAGGTCGTTCCAGAGACGGATGGCACGTGGTAGTGCCGATGAATTAAATGCATTTGTTTTACCGTATATGCGCATTATCGTATTACCGTATTACATTATCGCATTACCGTATATGCGCATTATTATTATTATTATTATTATTATTATTATTATTATTATTATTATTATTATTATTATTATTATTATTATTATTATTATTATTATTATTATTATTTATGAAGCGACTTTTCATAGAAGTCGCGGCCTCGGCGGAGGGCCCGTTCTAAGCATAGTCTGGCACTTGAGAACATAGGGGTTTGCGTGTGCGCGGGTTCGGGGCGGAGGCGGGGGGGGGGGGGGGGGGGGGGCACTTCGCAATTGTTGCCAGTCGCGGCGCGTTCGCTGTTTGAAGAGAGCGATCGCGCAATCGGAACAATGAATCATCCGCTGTGTCCAAGGGCGGGGTGGCGGCGAGTGAATCAGGGGCCCTGCCGAGCGAATGCTGTGCGAAGCGGCGCAGTTGTAAAGCGTTGCGGAGCTGTAGAGCAAAGAGGGAGGCCACTGGCTGGCAAGAGGGCCGGCTAAACGCTGCAAGCGTGAACTGCTTTGCGGACGCGCGCGCGCGAGCGAGCGCCTACCTGTAGGGGTACAGTCACGCTTGGCTGCGGGAACCCGTTAATAGCCCCACGCGTCCCTTCTCCGCGAGGATCGCCGCGCTCGATGATCGCGATCTTTGAACGACTGAAGGAGATCGTAAATGGTTAGCGCGTGAACGCGATACGCCGTCTCTCTCTCTCTCTCTCTCTCTCTCTCTCTCTCTCTCTCTCTCTCTCTCTCCTTTTCTTTTTCTGCGCCCCTTTGTTATTGATGTGCCGGTGTGCTTTCATTGATCTTTGCGCGTGGTTTTCTTCTGGCGCCTGTTTGTCTTTATTTTATTCTTGCCTCGCAAACCAGAACCGATCCACTCGGTATGGGGTATACGCTCACGCACGTTGCGCATTGCACACATATAGAGCACAGTGTACTGCGCGTCGTCTTCGCCGTAGTCTATGTGATAACGATCCTTGTGCGGACGAAGCTTTACCGCCGCTTGCAGATACGCCTGCTAAATCGGGCCCGGATTATTTGGTGAGATACCTGTGTTTCGCCTTGTGCTTTACTGCATCTGGTGCAGTAATAGCTATTTTCCTTTTTCTTTAGGCGTTTAGGACTGCAGGACCATAATAAAGTTTTCCAGTCCAGTTAGGTGTTTAGGAGGCAAACTGTAGCGGTAATTTTTCGTGTCAATCCGTTCTCCTTCGCGTCGTCATGGCATATATCTACACGTAGTCATTCCTCAGACGCTTGCCAAGATATCCGGCCGCAAATTTAATTGGCTGAGTTCACAAAGCTTATTGTTCGTAAGTGTTTCTTGCCATTGGCCATTCGCCTTTGCTGATAATATGTTCATCATCAGGATTTGCTGAAACTTGCTCTTTTGAACGATTCTAGCCTGAATGTTTTCTGTTAATACCAGCCCAGGCGTCCTATAGCGTAAAAATATTCAAATGTGTTTTTATTCCAATCTTCTGACGTCAAATTTGCGTAACCACCGACGCAAGTATCGGCCGGTCATCCGCAGGGTTGTCTGAACAGACCAATCAAACGCTTTCCTTGTTCATAGGAGGTCACTTTTGTTTGCTTGAATAACAAATAACGTTGCCTACACTGAGCAACTTGTCTTATCTAATTGGCTGACAAGAGGTGAGGAGCACGCTCAAGTGGAGAGGGATTCGATAGGGCCGAGCCACTGCACTGAGTATCGATAACCGGATGAAGAGGGTGGTGCCGGCGTCTGCGATTGGTCCGCTTTCCCTTACTTAGCTGGCGGTGGCTGGTCGAAAATCACGGCGGCATGCAACGGAAGCTTAAGAATGGCAGTAAAACGGATCCTCAGCAAAGAAGAGTTGGCAGAACGCGGTCGTAAACGTTCCGAAAGTGCTCCAAAACATTACACGGCCACGCAAAAACTTTTATTATACGCAAATAAACCCATGCTTTCCGACAGGTGCGAGTAGCCAATGCATCAGCGATCGGCGGCAGCCATCTTTTATTTCTTTCGGAACGGGGCAGCCTGTGGCTATTCAGAAGAAAATTCAGTTTTGTTCGGCATATTAATGCACCTTTAACGCGTATACACGTCACTTTGACGCGCTGAGTTTTTGCAGTTTTGTGACGTCGCGTGACAGGCAGGTAAAGTGGGTGCAGCCCGAAAACGTTTGACCAATAGCCGAGGGCTAATGGCGAAAAGGCGTCGAAGCAGAAATAACTATTTTTCATTTATTCGGTGAAATCGTGCATAATCATTGTGTACACGTCATATCAGATGGTGAGCTATCGCGGTTTTCGTGACATCGCGTGACAGACAGGGGAAGTGGGGCTCGCCCAAAAAACGTTTTTACCAATCGCGGAGGGCTGATTGCAGAATTGGAATAGAAAAGTTTGGAATAGCTTTACGTTATAGCACCCCAGATTACTCTAATATTTGCTCTTTTTTTTTTGTTATCCTATGTTCTTCTTACCATTATATTACAGCGAGAATATGCGTAAGTTCGTGCAAAAAGAAAAGCGAAAGAAAATAGTACAATAAGAAAACTTTCACCGCCTAGTTTTAACTGTGGAACCAAGTTTTGAACCTTGCATTTGGTACGTTACGGAGAAAGCATGGACACCGCATCGGATAACATTTCGTAGCACGACACATATGACGTGCGCGCTTTGCATTTTCTTAATCGCCTGTAGTATTGAACACAAATCTACTTATTGAGCTGTAATACTCGAAGAGGTATACGTTACCTGCAGTGAAAATCAGTGCGCATAATCGACTAAGTAACAAAATTTCACTAATTAACCTTAGCACACGTATTACAATACGTTAACTGAAGCCAGTGATTCCACAAGGCACATCCATGGTTGGAGCTCATTTTGAAACTAGCACCAGTTTTAAGATAAGCGCGGTCAAATTTGCCGCCAAAATGAATTGTTCCACTTACCCACCGTGGTTGCTTAGTGGCTATGGTGTTGGGCTGCTGAGCACGAGGTCGCGGGAGCAAATCCCGGCCACGGCTGCCGCATTTCGATGGCGGCCAAATGCGAAACCACGCGTGTGCTTAGATTTAGGTGCACGTTAAAGAACACCAGGGGGTCCAAATCTCCGGAGTCCTCCACTACGGCGTGCCTCATGATCATATCACGGTTTTGGCACGTAAAACTCCATAATTAAAAAAAAATATGTTCCATTTACTTCTTTAACAAAACACCTTTTTATGCCCTGAAGCTCTAAAGTTACTGGAACGCCAATGCATTTCATCGCAAGTTTTGGGAACGCTTATCTCGAAACTTGTGTCATCCATAGAGTTCCTTCCACGTGGATATGACCTGAATAATCACCGGCTACCATGCATTTGGAAATTGCAATAGGTAATTTGCTTAAAAGTTAATTAGCAAAAAAATGTAATTTCTCAGACATTCACTTTTATTCTGTATGCAAATAATTTCTCCCCCTGAGAGCAATCTAGCTCAAAAGTAAAATTTTGCTATGTATGTCCCGGGTGGTTTTTAAAGATTTAAAACTGTGAACCATACAATAAAACACCCCTCTTATATAGATATTGTTTGGATCCCACCGATGGTATCGGTTGTTGGGAACTCGGCGCTGACGCCCGTGGTTGTACCTGGGTCGCAAGCCCCAAGGGTAGCGTTGGCCTGGCGGCCTGGGGTACAACTGGAAGCATCCGAAGGTCCCGGCAAAACATGAGTCGACTGGTAACAACAAAACAACTTGTTTATTTTAACATCGCAAAGAGTTGGCGGTCAGGTTGACCGAAGTAGAGAGACGGGAGAGCACTTTACTCAACAGAAGAAATCGGAGCCCTCCTTTTGGCGTCCGGGGGCAGCTGTTTTTATACTCTCGCGGTTGAGGGCAAGAAGGAACCCCTCAATAGACGAGCACGTGAATGTACAATGGGCTAATGGTGACGCACACTGTCGTAGCGCTGCCGGTCGGGCACAATGACTGGATGAGAGGGTGATCCCTGCTGTCGCATCGCCTGGTTCGGGCACAATGACTGGAATGAGAGGGTGATCCCTGCTGTCGCATCGCCTGGTTCAGGCACAATGGCACATACACTCACACACGCACATGAAGACACGTGGCATCGGAACATGCCTGGAAACGCCTGGCGGGGAGCGTTGCGGCGACGCCGCACGGGCCAAAATGTCTGCCGCCCCGCCGCAGTCGCGCCGGCAAAACCGCGTGTCGCAGGCGAAACGCAACAGACCGCCCCGCCGGGGGAAGGAGATCCCGATGGACAGGGGACTGCATCCGCTGTCCGGAGGGATGTCGCTCGATGATGCTCATAACCGAAGTCGGGCGTCCCTCGACGTTTCTTGAGCGCAGCGCACAGAGAAGGCCTCGTTCTCTCGTTCAGGTTCGCACGGGACACTGCAAAGTGACTTCGGGAGAGTTCACATTTTTGCTCTCGTTCCCGGCAAGCGTTAGAACTACGCTGAAACTCAACCGCTCAGTCAGCAAGCACGGCACAACCCTCACTAAGCCCTGCCAGGCTCTTTCCCCTTTTTATACCACTGCCTAGTTCCTTACAGTAGTCTAGCATCACTCAGAACGCGTCCACAAATTGAAAAATTGCACTAGAAAGCATATCATCACTTTGAAACACTAAACAAAAGCAATATGTTAAAAAAAAATCCTGCCTCAGGAAGAAAAACATCAGTAACCAACAATTTTGAGGCTGATTCCTACGTTAGGGGCTTCGACTTAAGCCATCGGCGTTACCGTTGAGACTCCCCTTTTTGTAACGCACCTCAAAGGAATATTGTTGTAAAGCGAGGCTCCAGCGCAGGAGGCGGCCATTTTTGGGAGAGATGGTCTGCAGCCATTGGAGAGGGCAGTGATCCGTCTCAATGATAAACCTCGAGCCGGCTAGATAGCATGACAATTTCTGAACGGCCCACACGAGACATGCACACTCTTTCTCGGTGGCGCTATACGCCTGCTCACGACTGGTCAGCTTACGACTAGCATACAGGACGGGGTGTTCTACTTCTCCCTTTTCCCGTTGGCACAGTACAACGCCCATGCCTCGCTCACTAGCATCGCACTGAACAATGAACCCTTTTGTATAGTCTGGCGATCGTAGCACAGGCTGGTTTGTTAGGGCACTCTTTAGGGCGCTAAAAGCTCTTTCCTTTGTCTCGTCCCAGACGACTGTTTGAGGCTCTGTTTTTCTTAGAGCATCCGTCAGGGGAGCCGCGATATCAGAGTACCTGGGGATGTACCTCTGATAGTAGCCGGCGACACCTAAGAACGACCGAATATCGGTCTTCGTGCGCGGTTGCGGGAAGTCTCGCACAGCGGCCACCTTTATTTCAGAGGGGCGGCGACGACCCTGACCAATCATGTGACCGAGGTAGACAACCTCGGCCTGTGCTAACTGGCACTTAGGAGCCTTTACTGTCAAGCCCGCTTCGCGCAGGCGGGTTAGCACTGCCCGCAAGTGTGCCATATGCTCAGACCAGGATGCGGAGAATATCGCTATGTCGTCTAGATACGGTAAAGCGAATTCTTGCTGTCCCCGCAACACTTTATCCATGAGGCTTGAAAAACAGTATGGCGCGTTCTTCAAACCAAAACTCAACACTTTAGGACGGAATGTTCCCATTGGTGAAATGAACGCCGCATACCTACTAGCCTCTTCTGTAAGTGGAACCTGCCAATAACCCCTGACAAGATCTAGGGTGGAAATAAACTGAGCGCTACTAACTTTCTCAAGGCGCTCCTCGATGTTAGGGATCGGATAAATTTGATCCTTAGTGATGGAATTAAGCCTGCGGTAGTCGACGCAAGGACGAGGTTCCTTGCCCGGTACCTCAACTAAAATCAAAGGGGAGGTATAATCACTCTCACCTGCCTCAATAACACCGAGCTGTAGCATTTTCTTTACCTCAGCCTCCATAATATCGCTCTGGCGGGGTGACACCCGATACGCCTTGGATCGTACTGGCTCTGGGGAGGTAAGTTCTATATCATGAGTAAGTACAGAAGTCCTACCAGGCCTCTCAGAGAACAGACCTTGAAACTCTTGTAATAGCTGGTGTAGTTCGGTTTTCTGCTCGGGCGACAGCGGTGCTTTACTGATAAGGTCACTAATGACTTGACCGGTGTCTTCCCTGTTCGTCACTGAGCCTAGTCCCGGAAGCTCGACCGGAAGCTCTTCAGGAACGTTTACCATCATGCACACCACTGCTTCCCTTTGTCTATAAGGTTTGAGCAGATTACAGTGGTAAACTTGCTGTGCTTTCCGCTTTCCTGGCAGACTTACCACGTAGTTAACGTCCGACAGTTTCTGAACAATTCGTGCTGGGCCCTCCCACTGCACGTCTAGTTTGTTGTTTAGCGATGTGCGCAATATCATGACCTCATCGCCCACCTCAAAACGACGGGCCCTGGCTGTCCGATCATAATAAACCTTGGCCCTCTGCTGGGCCTTTGCCATTGCTTCACCTGACAACTCCTGTGCCCTTCTTAAGCGTTCGAGGAGCTTAAGCACGTACTCCACCACGACTGGGTCGTCGCCCCTGCCTTCCCACGATTCTCGAAGCATGCGAAGCGGAGACCGAAGCGAGCGACCGTACACCAGTTCAGCTGGCGAAAACCCCGTAGCCGCATGCGGCGCGGTCCTTAAAGCAAACATCACCCCAGGCAGACACAGCTCCCAGTCAGTTCGATGTTCAAAACACAAGGCTCTCAACACGCGCTTCATGACGGAGTGGAGCTTCTCAACGGAATTCGACTGTGGGTGGTACACTGAGCTGTGTAACAGCTTTACCCCACACCTTTCGAGAAAAGTTGTCGTCAAAGCGCTAGTAAACACTGTGCCCTGATCTGATTGGATTTCCGCAGGAAAACCAACTCGCGCAAATATGGACAGTAGTGCATTAACTATCTCAACTGAGCTGAGTTCTTTAAGCGGCACTGCTTCAGGGAACTTTGTCGCTGGGCAGATCACAGTCAAAATGTGTCTGTACCCCGTGGCTGTTACCGGCAGAGGTCCCACTGTATCAATAACGAGCCGTCTAAAAGGCTCCGTAATGATAGGTACCAATTTCAACGGCGCCCTTGATTTGTCCCCTGGTTTGCCCACCCGCTGACAAGTGTCACATGTCCTCACGAAATGGTCTGCGTCCCGAAAACACCCTGGCCAATAGTACTCTTGCAAGAGACGGTCCTTAGTTTTCTTAACTCCTAGGTGTCCGGACCACGAACCCCCGTGCGACAAGCGCAACAGATCCTGACGATAGCATTGAGGCACGATCAGCTGATCGAACTCCACTCCTCGGCGGTCTAGATACTTCCGGTACAGGACTCCACCTCTTTCCACAAAACGCGCAGTTTTCCTGGCGATACCTTCTTTGACATTGCAGCGCACGTTTTCCAGGCTGCCATCCTTTTTTTGCTCGGCTATCAAAGCCGACCGGCTGACTTTTAGCAACCTATTAAGTCCGTCTGACGTAGGCGCGATGAGCAAATCAGTAGATAGCTCTTCTAACTTTCCCGCATCGGGATTTTCCTCTCCGGTATCTGGTGCCTTTAACGTTACAGACTCAAGTTTATTCAGTTCGGGCGTGCTCTGAATATCGGCTTGCTGCGCCTCTGACCCTTTTTCGTTGTTTGATAACGTCGGTCCCGCAACTACCGCCTTTGCAGCGAGCTCCCGAACCTTCGATCTGGTTAAGGCCTGAACACTAGCTTCACCAAACAAAAGCCCCTTCTCGCGCAGGAGGTGATCGGACCTGTTTGAAAATAGGTACGGGTACTGGGGGGGCAGCATAGATGACACTGCCGCCTCCGTCTCAAGCGCTCCGAAAGGTCCTTCAATAAGCACTTTTGCTACCGGCAGACACACGCTATGAGCTTCCACGGTTTGCTTGATCCATGCGCACTCGCCCGTGAACATATGGGGTTCTACATAAGACGGGTGAACTACATCCATCGTAGCTGCGGAATCGCGAAGCACTCGGCACTCTTTCCCGTTCACGAGGAGGTCTCGCATGTAAGGCTCGAGAAGCTTCATGTTCTCGTCAGTGCTGCCTATTGAAAAAAACACAACTTTTGGTGTTGTTTCCGGACACTGCGCCGAAAAGTGACCCGGCTTCTGGCACGTATAACAAACGCGCGCTCGCCTCATCTCGAACCGCTTTCTGCGTTTGGCTGCCGCCGTCTCCTTACGTTCTGTCGGACTGCTTTCTCTCGCATCCGCACTACGTGTGTTCCCCTTTAATCTCATGGGCGTGAACTTCGGCCTCTCAAACTTCGAGCCAAATTCACCCTTTTGACCGTCCTTAGCTCCGCGAGCCCGACGCGTCACAAACTCCTCGGCTAGCTCAGCGGCTTTAGCCACCGTACAAACGTCTGGCCTATCCAAGACCCAGTACCGCACGTTCTCCGGTAACCGACTATAAAACTGTTCTAGCCCGAAACACTGCTGTTTGGATCCGCACCGCTGGTACGATCTGTTGGGAACTCGGCGCTGACGCCCGTGGTTGTACCTGGGTCGCAAGCCCCAAGGGTAGCGTTGGCCTGGCGGCCTGGGGTACAACTGGAAGCATCCGAAGGTCCCGGCAAAGCATGAGTCGACTGGTAACAACGAAACAACTTGTTTATTTTAACATCGCAAAGAGTTGGTGGTCAGGTTTGACCGAAGTAGAGAGACGGGAGAGCACTTCACTCAACAGAAGAAATCGGAGCCCTTCTTTTTGGCGTCCGGGGCAGCTGTTTTTATACTCTCGCAGTTGAGGGCAAGAAGGAACCCCTCAAAAGACGAGCACGTGAATGTACAATGGGCTAATGGTGACGCACACTGTCGTAGCGCTGCCGTAGCACCATGACGAGCACGATCTCGTAGCACCCTGTTGTAGCGATGCCGTAGCACCATGTCGAGCACGATCTCGTAGCACCCTGTTGTAGCGCTGCCGGTCGGGCACAATGGCTGTAATGAGGGGACGATCCCTGCTTTGGCATCGCCTGTTTCGGGCACAATGACTGGAATGAGAGGATGATCCCTGCTTTGGCATCGCCTGTTTCGGGCACAATGACTGGAATGAGAGGATGATCCCTGCTTTGGCATCGCCTGTTTCGGGCACAATGACTGGAATGAGAGGGTGATCCTTTGCGGTCGCATCGCCGCAGTCGCGCCTGGAAACACCTGCCGATGAGTGTTGCGGCGACGACGATCGGGCCAAAATGTCTGCCGCCCCGCCGCAGTCGCGCCGGCAAAACCACGTGTCGCAGGCGAAACGCAACAGACCACCCCGCCGGGGGAAGGAGATCCCGATGGACAGGGGACTGCATCCGCTGTCCGGAGGGATGTCGCTCGATGATGCTCATAACCGAAGTCGGGCGTCCCTCGACGTTTCTTGAGCGCAGCGCACAGAGAAGGCCCCGTTCTCTTGTTCAGGTTCGCACGGGACACTGCAAAGTGACTTCGGGAGAGTTCACCTTTTTTGTTCTCGTTCCCGGCAAGCGTTAGAACTACGCTGAAACTCAACCGCTCAGTCAGCAAGCACGGCACAACCCTCACTAAGCCCTGCCAGGCTCTTTCCCCTTTTTATACCACTGCCTAGTTCCTTACAGTAGTCTAGCATCACTCAGAACGCGTCCACA
This sequence comes from Dermacentor variabilis, assembly GCF_050947875.1. NCBI lineage: Eukaryota > Metazoa > Arthropoda > Arachnida > Ixodida > Ixodidae > Dermacentor > Dermacentor variabilis. Next base: position 113,324,290 of record NC_134568.1, on the reverse strand, counting down.
AATTGAAAAATTGCACTAGAAAGCATATCATCACTTTGAAACACTAAACAAAAGCAATATGTTAAAAAAAATCCTGCCTCAGGAAGAAAAACATCAGTAACAAACAATTTTGAGGCTGATTCCTACGTTAGGGGCTTCGACTTAAGCTATCGGCGTTACCGTTGAGACTCCCCTTTTTGTAACGCACCTCAAAGGAATATTGTTGTAAATCGAGGCTCCAGCGCAGGAGGCGGCCATTTTTGGGAGAGATGGTCTGCAGCCATTGGAGAGGGCAGTGATCCGTCTCAATGATAAACCTCGAGCCGGCTAGATAGCATGACAATTTCTGAACGGCCCACACGAGACACGCACACTCTTTCTCGGTGGCGCTATACGCCTGCTCACGACTGGACAGCTTACGACTAGCATACAGGACGGGGTGTTCTACTTCTCCATTTTCCCGTTGGCACAGTACAACGCCCATGCCTCGCTCACTAGCATCGCACTGAACAATGAACCCTTTTGTATAGTCTGGCGATCGTAGCACAGGCTGGCTTGTTAGGGCACTCTTTAGGGCGCTAAAAGCTCTTTCCTTTGTCTCGTCCCAGACGACTGTTTGAGGCTCTGTTTTTCTTAGAGCATCCGTCAGGGGAGCCGCGATATCAGAGTACCTAGGGATGTACCTCTGATAGTAGCCGGCGACACCTAAGAACGACCGAATATCGGTCTTCGTGCGCGGTTGCGGAAAGTCTCGCACAGCGGCCACTTTTATTTCAGAGGGGCGGCGACGACCCTGACCAATCACGTGACCGAGGTAGACAACCTCGGCCTGTGCTAACTGGCACTTAGGAGCCTTTACTGTCAAGCCCGCTTCGCGCAGGCGGGTTAGCACTGCCCGCAAGTGTGTCATATGCTCAGACCAGGATGCGGAGAATATCGCTACGTCGTCTAGATACGGTAAAGCGAATTCTTGCTGTCCCCGCAACACTTTATCCATGAGGCTTGAAAAACAGTATGGCGCGTTCTTCAAACCAAAACTCAACACTTTAGGACGGAATGTTCCCATTGGTGAAATGAACGCCGCATACCTACTAGCCTCTTCTGTAAGTGGAACCTGCCAATAACCCCTGACAAGATCTAGGGTGGAAATAAACTGAGCGCTACTAACTTTCTCAAGGCGCTCCTCGATGTTAGGGATCGGATAAATTTGATCCTTAGTGATGGAATTAAGCCTGCGGTAGTCGACGCAAGGACGAGGTTCCTTGCCCGGTACCTCAACTAAAATCAAAGGGGAGGTATAATCACTCTCACCTGCCTCAATAACACCGAGCTGTAGCATTTTCTTTACCTCAGCCTCCATAATATCGCTCTGGCGGGGTGACACCCGATACGCCTTGGATCGTACTGGCTCTGGGGAGGTAAGTTCTATATCATGAGTAAGTACAGAAGTCCTACCAGGCCTCTCAGAGAACAGACCTTGAAACTCTTGTAATAGCCGGTGTAGTTCGGTTTTCTGCTCGGGCGACAGCGGTGCTTTACTGATAAGGTCACTAATGACTTGACCGGTGTCTTCCCTGTTCGTCACTGAGCCTAGTCCCAGAAGCTCAACCGGAAGCTCTTCAGGAACGTTTACCATCATGCACACCACTGCTTCCCTTTGTCTATAAGGTTTGAGCAGATTACAGTGGTAAACTTGCTGTGCTTTCCGCTTTCCTGGCAGACTTACCACGTAGTTAACGTCCGACAGTTTCTGAACAATTCGTGCTGGGCCCTCCCACTGCACGTCTAGTTTGTTGTTTAGCGATGTGCGCAATATCATGACCTCATCGCCAACCTCAAAACGACGGGCCCTGGCTGTCCGATCATAATAAACCTTGGCCCTCTGCTGGGCCTTTGTCATTGCTTCACCTGACAACTCCTGTGCCCTTCTTAAGCGTTCGAGGAGCTTAAGCACGTACTCCACCACGACTGGGTCGTCGCCCCTACCTTCCCATGATTCTCGAAGCATGCGAAGCGGAGACCGAAGCGAGCGACCGTACACCAGTTCAGCTGGCGAAAACCCCGTAGCTGCATGCGGCGCGGTCCTTAAAGCAAACATCACCCCAGGCAGACACAGCTCCCAGTCAGTTTGATGTTCAAAACACAAGGCTCTCAACACGCGCTTCATGACGGAGTGGAGCTTCTCAACGGAATTCGACTGTGGGTGGTACACTGAGCTGTGTAACAGCTTTACCCCACACCTTTCGAGAAAAGTTGTCGTCAAAGCGCTAGTAAACACTGTGCCCTGATCTGATTGGATTTCCGCAGGGAAACCAACTCGCGCAAATATCGACAGTAGTGCATTGACTATCTCAACTGAGCTGAGTTCTTTAAGCGGCACTGCTTCAGGGAACTTTGTCGCTGGGCAGATCACAGTCAAAATGTGTCTGTACCCCGTGGCTGTTACCGGCAGAGGTCCCACAGTATCAATAACGAGCCGTCTAAAAGGCTCCGTTATGATAGGTACCAATTTCAACGGCGCCCTTGATTTGTCCCCTGGTTTGCCCACCCGCTGACAAGTGTCACATGTCCTCACGAAATGGTCTGCGTCCCGAAAACACCCTGGCCAATAGTACTCTTGCAAGAGACGGTCCTTAGTTTTCTTAACTCCTAGGTGTCCGGACCACGAACCCCCGTGTGACAAGCGCAACAGATCCTGACGATAGCATTGAGGCACGACCAGCTGATCGAACTCCACTCCTCTGCGGTCTAGATACTTCCGGTACAGGACTCCACCCCTTTCCACAAAACGCGCAGTTTTCCTGGCGATACCTTCTTTGACATTGCAGCGCACGTTTTCCAGGCTGCCATCCTTTTTTTGCTCGGCTATCAAAGCCGACCGGCTGACTTTTAGCAACCTATCAAGTCCGTCTCACGTAGGCGCGATGAGCAAATCAGTAGATAGCTCTTCTAACTTTCCCGTGTCGGGCGTTTCCTCTCCAGTATCTGGCGCCTTTAACGTTACAGACTCAAGTTTATTCAGTTCGGGCGTGCTCGGAATATCAGCTTGCTGCGCCTCTGACCCTTTTTCGTTGTTTGATAACGTCGGCCCCGCAACTACCGCCTTTGCAGCGAGCTCCCGAACCTTCGATCTGGTTAAGGCCTGAACACTAGCTTCACCAAACAAAAGCCCCTTCTCGCGCAGGAGGTGATCGGACCTGTTTGAAAATAGGTACGGGTACTGGGGTGGCAGCATAGATGACACTGCCGCCTCTGTCTCAAGCGCTCCGAAAGGTCCTTCAATAAGCACCTTTGCTACTGGCAGACACACGCTATGAGCTTCCACGGCTTGCTTGATCCACGCGCACTCGCCCGTGAACATATGGGGTTCTACGTAAGATGGGTGAACTACATCCATCGTAGCTGCGGAATCGCGAAGCACTCGGCACTCTTTCCCGTTCACGAGGAGGTCTCGCATGTAAGGCTCGAGAAGCTTCATGTTCTCGTCAGTGCTGCCTATTGAAAAAAACACAACTTTTGGTGTTGTTTCCGGACACTGCGCCGAAAAGTGACCCGGCTTCTGGCACATATAACAAACGCCCGCTCGCCTCATCTCGAACCGCTTTCTGCGTTCGGCTTCGGCTGCCGCCGTCTCCTTAGGTTCGGTCGCACTGCTTCCACTCGCATCCGCACTACGCGTGTTCCCCTTTGCTCTCATGGGTGTGAACTTCGGCCTCTCAAACTTCGAGCCAAATTCACCCTTTTGACCGTCCTTAGCTCCGCGAGCCCGACGCGTCACAAACTCCTCGGCTAGCTCAGCGGCTTTAGCCACCGTACAAACGTCTGGCCTATCCAAGACCCAGTATCGCACGTTCTCCGGTAACCGACTATAAAACTGTTCTAGCCCGAAGCACTGCAGAACTTTATCGTGGTCACCAAACGCTTTCTCTTCTTTGAGCCACTCCTGCATGTTCGACATAAGCCTATACGCAAACTCTGTATATGACTCACTTTTGCCTTTCTCATTTTCCCGAAACTTCCGACGGAACGCCTCCGCAGACAGCCGGTACTTTTTTAGAAGACTCGATTTCACTTTGTCGAAATCCTCTGCTTCCTCTCTATCCAAGCGAGCGACTACGTCGGCCGCCTCGCCGGGTAACAAAGTGAGCAAGCGCTGTGGCCACGTTTCCCGAGAGAACCCCTGCTTCTCGCACGTTCGCTCAAAGTTAACCAGGAACAAACCAATGTCCTCTCCAAGCTTAAACGGCCGCATCAGGTCAGTCATTTTGAACAATACGCGTTCTCCTGCACCGTGTGCCTGACTTCCATTACGAGCGCGTTCCATCTCTACCTCGAGACGCTTCATTTCCAAAGCGTGTTCGCGCTCTTCTTTTTTCTCTTGTTGCTCTCGCTCTTTCTGTTCTTTAAGTTCACGCTCTTCTTTTTCTTTTTGCTCTTTAAGTTCGCGCTCCTGTCTTTTTGACCTCTCCTCAATAGTCTCAAGGCATTCCGACAGCTCGTCATCCTCAGCCTCTAACTCAAGAATAGCCTTTAGCAGTTCAGGTTTTCTTAGTTTGTCTGAGACATCCAGACCCAACTCTCTTGCAAGCTCCAACAATTTCGGTTTGCGCAACGACTTCAAATCCATGGCTGCTCTGAATGCTGCTTTCTCTACTGCTTACTATTGTCTTGCCGCAAACTAACCCGGCAGCAACGACAACCACAATTACCAGCTCTGTTTCTGACACTAACAAAAGCCTGGCAAAGCTCAGAAGAAGAAAGTCCCGCACTCACCAAACCTCGCAGGCAGGAATTCCGCGCAGTCGTTCCGCTGCAGGCAACCAGTCGTCACACAGGGCTCGTTGCACTGCTCCCGGATCGTCGATGAGCTGCTCAGCATACAGTCAACTGCATCTCTTCGCTGCTGGCCTCCGTTGTCGCGATCTCACCGCTGGCAGACAGTTGTTTGAAGTCGGAGGCGATCTCACCGCTGCCAACCAGATGTTTTGGATCCGCACCGCTGGTACGATCTGTTGGGAACTCGGCGCTGACGCCCGTGGTTGTACCTGGGTCGCAAGCCCCAAGGGTAGCGTTGGCCTGGCGGCCTGGGGTACAACTGGAAGCATCCGAAGGTCCCGGCAAAGCATGAGTCGACTGGTAACAACGAAACAACTTGTTTATTTTAACATCGCAAAGAGTTGGTGGTCAGGTTTGACCGAAGTAGAGAGACGGGAGAGCACTTCACTCAACAGAAGAAATCGGAGCCCTTCTTTTTGGCGTCCGGGGCAGCTGTTTTTATACTCTCGCAGTTGAGGGCAAGAAGGAACCCCTCAAAAGACGAGCACGTGAATGTACAATGGGCTAATGGTGACGCACACTGTCGTAGCGCTGCCGTAGCACCATGACGAGCACGATCTCGTAGCACCCTGTTGTAGCGATGCCGTAGCACCATGTCGAGCACGATCTCGTAGCACCCTGTTGTAGCGCTGCCGGTCGGGCACAATGGCTGTAATGAGGGGACGATCCCTGCTTTGGCATCGCCTGTTTCGGGCACAATGACTGGAATGCGAGGGTGATCCCTGCTTTGGCATCGCCTGTTTCGGGCACAATGACTGGAATGAGAGGATGATCCCTGCTTTGGCATCGCCTGTTTCGGGCACAATGACTGGAATGAGAGGATGATCCCTGCTTTGGCATCGCCTGTTTCGGGCACAATGACTGGAATGAGAGGGTGATCCTTTGCGGTCGCATCGCCGCAGTCGCGCCTGGAAACACCTGCCGATGAGTGTTGCGGCGACGACGATCGGGCCAAAATGTCTGCCGCCCCGCCGCAGTCGCGCCGGCAAAACCACGTGTCGCAGGCGAAACGCAACACTGCAGAACTTTATCGTGGTCACCAAACGCTTTCTCTTCTTTGAGCCACTCCTGCATGTTTGACATTAGCTTGTAGGCAAACTCTGTATATGACTCACTCTTGCCTTTCTCACTTTCCCGAAACTTCCGACGGAACGCCTCCGCAGACAGCCGGTACTTTTTTAGCAGACTCGATTTTACTTTGTCGAAATCCTCTGCCTCCTCTCTATCCAAGCGAGCGACTACATCGGCCGCCTCGCCGGGTAACAAAGTGAGCAAGCGCTGTGGCCACGTTTCCCGAGAGAACCCCTGCTTCTCGCACGTTCGCTCGAAGTTAACCAGGAACAAACCAATGTCCTCTCCAAGCTTAAACGGCCGCATCAGGTCAGTCATTTTGAACAATACGCGTTCTCCTGCACCGTGTGCCTGACTTCCATTACGAGCGCGTTCGATCTCTATCTCGAGACGCTTCATTTCCAAAGCGTGTTGACGGTCGCGCTCTTCTTTTTTCTCTTGTTGCTCTCGCTCTTTCTGTTCTTTAAGTTCGCGCTCCTGTCTTTTTGCAGTCTCCCTCTCCTCAATGGTCTCAAGGCATTCCGACAGCTCGTCATCCTCAGCCTCTAACTCAAGAATAGCCTTTATCAGTTCTGGTTTTCTTAGTTTGTCTGAGACATCCAGACCCAACTCTCTTGCAAGCTCCAACAATTTCGGTTTGCGCAACGACTTCAAATCCATGGCTGCTCTGAATGCTGCTTTCTCTACTGCCTAATATTGTCTTGCCGCAAACTAACCCGGCAGCAACGACAACCACAATTACCAGCTCTGTTTCTAACACTAACAAAAGCCTGGCAAAGCTCAGAAGAAGAAAGTCCCGCACTCACCAAACCTCGCAGCCAAGAGTTCCGCGCAGTCGTTCCGCTGCAGGCAACCAGTCATCACACAGGGCTCGTTGCACTGCTCCCGGATCGTCGATGAGCTGCTCAGCATACAGTCAACTGCATCTCTTCGCTGCTGGCCTCCGTTGTCGCGATCTCACCGCTGGCAGACAGTTGTTTGGAGTCGGAGGCGATCTCACCGCTGCCAACCAGATGTTTGAAGTCGGAGGCGATCTCACCGCTGCCAACCAGATGTTTGGATCCCACCGATGGCATCGGTTGTTGGGAACTCGGCGCTGACGCCCGTGGTTGTACCTGGGTCGCAAGCCCCAAGGGTAGCGTTGGCCTGGCGGCCTGGGGTACAACTGGAAGCATCCGAAGGTCCCGGCAAAACATGAGTCGACTGGTAACAACAAAACAACTTGTTTATTTTAACATCGCAAAGAGTTGGCGGTCAGGTTGACCGAAGTAGAGAGACGGGAGAGCACTTTACTCAACAGAAGAAATCGGAGCCCTCCTTTTGGCGTCCGGGGGCAGCTGTTTTTATACTCTCGCGGTTGAGGGCAAGAAGGAACCCCTCAATAGACGAGCACGTGAATGTACAATGGGCTAATGGTGACGCACACTGTCGTAGCGCTGCCGGTCGGGCACAATGACTGGAATGAGAGGGTGATCCCTGCTGTCGCATCGCCTGGTTCGGGCACAATGACTGGAATGAGAGGGTGATCCCTGCTGTCGCATCGCCTGGTTCAGGCACAATGGCACATACACTCACACACGCACATGAAGACACGTGGCATCGGAACATGCCTGGAAACGCCTGGCGGGGAGCGTTGCGGCGACGCCGCACGGGCCAAAATGTCTGCCGCCCCGCCGCAGTCGCGCCGGCAAAACCGCGTGTCGCAGGCGAAACGCAACAATATATATATATATAACTGTAATATATCTGCAGCCATTTTCTAAAAAATATTGGCATATTAGTAGTTTGCTGTAGCCACGAAAAGGGCTGCAGCAAGGAGGGGGCACGGAGTGGCAGCTTAAAACTCGCAGTAGACGTGTGCTTTCCCAAAGGCCCTGGTATCGATGGTCTTTCTGTTCGTTCTACGAGCTCCATTCATTTCACTCACTGCAATGGCTGGCCGAGCCTGGCTGCTGCGTGGTACTTCGTGTGTCCGCTCCATAGTTCTGCATTTCTGCTTCACCTCTGAGTCGCTTTCTCCTTCTTCCAGTATAATATATAGGGTAGCGATCGGGTACATACGCAAGTACACCTCCCTTACACGAGCGCCTCTTCAGTTCCTGAAAGCGACAGACTTGAGTGCACCACAGCAGAAACGCTGCGCCTCGTCAAATGCAGGTGTATAGTCGGAACTCTTGTCTTCTGTGTCGTTATTTTTTTTTACTCCACTGTAGTCTTTCCCTAAATTAAAAAATTAAATTATGGGGCTTTACGTGCCAAAACCACTTTCTGATTATGAGGCACGCCGTAGTGGGGGACTCCGGAAATTTCGACCACCTGGGGTTCTTTAACGTGCACCTAAATCTAAGTACACGGGTGTTTTCGCATTTCGCCCCCATCGAAATGCGGCCGCCGTGGCCGGGATTCGATCCCGCGACCTCGTGCTCAGCAGCCCAACTCCCTAAATGTGTGGTAGCAAAATGGCCGGAAGTTTCGTAAAACTTCCTGCCTTTTATTACGTCCCTTTCTCTCTCTCTTTCTTTTTATTAAATTTACCAAATTGGGAAGGCAGGCGGCTTTAGGACCAACTATCCCAAGATCTAATAATAAACTACTCAAAAGAGGGGTCTAAATTAAGAGAAATCAATATAATCATAACAACACACACTACACATACTATCACAAGTCACACGAATGCTAGTAATGCCAGCACATTTTTTGCAGGCCTCACTAACACCACACCCTCCCTCTATCTCTTTGGGCTATGGTCCACTGATGAAATGGTGAATTCAATGAAGGCAGTCATCGCCACCTAACTGCAGTGCGAAGGCGAAGATAAGTTGAAGACTACCACCGCCACTGGGATTGGCATTGATGCTCCGGTGGGGGGGCAATGTGCATTTCTGAGCTGTACGTTCTAACCGCGCCGTTATCACACAGCTTCAGAGTCTGGAGTAGTGTGATCGCGCTTTTGCGCCTCCACACAGGCTCTGCACATTCATGCACAAATTCCACACAGCGGAATTTGTGCATGTATGTCGAAGGCCACAGTGAGCAACACCGTAGACGACGAGGACGATGTTGTGTGCATTGCAAAGAAGTTGTTCTCGAGAAAGATGTCCGCTGTGAGGGCCTGCTGCTGTCGCAGTAAATGAATTCAGAGCTGGAGGTGTTAGTGAAATGTGTTATTTTTTTTTTTTTTTGCAGTCAGGGTTAAAGTTGTTTTGCTTTTTCTTGTTTTATTGTTGCTGTACTTCTAATGCGTAGTATTCTTTCGCTAGGTGCCCGTGGTCATTTTCTGCTTCGTTCCGTTAGTTCTTCCGCTTCTTGTCCCAAAAGACCCGTACCACCATCTAGGCTTGTATAGGTGAATTTCTGTGAATACTCAAACTTCTGTACGCTTACCACCACTTACTTGTCGCACGAACCTCCGACGCGATATTTTGTCAGCCAGCATGGGAGTGGTGGTTAGTGCATATATTTGCCTAAACTTCGTTCTTCTGGCTTCAAACGGCGTTGTGACTTTGTAAGCTCGTCCTTTTAAACAAAGTGGTTTTATAAATAAATAAATACAATTAAAGTTGTCCGACGCAGGATTCGATTACACGACGTCTATAGTAGAAAAGCCCTGTATCGAAACCATTGCGCCTTGGACGCACGCATCGACAAACAGCATGAGACACCCGTGTGAATGAGCCATTTGCAGAAATGTACTGCGCATGAGCAAGAAAGGTATTTTCCAACCAAAGTTGCTTAAGACGGCTGATTTTGCCTCACAGATACGTGGTCGACGTGTGCCTTTGTGTTACTGGTTTTAGGATGAACTCTGAACGTCTTAGCGAATCTTATTGTAGATCACGTCATCAATACTCACCCGAAGATAACAACTTTGTCTGTAACACGTAGCTTTTATTTTATAAGAACCCTAGTGTTTACATAAACAAACCAAAAGCACCTGACCTGTGCAAGCGCTCGAACTTAATTCGCAGAGAAGGGGTTGAACTTAGGCCTCGTTTTACAACCAAATTTTGCAGTACTGCCACTGCACGTAAGAGGACGCGCACCATTCTGCAAGTCGTCCAGTGTTCCTGGCAAGCAAGAGAGCGCTTTGAGACGCTTGGCGCGTTTCGGTTCGGCCTCATCGAGGCGCAGTGTTGAGCGCAGGCGAGAGCTTGCGCGGACAAGGAAGGCGCGGATGATGCAAGCAATCAGAGAATTGCGTTCGCAACCACAGTTGCAACCGTCTGAAGAGAACGCATTGAAACGAAGGCGAGCGCATCGGCAGGCAAATTAAGCGAGAGAAAAAGCACTACAGCAACACTAATTTTATTTACCAAGCACAAGATTCATAGTAAAAATAAGTTTACTGCGCGGGGAGATCGTCAAAGTGTGCGTGGTATTCTTTGCAGTTCCTTATGATTTAAAATACGGCAGTCTTCGTTTCAAGGGTACAGTATAGGCTTCATAAGCAATGATTACAAAGAATGCTACTACGCACTATATGACGATTCCCCAGAGGGAAATTTCTACCCTAACTTCATTCTTTTCGAGAGAGAGAGAGAGAGAGAGAGAGAGAGAGAGAGAGAGAGAGACTATTCGTCTTATTTGACACCGGGAATCGCATAATAATGAGCGACTACTAGCGCTGGGCATCAATTCAATTCTGCCACGCACAGCACTAATGACCAATAAGGAACCGAATTTGAGAATTCATAACTTATAACTCAAGCTGCGTCATTTAAATAGTTATGATAAGCTACCTGCAAGAGTTACCTGCATAATAATGGGCCTGAAGAGGCTCGAAGAAATGAAGAGGAGGCTCCCAGTGTTTCAAGGTCGTGCAGCATTTAGCAAAAGCGTAACTAATTGCCAGAATGGTATGCAAGGCTGAGTGAAGCGCGTTCATTCGAGGTGTTAATTTCAGCGTAGCAGCCATTCCCAATATTCCTTTCGCAATGACTTCGCCGCCTTAGATCTCACTCGACAAAAAGTCGTTATCGTGGTGTCTTTGTCGTCATACCACCTTGTCGACGTCATCGACATTGTTGTTCTCAGGTCGTCAAAATCGTCACGCCGCCCGGCATAATAGTCATTTGTATCATGTCGTCGTTGTTGTGCCTTTAACTGCAATACGTACTAACTGACATACGAATGCCAAAGTCGCCCGCATATGTGTCATCTTTCATCTGGTATTCATCAACCTCGAACGATTGATTGATCCATTACGTTGATTCCAAAGCAAGACATCTGAAAAAGAGCAATATCTAGAACATAAGCTGTTTGAAATTCGCGCATGCTTCGTATCTATATTACCTTTACATCTGACGTTATTTCAGCGCTATAATATACGCACATCAAAAGCAAAAGACGGGGCAAAAGCAAAAAAACAAGAGAAACTTGGGTCCTCCGATTCCACGTCAGTAATTTCCCATGTGGGCGTCCGTGTGCCCATTAGTCGGGGATTCCCTCAGCTTGGAGACGAACCCCCCCCCCCCCTCTTTTTCTGAGCACTGATGTCCCCCTATGCCGACTTGATTTACGCATGTGTATAACATACAAAAGCAACAGAGGGGGTTATTAGAGAGACGCCGTTTTGGAGGGCTCCGTGTAAATTTTCGGCTACCATGGGCTTCTTTAATGTTCACCGAAATGGTGGTGCGAAGCATTTTTGCATTCCGTCAACACCGGAATGCGGCCGCCTTGGTTGGTACGCGATCGAACCTGCGCGTAGTGGCTCCTAGTACATGGCCGGAGGCGCGCTTGTATAAATTTTATCGGTTTAGTTCTCAGTGGGATGCTCTAGTTTTTCTACAGAAACAGCTGGTGGATGCGCTACTACAGGGCCCTCTGTGCATGAATAAGGGACTGCCAGAAACCAAAACCAGAAAATGAGATGCGATCCACCATAAACAGCTGACCCGATGGACTCGTCTAAACATAAAAAAAAAAACAGCGCTTTCTTGACGGCGCCGGGTTTCGCACCGAGCGCCGCCTTCCCAATAGGCGGGTACTCTGCCACTAAGCCATCGTTGTAGCCATCTCTATGAGGAACCACACGCAGAAAAAGGCCGATCTGCCAAATTCTGCACAAGTAATTTAGGTGCGCGTTCCGTTCTGAATGGGCCGATGTATAGTTTCCTGATTAAGCCTGACTGAACTAGTAACTTAGCGCAATGAAAACCACAGACACAAGAAAAACGGACAAACACAAGCGCTATTCACAACTATTTAATGAAAGGATAGAATTGTACATGTATATCCTCTTGTCACGCATGCGCATAGCGAGCAATAAGAACAGGCACAGGCACATCAAAGCCAGTTGCGCAAGAAGTCAAATTCAGCATCAAGCAATGAGAGAGAAGGCTCACTTATACACCTGTCGCTGTTCTTCTTGATAACGAAGGCATCAAGTGCAAACCTAGAAGAGGCGTTGCTGCTGCTGTCCAGAATGGTAGTCTCACAAGATCGAGTGTCACACCTACACGCGGAAACAGGAGCCGCCATATGTGCGCCATTATCCTCCTTTTTTCTTTGTGTTTTCCGCATGTTCCCTTAAACGGTCATTCCCGCAACGCCCAGTTTGACCAATGTACAACTGCCCACAAAGGTGCAGGGGGATGGCATATACAACTCCTCTGAAGCACTTAAAGAAACGGCTTCTCATGCTTAGGGCGGCAGCCCCGGCTGCTCTCACAGCAAACTAGACAGCACAGCTTCGAAAGCTTGTTGGACGCAGAAAAAAAGCAAGAGGAATGCCATGACGGTTAACAACCTTTTTGAGGTTGTGTGACACGTTGTGCACGTAGGGTCCAACGACCTCCGGCCTCACCTTCGGTCGTTGGACCTTTGCTCTTGCCCTCCGTGCTCCAAGCTTTATTTCTTTTTTTTTTTTTACCGTAGAGACTCTGCTATAGCGTTGACGACCGTCAAAGAGAAATCAGCTGCTAAAATGTGCCCAACTTGATTCTAACTTGGCGTCCAACTTCAAACCTCAATACCAACAGCTAGCCACGCAGCAGCAATGCGGCGAGCTCGCCTGAGAGTCAGTTACGGCGCTGCACTTGTCTCTTCATCCTTCCGAAAAATCACACACACACGTTGTAATGCGAAGGATCACCTTCTACCGCTGCAGCCATACAAACTTCACGATAACCTCTAACGTGGAACCGGTAAAGAACGACGTGAGAAACATGAATTACGAATTACTGGCAAAGGAACCGCTCAAATAGGTTGCGGTCTGTTCGAGGGAAGTATACGCAAAGCAACTTGATTTTATAATCGTTGAAAACAGGTTTCTAAGCGAAAATTTGGGAATATGGCTGTCCTTTCATTAATATTTGATATCGCGCACGCCATCTCACGCCGGATTTTGACGTCATATGAAAACGGCTGTGGAACACCGCTAGCAGTTTCGCTGTAAAATTATTTCCAATTAAAGTATATCCGACAATTCGCATACTCGGAAATTCAATCGATCCACGTCTAACGATGAATTGTTTGATTACCTAATTTTATGGCGCTAGGTGCACTAGGTCCGTCTGTGGCCAAGCAGCGGAGGAGAAAACGCCACCCTGAGCAGCAGCCGCTTATAGAGCGTGGTTATCTCTCGCATCCCTAAACATCGTTGTTACGAAAGCAAAAGCGGTTCTAAGGCATTGCGTATTCGGCAGCTTTGTTGTTGATACAAAGCACACGCGGCGCCAGCGCGGGGAGATTTTGCGATTTGCCTTCCAGGGGTAATGGATCTCCTGTCAACGTGTAGCCAGACGAGCTGCAGTCTTCAGATGCGTTCGCACCTCACTCACAGCTCGGACGGCGCCATCACGGGGCCGTGCCCTTTCGTGATTGCGTGGCCAAGCGACGGAGGCAACCACGCGACCCAGCAGCTTGCGAGCGCACTTATCTCTCGCATACACCTCGGGTGCACACCTTTCCAAAGGGTTACTCGCGATCGCGCGCCTTGTGACGACAATAACAGCCCGGCGCTCTTGTAACCTGCTCGGACAAAAGGGGCTGCACCGCAGCTATGGCGACGAGACAATAAAGCCGGCGCGTGCTCGCTCACTCACTTCACGGTTCCGCGCGTTCCCGCCCGCGGGTCACGTGCTAGCCAAGTGACCGCACCGGCAATGCTATAGCTGGCACGTGCAACCTTTGCCACCTGCGCGCGCGCGCGGCCTTCTGTTTACGAGCCCAGTGGTACGCTACAAGTGGAGCAAGCGCCTCTTTTGTCTCCCTGGCTGCGCCGATGCACGATCGCCTTGCGTCTCCTTTCTGATGCTGCCCTCGTTACGTAAGCACGTGAACACCCGCGTGCGCGGAGTCCGTCCTTATAGCTCTTTGTTCGCCCAGTTGCCATAAGAAGCCTAGTTAATCGCGCCAGCACTCATCGTCGTCTGCAACGCCCCGCTAATAAATCACGCCGCTCTCCTCCAGTGAGTAAACAACAAAGTATATCTGGCCGAGAGCATGATAGCGATAGGTCCTGCCGCTACTGACCGAGCTATATATAAACACGTATATAAATGCGCTCGCAGATTGACGAGTTTAATGGTGCGGCATGGGCCGGTATAGTTTCGCAGTGTGCTTTTATAGTGCTGCCTGGTCCATAGTTATTAACAGCACACGCGTCCAAGCGCATGCGTCTCTATTAAATATTTTCTCACGTGCTGCCTCCTTGCTTCTCGCCACTTAAAGGATTACTTCGCGCCAGCTGCGCCGTAACAGACTAGCTTTCAGCTATCAGCTCTATACGCTCTGACGTATAGCCCCCACTCCATATGCGTGGCACCATCCCACTGCAGCGTCGCAACCCGCCACATCGAGTTCAAGGCATCGGTACGAGTTGCTGCGCGGGTCTACAGGATAAAGGAGGACGATGCAAAGTGGCAGGCTATCGGCGCTTCGTCAGAACTTGCTTTCGGAGAGTTTTTTTGCGGGCGCGTCTGAGCTACAGGTGACGCCAAAGCGTGACTGCATGCGGTTGTCGACTCCACTGATGTCGCGCTTGCTCCCAGTGCACTCCGCCCTGCAACGTCCCCCCCCCCCCATACATTTATCCGACCGCGCTCCTTGCCACCACTTTGTCCATCACCTTTTAACCCCGGCAGAGGTGACAGCAATCCGCAGCAACCGGAACGGAGGGAGGAGGAAGCATGCGACGCCGAGCGCCAAACGGATGGGAAATAAAAGGGCAGAATGCGCGCGCGCCCATTGCGACCCACCTTTTAGATGCTTCTCTCACCCGAGAATGAAAAGCGAAAAATTAAAAGCAAGAAAGGAAGGGGAACGAGGAATCAGAGAAACGCTTTTGGCGGGACCGCTACGCAGCCTAAAGTTCACGAAGGTCCCGCGCACTCTGGAGCGGCGAGCGAGGTCTCGGCCCGGCGGACTTAACCAAGCCCCAAGCACGAGACCTCGTCGCGTTGACCCTTACATTGCGCCTTGGCACGACGTTAAAAAGCAGGTGGTACGGGGTCGTCGTGTGCTCGTAGAGGTGGAGGGGCGAGCGACGAGATGATGTCGTCGCCTGCAGACAACAATGGCTTCGCCATTCCCCCGAAACGCTAAAACGCTTCGCCCCGCCAAAATCACCTCCATCTTCCTCGCTGAATCGCGGCGCCGAGTTCTTCCTCTGCCTCGCTCCACGCCCCTGCCTCCTCATTCTTTAAACAGCCGCACGCAGGCTCGCGTATACACACTCGGCGAATTCGTCCTTCCCGACGACGAACGAATAAGCCACGCAAACGGTGACGGTCTGGGCGCTCGGCGCTCGCGTGCGTGCGTGTGTGTGCGTGCGTGTGTGTGCATGTGCGTGCGTGTATGTAGCTCTGCGCGCTGACCATTCTCTCTCAGGCGAACGCACGAACCGCCGGCGGGGGTTAATGGTCGCTAGCGGCCAGCGTTCCCTCTGTGTTTCGTTCCATCATTGAGTCGTTTCCCTGTCTTCTTCTTTTTTTCTTTATTTTACTTCCTCTCTGTTAGTTACCCTGTCTCGCTGCCGAAAGACGAACTAAAAGTTTTTTAAATAAAGGGCAGAATGAGAAACTTCCGCCCCTGGGTGCCTCTAGAGAAAGACCATCCTGCGGAGGACCTATAACTGTCTCGCGAGCTCGGAGGTGCGAATGGGCTATAATACACCCGAGGAAGCTGGCATACGGAGAGAAGGCAAAAGGAAACTGGAAGAAACACGGGGATGGACTCAGACGCTTTATGTCAGCGATGCATCCAAAAGGACCAAAAATGAAAACGTTTGGAGAACGACTCTTCTACGTATAACCCCGCTTTTCGATTGTTATAAAGAGCCGACAATCGTTTGCTCTGTTCGCGTGGCCCGCTATTCTTTCTTCCTTGCTGCTCTTTTGCTCCATTCTGCACCAATAAAAGTGTGCGTCATCTACATCTACGGCGAAAGAAACCCATTACCCATATTACCCATTACCCATTACCCAAAACAAAGGCTAACCGTGCGGATTTCGACATAACCCCCCCCCCCCAAATCCTTGAGCATCTTTCCGCGTATATAGTCTTGAGGAAATGGCTTCGTTTGTGGAAGGCAAGTAACGGAGCGCGAAAATATGATCTAAAGAACGCACGAGTTCGTGCCTACTATACATCGGCCGCCGACTGCGGTCGTTTAGTAATGGTCCGAACCACAAGCAAAAAAAAAAAAAAAAAAAAAAAGATTTGCGGCCTGGTTCTCGTCGATGTTTTGAGTCAGACAGCGCGCTGAGATCCCATCGTTCGTGAGTTTGTAAACCCGGGTATTTCTTTCTCCTCTTGTTAGAAATGGTTCTGTTTACGTCCGTGGTCGAATCATGATGCGTATTTCACATTGCTTATACAAAGACGGCCATCGCTCGTAGTTCATGAAAAAGCTATACTCTCTGCATGAACTCACCTGCATGTAAAAAAAAAAAAAAAAAAAAAGGTGTGGGTGTTTGAATAGCGAAATTTTGAAATCGAATACGAATATTCGAGGAAACGACCTTTAATCGAAAACCAAATAGTTTCTCATTCCTAAGCAAGGCGAAATATAACGTTCGCCTTACTGGTAAAAAAAAAATGGGTGATTTACATCATTCGATGCATGCATATAATGCCGTTCACACAACTGGACGTGCTGTCAACTGAGACGCACGTAAATGACAAACTGCTTTGAGTTACCTGGTGGACCATCGCATCACCGTAATGCACCATAATGAAGGAAACGGTAGGCGGTAATGAAAGTTCTGGCTACCCACTCGGCACTGAAAAACGGAAAAGTGGAGCTAAAGGCCATAAAAAAGTGATTACGATTGGGACAAGTGCGGTGGCTTGAAGGTAACATGCATGTAGAGCAAAGGCTGCTCGCTCTTTCAATAAGATGGAAAATTGGGCTAGTTGGGGAAGCTTCATGGCAGGTACAGCGCGACCATGACGCTCTTTCGAATTTATTGCCCTCTTGTTCATGCAGGAATTTCGCTGTAGCGTTTAGGAAGTCTGGTCAAGGCAAAAAGAAAACTGTTCAGGACAAAGCTGTGCTGTTCAAGCTAGCCAAAGACTGCTACATATTTATTTATTTATTTATTTATTTATTTATTTATTTATTTATTTATTTATTTATTTAGTGTAGCCAGTCTGAGCGCTTCGGACAGGGACCCCACAGAGTATAGGCCATGAGCGACACGAAAATGAACATCGAAAAGTTTGTTTTGTTGCACCTAAAAGATGCACTAAAAGTCCAAACAGTTATGCATCGAGGCATGCAATAGTCCAAGAAGGCTAGATACCGCATACGTAATTACGCTAAACCATATCTACTGAGCTTCCGCACCATAACTCTTTACACAAAAAGCGGAAATATAACGGTTGTGATGGGCGTCAGGCAGCGAAGTGCATTTTTTTCCAACGTTGTTCACTGTTTGATTGCACGAAGTATTCAACAAGCTAGATTGGCAATGATTAGGGGTAAGATGATCGGCGTGGGATATCTCAGCAACCTGTCGATTGTAGAAGACCTTGTTGGTTGAGGTGGTGGTGGCAGCGGAGGTTACTGTGGCATTGGAAGTGATGATGGGGGCGGTGGTGGAATATACAACACGCTTCTGGACTTAAACGAGAGACTAGCACGAGACTGCACACAAACAAAAAGCGACGGCAAAGATGAACAATCGCACTGGTGAAATTTGAAAACGAAAGAGGAAAGAAATAAGCAAAGAAAGAAACAAACTTCATATTAGTGCCCCTTCTGCTCTCCTCTTGTTCCTCGGCCCTTGGGCTCAACGATAGGAATGTTTCTTCAGCTGTTCAGGATGTCCCTCAAGCTTCCATGTGGTCACCTTGTTAAGTCCAGTTTGCGTCTTCTCGTTCTTTTTTTTTTTTTCAGAAGCGTGAATTCTCCGCTTTCTTTAATTTTAACTGAGGCCAGCTTTTGTGTACTCCAGTTTTCTTGAACTTATTTTTGTTTACAGATTTCTTTTACAAATTCTGTGGTTTTGCGTGCCAAAACCACGATCTGATTATGAAGCACACCGTAGTACGGCACTCCGGAATTATTTAGACCACCTGGTGTTTCTTAACGTGCACCTAAATCCAAGTACACGGGTGTGTTCGCATTTTGCCCTCATCGAAATGTGGCCACTGTGGCCAGGACTCGATCCCGCGACCTCGTGCTTAGCAGCCCAACACCATAGCCACTAAGCAACCACGGCGGGTTACATTTTTCTTAATTACCCGCATTATGGGCATCCGATTCTTGACCGATCTCCATGAGTGAATTATCTCGGCTTACTACTACTACTACTACTACTACTACTACTACTACTACTACTACTACTACTACTACTACTACTACTGGCTACTACTACCCTCACCGCTATTGTAACCTCCTCGTCCTCCTGTCTTTCGACATCGTATTTAACTTACCAAAAGTCCCCTTCTCGTTCATTGAAAAGCGATGATCTCGACTCTGGCAGCCTTGATGCCTTCAGTTAGCATGCGGGGGTTCATTGGCGAGTTTGTCTGCTTTTCAATTCACGCACCGCGTCACGCGTGCGGTTAAAGTTATGCGCTATATCCGACGCCATGGCACTGACGGCCTCTGGCTAACACTGTCAGGATAATATCTGGTACAGGTTACACAAACATCGAAGAAAGTGGACGGAAGGACAGCCATCGCCGTAGCCCAATAGAGAGCATCACCCCCGTCCGCTCCCACTGCCGGCAAGTTCCTTTTTTCCGTCCACTTTCATTCCCCTTTATCTTTTCATTCCTACATTGCGATTAAAACCCCGGGTAGTTTTTTACCCTGTGCTTTACTTTGCTTCATTGTCCGTTGAATTCATGTGATGGTGTCTAACAAAACATCGCGCCCCTCGGTTCCCTTTCTTTTCGTTCACTGACGAAAAAATGAGAAGCTTAAAAAGTGGCAAAGAGGAGGAAAATATTTGCTTGGGTGCACCGCGGCTATAGTTCAAATAGAAATCCACTTTCAAGACGTTTGCGTAGTTATACAAGGTTTCAGAGCAGCTCAGACCGCTTGTGTGGTGGTTACCGAGTTACCTTGAAAACTGGCCTTTCCTTGTAAGAATGTGACGCCGACTTCTTGTGGTTGACGCGATCTACAGTTCTTCGGCAGCTCGGCGCATAGAGAGCAAAAGGTGAAACATTTACAAAGAAGAAAGAAAAACGCAACTTGGCAAACTTGTTTTTTTGCCGCCAAGCCCGGATGGGCGGGACGTTGCGCAATCATGTATACATAAGACTATCTTGTTATAGTTTTTGATTTCATGGCGCCGTACCACTGAGTTATCTTGTACGAAGCCGATCACTTCTCTGACTCCTCTTTATACGATCTCCTTTCGCGGAGAGCGCGAATAACATAACAGGACCGTGTCTGTTCGAGCCGAATCCTTTCTTTCGCCAACGTATGCTCCGCTCGCACGATTCGCCAGCCGCTGCTTCAGCGCGGCCGGGGTAGGTCCGCAATGTCGGGGCCAAATCTTCCCTCTTTGCCGATCGCCCGATCCGGGCGGGCCTCGAGCAATGTCGGCGTGGCGATGCACAGCGCGGCGGCCGGCGTGACCATCATCGTTGCTCAAACAAGGTGCGATGCCCAGCCTCTTTCGGCGGCGCCGAAAGAAAGGACCGCTGGTTGAGGCAGCAGCGCAAAGAAAGACGTCGCGGATGCATTCCTTGGGAAAGGGGGGATACAATGATAGCGATCGCGCGCGCTTCAATACACCTATACATAAGCGTTCCACCGAGTGAGCGTTTGCCAGAGGGAAAAAAAAGAATATAAAGAAACATAAGTTAGGCGCGAACGCGAAACAAAACAAAAGAAAAGAAAAAAAAGAAAGGAGAGATAGGATAGATGCAACGACTATCCTGCAGAGGCAAGGATGGGCGGGAGTTAAGGGGCGGAGTGCACGCGCCATTTCGGTGGCGCCCCAAAGTGCCAAAAAAAGAAAAAAAACAGTCGTGTTTATTTTCTTCTCTTACTTTCCTCGTTTGTTTACCACCCAACGACGATCAGCCTCAGTCTATCTTGCTTCGTTTTTTTTTTTTTTTTTTTTTTTCACTCCTGCGCTGGCGTTTCAAGGCCAGTCTCCCGCGCAGTGCACGCTTCGATCACAATGGCGTCTTGGGATGTTTGCTTGCTCGGAGACCGTTCTATGCAAAACACGCTCTTCTTCTTCTGTCCGTTTTCCGTGCTACTGGCGCTCGATAAGTGCGCGGAAAAGAATGGGATCGAGTGGCGGGGCGAGGCCGGGCAGCCGAGCCTCGCGGTCACGATTTCTTGCCGCCCCCCCCCCCCCTCCCCGTCTCGCGCGCACGCCGCGACTGAGCGATCGAGCGGCCGATCGTTTTACGAGGAGGAGGATGAACAGCGAAGAAGGACGGACGCAACGAGCCGTTGGGTCTGGCTGTTACGAAGCGCCCCCCCCCCCCCCCCCCAGGTCGTATATATGTATACTACTACTCGAGCTCAGCGACCGGCTATAATATGTTCTACCGTTTAGCTCGGCTCCAGAATGGCCCTCATCCCAGCGGCAAGCGAGCAAACGTAAACTGCGCAACCTCGTTACGATTCCCCGTGTACAATGCGCTCTAGGTTTATCGGTGCCCTTTGTTTCGGGGTATATACGCAGCGAGTTTTTTGTCGCATCTTCCGCTCTTTGCCACTGAGGCCGCCCGCGAGTGCTGGCGGAAGGCGAATTCCGGCAGGCTCTCGGGACTTCTCGACAGAATGCAAATTAATCATTGTTCTCACGGAAGAGGCGCGCTACCTCGGGCCCTGATTTGCCCATTAGAGAGCTGACACCTCGGTAAGGGGGGAGGGGGGTAACAAAATTAATCTTAACAACTCCCCATTAGCAAAGCGTTTGCACGCTGGTCCGGTTAACACCCCTCGCTCTCTTCAGTCGTTTATTCTCTTTAACAAGTACTTTCTTTTTTAATTCTATGTGAGCTGCCTTCATTACTAAGCCAACTTTATACAGTACAACTTTATACGGTACAACTTAATAATGCGACGCGATACAGAATGTGTATTCGCTATAGCTTGTATATGGACGCAAAATGGGAATATTAAGTTGAACTGTATAAGTATACATATCTACAACAGTAAAACGGCCACTGCTCCCGCATGAGAGGAGATATGATGACAATCATAAAACAGAGGGGAAAAGAAAAAAAAAAGGCTAAAGATGGGGTGTTACGTTACCCTGAAGTTCCTGTGCACTAATAATCACTGTGGCGTCATGGATTATGACAGTGTCTACTCGGGTGTAGTTAATGGATCATCGGTAAAGAACGCTTGCGTTGCAATCTAATGGATGCAGAAGCTCGGCCGGGCAAATTTCGTGAGCCTTTCCTGGCCCTATCTGAGTACGACAAACAAAAAAAGAAAAAACAACATATGCATTGAATTTCGCGATGTCATGCAGACGTGGTAGCGCTGAGCTTGACGCGAAATTCAAAAAAAGAGAAGTTCCACGCTGTTTATTTTTTCTCCAGTAATAATCGACTTTCCCCGCCCCCAGCCTCGAAACGAAGGAAATTAGGTTAATAATGGACACTTTCCTAGTCAACTCATTTAGTATCATTGCCACTATAGTGTCCCTTGGGCCGGTGTGACAGAGGTCCCGCAGAGAATTCATGATGTGCGTGCGAAGTGTCTTGTTGAAAATCGTACCTTCATTCTTTGACGGCGTGTTTGCCCTCCTGCACTCTCTTGCAAGGGGCACCATGTTCCTTTCCATTTATAGCCACGATGACAAATAGCGAAAACTTCGCGTCAGGGGTTAGGAAATCGAGTTAGGAAAATGAGACGGGAGCCCCGAGGGCATAGTGCCGGTTCTCACTTGGCGGCCGAAAACCAGCGCCGTTTCTTTTTCTTCTTTATTTAAATAAGCTTGCACGGCAGCACGTTGTCGCAACGCATTCTCCGGGCCTCCGGCATCATTCCGCCGCTAGAAGGCTCAAGTTTCCTGCACTCCGCCTTGTGTTTTCTGTCTCTCGTAGGGTCACAATATGGTCGTTGAAGTAGCTGTTACACTTATGAAGCATATTTCGCCAATTTAGGCCTAAAATATTACGCACGCGCGTTTTCCAGCATTCGCAGTTACAGCTTTCTGCAGGATGAAGGCGAAGAAATTTAAAAAGAAAGAAAGAAAAAGGAGCAAGGGGATGCATTTCTCAGCGTCACGATTACATTATAGTAGAACCATTACCTGGCGTTGCTAACGGATCTGTGTCTTGCGAGACTTCACGGAGAAAAATAAGGAAGCAAAGTAAATTGACATGCTAATTATGAGCGCGCAAACCCGCTTTACGACAGCGCTGTACGGGCCGTCGGCGCCAGCAGAACACATCGCAAGCAGGCGCCGCTACATTGATCTGTGTCTGCACCGCGTATTAGAAACAAAAAACACAGATAAAGTAAAAATGGAAATGCTTCTCTTGCAGCGTTGTCATTACTTTCCATCTTTAGCCGGCTGTACTCTGCTCACCAATATTTCGTAGCTAACACGGTGTGCCGACCAAACCAATTAATGCGAGAGTTGGGGTGGTGATAAGCAGTCGGTGAACTTGAATTTTGGCATTGGAGAAGCACCGATTTGTCCTAACACATGTGCTCATTCCGCGTGCAATTGTGCTAGGTCTGTGGGTGGGGCGAAACTTCATTCATTTGCTTCAGTGGCATATCCTTTGCCCGTCTGTTCAGAAGCTCGCTCGAGTAGAGCGCTGCAACACAACGGCTACAATGTCGCACTCACATTACTGTGCGTAGCAAGCGTTGTCGAATTGGTTTTCATGATTTCAGAGGCCGAGTTCACAAATTTTTTCGTTCGCAAGCACTTGGTTGGTTTTCACTAATTAGCATGTCCGTCATTGGCAAGGAGCACTTGGTTGGTTTTCACTAATTAGCATGTCCGGCATCAGAATAGGCTGGAATTTGCTTTTACGAATCGTTCTAACGTATAAGGGCTTTTTGCGAGTACAGCCCCAATTTTATTAGTATGGCGTTGACATCATCCTGCAAAGCGTGATCGACTGAATGAAGTCGGCTACATGCTGTACATACCACCACCACCAGTCAGGATTGCGCTGCCATATCCATCATGACATTTACGTTCACGCACATCATCGATCAGTGAAAACATGTCCGCGGGAGACTTGCTCTAAGTACCATTTTTTGTAGCGCAGGCTGTCGAAAGCTCCGATTCGTCCACATTATCCCCCTTTATGCCTGCTATTTCTCTGCTGTCCACAGCGACGATCACCCGCCGTGGTAGCGTAGTGGCTTCGGTGTTGCGCTGCTAAGCCCGAGGGCGATGGATCAAATCTCGGACGCGGTGACCGCATTTCCATGGGTGCGAGATGTCAAAACGCCCGTGTACCGTGCGTTGGGTGCACTCTGAAGAACCCCAGGCGGTCAAAATAAACCCGGAGTCTACCATTACGTCGTGCCTCATAATCATATCGTTGTTTTGGCACGTAAAAACCCAGGTTTATTTTGTTTTCTTTTTTCCTACAGGGTGACGATCGATAACAATGTGTCGCAATTGCTTTCTGGCGAGCTCACCTTCGTCACAGACACGATACCGGGTATGCACTGTGCTCAAGGCAAGAAAGAAAGCAAAATAAATAAAGAGTTCTCCGGAGCCAACAAAGAACTAACGAGGAGGAGACGGGAG
Source organism: Dermacentor variabilis (assembly GCF_050947875.1). Lineage (NCBI taxonomy): Eukaryota > Metazoa > Arthropoda > Arachnida > Ixodida > Ixodidae > Dermacentor > Dermacentor variabilis. The sequence continues at coordinate 113,300,243 of NC_134568.1, read as the reverse complement.
CTATAGGTGGCCAACGTCGGTGGTTTCAACGGCTCCATTTGAGGCCTCCGTTTAATTGGAGTTGAGCACGCTACCATCCGTGCAGACGGGCATCTCCCAGCCATGCCGTCTCCCATGCATGCCCTGTTGCAATCCACCTCTTCAAAAAGCAACGTTCTTATTATAACCGCAAGCGCATGGAACAAAAGTGGAGCACAGTTCGGACGACGCCACTTGTGGTGCACCTTTCGGGTCGTTGCTCTTGACGCGCGTGGTTCTTCACACACGCGCGCGGGCGCGAGCAGCGCGTGCTGCTAGCGTCGTTGCGTTGCGCGTCTGTTTTCTTCCTTATTATTTGTTTCATGCTGCTATAGCCTCTATCTTGTTTTCTACCCGCAGATCCACGCGGGCCCCTCAAAGAACCCCCTTCTCATCTGCGTCGGTGGTCAAACAACGCGCCAACCTGGACGTGGTGCCGACGCCGTCTGTCCATCCGTCCGTCCTTTCTGCGCCCACCTCCCCCCTCTCTCTCTGCGCGTGCGCTCTTCACACACAACGCCCTGTCTCGCCTCGGTTGGCGCGCCGAGTACAAAAGAAGTGCGCCAGGAAATTCCTGGCGCTGCGAATCTTCGCCCGTCCGCGTTCGCATAGCACGCGCAAAAGAGAGACGAGACAGCTTGTTGCGGAGGTTCTTCGCAGTGCGACACGCTAGCGGAACGGGTTGGTCAGTTGACTAACGCTCGTGCAAAGATTTATCCTTCTTTGTTTTCTGTTTTCTCGCGCTGTGGTTGTCGTCGCATGCATTCGACCCTTCTTTTGCCAAGATTCAGCGGCTGCATTTTCTTTCGATTCACTTCTCTTTTTCTTTTCTGTGTCGGCCCTTTTGTTTTCTCCCCCCGAGCACAATTTCATTTTCTTCCTCTTTCCCAGGACTTGCGCGCTTTCCCTTGCGCGTTTTCATCGCGTTACAATTATTTACGCCTCTCGTCCGCGTTGCTCCTCTTTCATTAACCTGCTGGCGCTTTACTTCATTTCTCATCATCATCCTTGTTGTTTCCTTTCCAGTTTCAGAAATTAAAGAATAAAAATTGTTCTATTCTGAGACGTCCTCCCACGCTCCAACGGCGTATCCATGCTTGCCCGCTTCTCCCACTCTCGGCTGCAGGCGGCAGCTCTTGCAAACTGGTGAGCGTCCCCCCCTCCCCCCCCCCCAAACGTGCTGTGTTCTCGGCAGGCCTGACCGGCAGCTCACTCTTGCCGTCGGCATTTCTGCCCTTAGTAGTAACGTCCGAAGAGATCTTGCACGCATAAATTAGAGAAACTGCAAAGCTAAACATCACGCTCACAAAAACGGCACACGAACCGCGGTGGAACAGGAACTGAAGGCGTTCGAGTTCATCTGTTGGGCACCTTGGTGGCGTCGCGTAGCATTTTGGCCGCGCCGCGGCACGAACTCATCCGAGCGCTATTAATGCGCTCCCGGAAGTATGAAACGTGTGCGTTGCACAACACCCTATAGGTAAACCATTAACACGCACATGCTCCCAGACAGATCGCACATGTTTCAAACATGTACAATACACCGCGCAGCACAAGAAGTAATGTGCACGTGCAGCTTCTGTGCTATACAGTGTGCAAATTTCATAATTGTTGTTTCTTTTCTTTTTTATTGGGCAGCGTGAAAGGGAACGACAATCGTCAGCGCTGGCTTTCAACGAGATGTCAATGATTTCTAACTAATAGGGGTGTGTGAATATTGGAAATTTATAACACAAGTCGCATAGTATCCGCTATTCGATTCGCATTCGATTCGAGATTTCACTGTTCGAAGGTGTTGAATATTCATTTCTCTGAAATATATAACAAATAAAGACACTTGCTGGAGTCGCGAGTGTGACAGAACGATTGATGTGAAAGCTTTTTTTTTTTTTTATTCTGCTGCAAGATAGCCGCGGTTGCTACGCAGGGACCTTCATTCCTGAGCGAAATGCATGAGATGGATAACTTCTGCTCAAGAAATTACAGTCATTCAATAGGAACGACTCTCTTTTAAGCAAGTTATATATATAAATTTGTTCCGATTTATTCTTTGGTCAGTCTTACCATGTTTTCATCCCGCCATTAAAACAAGGTGGAGCGCTGTACTATCACCAATTCTCTCCTTCAGCAAACACAACACTGTACCTGCATCTGAGTGACATGTTTCATTACTTACATTGCCGTGGTGCGCCACAAATAGCTGAAAACAGTTGTTTTCTCATTTAGAAATTAATCAGTTGTCCGAGTGTCTAATTGTGAACGCTATTACATGTGCGTGCCAATGTAAATTCGTTTTTTTTTTCTTTTTTAATCATACGGACTTGCCGCGTACTTCATATTTCCTCTTGTTTTAGGAATCACAAAGTATTCAGTATTTGATGCCATATTGGGTTATACTTTTCTCTAAAAATTCGTATTCGATTCGATTCGGCAGCCTCAACTATAAAAAAAAATTTCATTCTGTGGTTTTACTTGCGAGAACCACGACCTGATTATGATGTACGCCATATAGTGGAGGGACTCCGGATTAATTTCGACCACCTGGGGGTTCTTTAACGTGCACACAATGCCCGGTACACGGAAATATTTGCATTGCACTTCAAATCCCAAGGCCGGCATGTGATCCCGCATTCTTGGGCTCAGCAGCGCAGCGCCAGAGCCACCATACGTCACCACGGCACGTGTTTCACTTTTCCGAACACCCTTACTAAATACACATTGGGCTGGAAATTTATCATATACACACGGCGTATACGGTGTGGACACAAATGCTGTGCAGCAGGGCTTTCGTCCCTTTGGATGACATTGTAGGTCACGTCGCAGTTATTTCTTAATTCCTGGGGCATCCCCTAAGCATAGTCGAAACGCTTGAAGTTCTCCCCATATCTGCTGGGCACTGTTCACCGCATGAGTTGGTGGCGCTTCGAAGTCGGCGACTCACACGATATATCAGTACACTCGTCCGCTATTATGCTAGGTGACGGCTCCATGGTATCTGCCCGTCCGTATGTCCCTCCGTATACCTGTTGCAATATTAGATATTGAACATGTACCTGTATTCAATAATTCAACATTAAACTCGGCGAATACGTTGTATAAGATCTCTGCAGTGCCTCAGTTGCATTGTGTGCTAGCCAAAGTTCCTTGTCGACGATAGGCCGGGAATTCTCGCTTCCTTCTCATAGCTTTTGTTTCTCGAGCGCGTTGCGCTTGGTCCTCTCTGCTGCGACCTTTTGCCGATGCATTGTCCCATGAGTAACACCCCTACCGTTAGGGCCTTTAAAATATATTGAGGACGATAGCAGAGCTCAAACTAGACCTGCGATGATAAAAGACGTAGTTGAAATTATGTAATCATTCTGACAGCCTTGGGCGTACAGAAATACTCGACAGGAGTATTTGACAACGATAGATTTGAAATTTTGTTTGATGCACTTCTTATGTCGCCTGCCACGGTTGCCATCAAACAACACACCATCATTGGTTCCCACCAGCAATTTGATCTTACCGTTTAAACGTGAGGGTGTTAGCCCTGGGACAACTGAACACCCTTTATACACTCATAAAGGTGTAAAAATGTTCAGAGTGTGGCCGCCATGCGCTGCTCATCATCTTTCTTGCGCGACGCTGACGCTGGACCTTGGCTTTTCTCCGCATAGCTTACTCCGCCTACCCATACACGCGTCCCCAGCTGTGTGACAAGATCAGCACTAAAATCCCCTCCAACTTGCCATCGCCAGTGAAAATAGACTTCCATTCTTGCCCGCCACTATCATTACTTTCTTCTTGTCGTTTCAGTCTCGACTGTAACCGCGATGCTGAAACGCGAGTTTCCTTTCTTCTGATGGCTTTCCCCAAAGTTAATTTTCCATGACGTGGCACACACCATAAAACGCAACCGACAGCGCGCAGTTGGGTCTAACGCGCGGTTAATGCCGCCCCGTCGCGCGGACAGCGAAGAGCCGCATCACGTTGCGTCAGAACAGTGTGGGATTGCAAAGCGTGGCGCATAGCGTGATCTGCTTCGTTAGGTTGCGTAAACAACGCTGGCATACACTTGGCTAGTACAATGCTTGCTGTGCAGTCCCGCGATCTTTCAGTGGCCGCCATGAGGAAGAAAACGCGCCGCATGATCGAGAGAGCCGACAGCGCAGCCCTTCTTGCCTATCGGCGGGTAACCGCGGCGAAAGTGTGCGGGAAGTTTCTACAGTCTGGCGGAGTTAACTGATTTATGGTTAATTCCTCGATCGTGTGACGATAGGGAACCCTTTGTGTGGAAAAGTACCTAGGAATAGTCTACCGGACTGTTGAGAATTGAAACGTTTTAAACCAGTATGGATGGTGTGGCGCATGCACGCACAGTGCTTGTTCTTTTTATTTTCTTTGTATCTTTACCGACTAATTGCTGCTCACCCCGCCAAATTAAATACCTGTGTCCCGCCCACAACCAGAACCCCTATTCACTATTCTGCGTTTCTTTATTATTATTTTTATGTTTTATTGACACGATAGGAAAGGGTGATGTTGGCTTACGAATGCCTCGCTGGCTATACCTTGCCTCATTAATATTTAGCGTTTTTCAGATTCTTGCGTGTCTCGCTTAGGAGGCAATTCCTAGCGAGCTTTTCTTGCTCTTGGTGATTTTTGTGTATATTTACATGACTAATAATGATAACGTAGAACACGTCGTAAGAGTACAGGGGCCCGCCAACCGTGATGTCGTACATATAATTAGTTAAGCAAACTTTCCGACGTCACTGTGTGCCCTGCGACACATAACAATGTTACCGCTCCAGCTATCTGTCCTTCTCGTTCATGTAGCCGCTTGTTCACCAGACATGACATGCGCGTAACAGCGTCAAAACGGCGAAGCTGACGCGGGTCTTGCCGAAGAAGGGAGCTGGAGCAGGAAACCTCCGCAGAAAAGCAGCGCGAGCTTCTTTTCGCTGAATAGTCCACTCTTACTTATTTCCATGTTTTCTTTATTATTATTTCTTTCTCTTCATTTGGATTCTCACTACTCTAATTCTCACCGGCATGCTTACGCGCCCACGCCGTGGGAACCCGAGAATGACAAAGTGGGGCACAACGTTGGGCCCGTGCGCTCGTTTGTGTATAGTGCTCGCTACAGAGGGACCTCATAGCAAAAAGCATTGTACTGTGCACGTTGGCGATCCCTGCGCACACCGTGCATGCTTGCCATTGTACTAAAGAGAGAGCACAGCACAGGGGCTGAGAAGCGAAAGCGGGCACCTACGCACCTGTGCTGCTGCTGCTGGCTTTGTAGAACTGTATTTGCTCGCCGCCCCAGTCTCAGCACTTTATGCACGGACATTCACCCCTTTATATATATATACATACACATACGCTGTATAATTGCTGCCTTAATACCAAACGAGACCTGCCCCTGCGAAACACGTGTATATATCCAGCTCTTCGCCGGGGTTGAGTTCGCGTATGAGGTTGCCCAGTCACAGCTTGTTATCTTCTCGTATAATTTCTTGGCTATTTTTTTTTTATTTGTTCAGGAGAGCGTACGTTCGTGCGCTTGCGTGGGCAACCTTCCAAACGCCGTTTAGGGGTATCTGCAGGGTTCACCGGTTCTGCCAAGCAGTAACAGCTGCTTCGAGGCACGTATACTTTATTCGGCAATTTGGAGCCTTGTGTGTAGGTTGGAGAATTTCACATTACTCTTAAGTTGCACAAAAAAAAAATACAACAACAACAAGAATCAGAATGACATAAACGCACTAAAAGTAAACAATGCGAAGACATTTAAATAATAAAGCCGACCGAGAAATGTGTTTGTGTATTGGCCGATTCTGAAAACATTAGTTCCATCAGAAACACGTGCGAAGCTGTCTAACGAACGTAAGCAAAGCGCGCACATTAACGGTACTTTCCAACAAGTGTACCACTTTAGCTTTTTTCTATTTTCCTAATCACTGTCGTTTTTTCCTCTGGCCGGCAAGAATATCCAAGGGCTAGGACCCGTATTCACAAAGAGCGCTTATGCTAGAATTGTTTGTTGGGCGAAATTCCCTTCTATCCTGATGCTGGATGTATTAAATGAAAGCGGCCGGCTAATGGGGCAAGGAACACTTAGGTACGGGGACCCGTATTCACAAAGCGTTCATATATACGCTACACGCGTTCGTGCCAGCCAGTACTGATGTAGGACACATTATTAGTGAACGCGATCAGCCGATGAATAACAGCACTTACGAACAAAGAGATCTGTGAATTCGGTCTAGGGCTCGCAAAAAGCGCGCAGATTGTAAACACCGCTTGTCATCGGCTAATACCTACCGTAGCGCGATTGGCAGGCGGGAGCCCCGTCTCTCGAATTTGAACGAATTTGCGAATTTGCGCCAAGATATTTGGCCGCTTACCTAAGTCCGCTTCGGATGACGAGTTCAACTATGCGGCTAGACGTACGCATACACTCACGTGACGTTCCTTTGTGTCTATCAGGCAAGCCTGCATTGTTGACCGAAATAAAGAAAACGCTCCATCAGCCACCGCGCCTCCATGACAACACCGCTTCGTCGCCCTTGTTGTGCGTTAATCTCGCACCCGGGCGCGGCGTATGTACGGCATATATCTTGCCTTGCTTGGCCCGCAGCCATCGACGGCACTGACTAAGCCGTGCGACACCTTTTGTACCCGCTGTCTGGCGTTGAGTCCGTAAGCGTACGTCATTGCCCGTTTATACAAAAGCACACTCGACGCAGCATGTCCTCCGCAGCCGCAGCATTCCGTGCGCCTTTTCATCCTTGAATTTATTTTTTATTTAGTTTTCTCTTCGTATAAGCTGGACATCGACTGCAGTAGCTAGGGAGAGTCTAGTCCCCGCGTCGACTGCAAAAGCGGTGTGCAACACTGAGTAGCCGTATAGGTGCATGGTTGGGTGCGTTGGCTGAGCGCATTTAACGGCCCAGAATGATACAGGGGCTGAAACGTCGTGGTAGAGGGCTCCCGATTAATCGTGACCACGTGGGGTATTTTAACGAACACCAATAGAGCCATATATGAGCTTGTTTGCATTTCGCCCCCATTACGTAACGGCCGTTCGTAGCAATTACTACATGTGTGCCACTGTTAGACAAGACATGCAGAATCTTTAGATGCAGCTAGATATATCTGTTGTACTTCGCTGTGCGCACTCCTGTTATCATTATATTTATTAGAGAAGCGCCAGTCACCGCTTTCGTCCTCGTGACATCGCTGTGTAGACGTCTCACACATTCTGCGTCCTCCAGATTTCGTATTTGCATTTCGGCGCGGCTTGTCAGTGGTGTAATGCATAAGCATAAAAATTGCATGAGGTTAAAGTTGGGAGCTTTGTGGTGCCCAAACATAAACATTCCATGAGATTACGCGTTGCGCAGGAGAGTAAACATAATTCTACGCATCGCAATTACTTGTATAGCACATAATTAACCGCTTCACTATAAAGCTTCGCTTCACGTATATTCCAACATGTGTGTTGAACCTGTTCTTTCTCTACATTTTCTTAATGATGTGCCCAGTACTTTTGACAGCGCAAATGCGCACAGATAAGTGTTATAGGAACAGTACACACAAGAAAACCGAGGAAAACAGAGAAAGAAAGAAACAGAAAATGCAGCGTTATGCTTATTAATCTCTACGGACACATTATGCACAGATCGCTCGATGGCGCCACAAATCCATCCTTGGTAGAATTTCGTGAATGTCATTAGTAACAGTGATATATGTGCGAATTCGAGCGCCTATGATCGGCAGGACTGCAGCCGTCGGAGCTCATGTGCATAATGTACAATCAACGCTCGTTGTAGCCATACAAGGCTGCATTATTTAAATGATACAGTACACCACTATACGTTCCGAACGTGCGCGTATGGTTAAGAGTCCATGGAGGCCGCGGAGACGACGCTGAAAGTGTAGCCTGTTTATTTGGTTTTCCACGCGCAGCTGTTTGTCGTGCCAAGGAATTGGCCCCGCTTTACAAAATTTCGGCAGCTGTTGGCGGCGCAGGGGTAGAAAAAACGAGGCAGCGACTTCTATACTTTTGAATGACTCTCCGCGGATTCGACCACACCAAACCGAAGATGTCCCCGATGGTTTTTGCATAAGCCTTGAAATTGCGCCATCTGGCTGCGGCTGTTCTCAATTCTTCTCCTATTCCTTATTATCCTCCTCACTCCTTGCATAAAGGCAAACAGGGCTGATAATGATGAATGCGGTGCGGTTGGTAGTGGTAATGATGATGATGATGATGATGATGTCTCAAAGACAATGGCACATACCCGATAAGAGGGATTGCACAACAATCAAGCGGTGTAGGTGAAATGCGTTACTATTGGCATTAAAGTTCCACAAATTCAAATGACGAAAACGGGACACGAAAGCGCGTGATTGAGCAGCCACGCCTTGCTTTAGTTCTCCGGTGACTTCGTTTACCAAATGCTTTTTTTTCTTTTCTTTCGTTCCTTTTATTTTTATTATTATTTTTTTAGACCGGCCGTACCTTAATATCAGAGTAATACGATATTCACTGCTCCTTGCGGCAGTGACGTGGTGACAGCTTCGTTTCTAGGGCTGTTTTCGGCCTATAATTTGTTGACTTCAGGCAGCGCTTGGCAACGCTTTGAGCCCAATGTCGATATCGAACGCTTCGGACAACATGAATGGCATGCATGAGCACTTGCACCTGCTGTATACCCAGCTTCGTATTTGTACGGTGATAAAACACACGCAAAGTGCAATATATCGGACAACTTGCACACGGCATGGTGATTAGTGCCCTTATCAGGACCCACCTTATTGAGCAGTGGTTGGAACACGGCGGATGTGCGAGATAGAATTCCTCGTTTAATAAAATGTCACATGCGATAAAGATGATAAACAGTGATAATGAAATAAGATAAGAAAGTAGAGGGGTGGAGAGGGGTACAGGTGAGTGATGGAAATGGGACGAATGACCATATCCGCTTGTACAATAACGAGCAAGGTGTTAGGAGGAGGGCAACGGCTGAGTCACCACGCGTTACGTCGATTTGCACGCCGTCCGCAGAATACAGGATGTACGCAGGCCGGGGCCGCGAGCTCGAGATACGCCAGAGCGCGTAGTATAATACACCCCGTGGCCGGCGTCGCATTCACGCTCGACGGTCGTCGCGGTGGAGGAAGCCCGGCCGTCAAGCTGGCACGTCGCTTTCGGACCGCGAGCGGGTCGGGCCCCCCCTCTTCTTGTTCCGGCAATACGACACAGCCGAGGACGACTGTGACCAGCCTCTTCAAAAACGGTGAGCCCCGGCGACAGCAGACTCGCGCCGCCACAGCGCTGACGGAAGCTGACGCTACGACCCCATCGCTGATCGTGTCTTTTCGTTCCAGATGGAAGCGAACCGCTAGGGGGGAATGGCTGGGGTAGTGAAACTTAACGCAAAAAAATAATGATAGGAAGAAAGGAAAAGAAAGCAGGGAGAGAGCAGACGAAAAACGAAGAGGAAAAGGAAAACCAAGCGACACGAAGGCGAAAGTTAAAGCACAACGAACAGCTTACTCTTGTCGCCATTTCTTTTTTCTTGGATAATTTTGACAGTGGTGGCGGCGAAGCGTTAGTGAGTCGCAAGTATGACTGGTGGTCGCGTTGCAGGGTCGCGACAGAGTACAAGGCCCGAGCAGGAGAGAGCGGTGGCAGCGCAACAATGCGTATGAGCGTGCACTATCGCCATTTGGACAGCATGATGCTGCTGTGGCGAGGCAGGGAAAAAAAAAGCCGATCGCAGTAAGTCCACCCTTCACAGTACTGTCGCCCGTTATATGCAGTTAATGTGCGCGTAATCGCGCGTTCGAGTACCTGTACGTGACATACCTACGAGCAGCATGGGTCGCGGCAAACGCATGCCGCGGACTATACGTGCTTGCATACCAGCGGACGTCCGTATTCCTCGTGAGAGCCGTTTGCCGTGTGTGCGATGATCAGACCTGAAGCACACGTAGTTTGTGCTAGGCGCTGCGTATGATTGACAGGCGACGTCATATTGCATTGGTCTCTTTATTCGACGTTATTGCTGCACACACTCATTATGAGACGTTTCGATAAAATATTTTGCTATGTGCTTTTCAATTTCGTTCTTACAGCATTTATCGGAGTTCCGCATTAATTTTTCGTCACTTTCATAGTAGCAAGAAACACCCAAGCAGTACTACCACTTATATACAGCTGACCAGACAGGAATGAGCACACCACCTCCACAAGTAACCTAAATCGTCCATGCAGTCGGGTCGTTTTGAAAGAACAATGTGTTTATCGCTTGTGAGGTGCTGCGAATAAGACTTGGTACGGAGTACGACGACCTCATCGAGGCGTTGAAACAGCGATGATTCAGAAAATGTACTTCCGACAACAGCAATGCACGAGCATGAGTGGCGCAGCCATAAATCAACTTGAAGGGGTACGGGAAGGATGAAGGGGCGGAGAAGAGGGAAATATGGGCACGCCCCATATCAAGACAGAAATTTCGGGAGGGCGAGAGGGCACGTGCCCGGTGTGTCACCACCTGGCTACGCCACTGACGAGCATGATGCTGCTCTCGTCTACCTTTCTGCCTTCGCAAATGCATCTGCGTGGTATGCAAGTTGTCAGCACTGGCCCGAACTTGAGTCATAAACAGTGTCTCCAAATGCAGACCGCCGGCAAAAGTTGTGCGAAGTTAATCACTAAATCTTGAGTCTGCTGCCCGGCGTCTATAACTTAAGTTTTATGGACACATTTTTCTTGACAGTTAAGACCCACGGTTTGGTTCCGCTACAATGTCTCGTATTGTTCTTTCCGTTTTTGTACCGAAATCAATGTAAAATTACTGCGAATATAGAGGGTGTCCCATCTAACTTTAGCCAGAGTTTTGAAATATGCATATGCCACGTAGCTGGACAGAACAAATCTAATGTTGTTTGCCGTCGCTCGGATATATATATATATATATATATATATATATATATATATATATATATATATATCACTTTTAATATTTTTGCACTTATTAACAAAAAGCATCGGGAATTCTACACCAAAAGTTAAAGAAAGAATAAAAAGTGAAAAAAAGAGTGGTTTGCCTGTTTGGTTGCTAAACCAAAGCAGACGAACGCAGAAGCTACGCAGAAGCTGAGCGTTTGGCCGCTCGAGGCACTTTGCGTGTATCCGCGGGCTTCTTTCACGCTCGGAAAAGCACCTTCATGTAGCACGTATTGAACAACAGAAAACTGCATCGGGAGTTTTTCATGCCGCTCTACAATTTTCTCATTGACACTTTTCATCTAATTGTAATATTTGAAAAGTTGATTAATATTATATATATATATATATATATATATATATATATATATATATATATATATATATATATATATATATATATATATATATATATATATATATATATATATTAGTAATATCATCTGAAGCCAACAAACGCTGACACCATGGATAACATAGGGTAAATTAGTTGTGCTTAATAAATGAAATAAAGGAACAAAAAAATAATGGAAACGAAAGTGGAGGAAAAAAACAGCTTGCAGCAGGTGGGGAACGATCCCACAATCTTTGCATTGCGCATGCGATGCTCTACCAATTGAACTACCGCGGCGCCATAACTTTCGCGTAATGCGAAGGTTGTGGGATCGTTCCCCACCTGCGGCAAGTTGTTTTTTCATCCACTTTCATTTCCAATAATTTATCGTTTCTGTATTTCATTTATTAAGCACAAGTAATTTCCCCTATGTTGTGCTTGGTATCAGTGTTTGTGTTGGCTTCTGATGATATGAGTATTAAATAAACGGGCCCTTCGGTTAACCCCCTTTCTTCTCGTATATATATATATATATATATATATGTTGCGTTGCTTACACTTTCAAAAATAAAATCGTACTAAAAATTCTAAGTGCAAAAGACTGTCGTATACTGTCATCACAAACAGCGGATTGCGTGAACAACTGCTCGCTATGCACTACTGAAGAAATAATCAAAAAGCGCGCCCTGCCCTGTTACGGCAATTCGTTCGCAATGTGCTCAACGCGCCTCTGCTGAACAATGCTTTGCCGATAAGAGGAGTGATGCGAATTTAAGCTGCGCTGCTCGCTACGAGCCGTGTCGACCTTGTTCGTACCGTCGGGCCTATAGGAAAAACAATGAGCGCTTCCCTTCTCTATCACGACGCACACGGCGCAGCGGAAGAGGCTTGCCAGTGAGCGAGCCCGCAACGGCACATAAAGCCGGCTCACGCGGTGCAAGGTCGTTTTCGTGGCTACGGCGCTTTGCGCTCTTTATGCGCGCTAGATATTGATGATTCGCTAATGGCGTTGTTTAGAGAAGCAGCTGCCTGGACACTTTCGCAGTAATGAGCCCTGATACGCGCACATCGAGCACAGTAAAGGGAGTTGGGCGTAATTGATTACCTAGTGATATTGGAAATGCTGGTAGTTTCCGTCGCCGGTTTTTCCGCATTTGGTTGTCCAACAATATAGAGCTGAGGACCGGATCCACGAGACTTTTGGGCCCATATTCACAAAAAACCTCTTACGCTAGAATTGTTCGCGCGAAACAAATTCAGCCAATCCTGATGCTGGACATGCCGTTAGCGAAGGCCGCCAGCCAATGGCAGAGAGCACTTACGAACGAAATGCTTTGTGAATTCGGCCCTTAGTTCTTAAGTGATTTTTGCCATTGGGCAGCCTCCTTAGCTAATAATATGTGCAGCATCACGACTGGGTGAATATTTTCTCTTAGGAACAATTTTAGCGAAAGAACATTTCTTGAATACGGGCCCAGAGGTTTACGTTTTCGATTGTGCAACGAAAGCTGTTTTATTTTGTATCGACGTTTTGCGAATGCTAATGAAAGCACTTTATATGCAGAGCTACTTGTACTTGAGAATGACAAACTGATGGGAAAACATGCACAAGAAATGAAACACATACGTGACCACTGAGAGCAAGCGTCTGTATAAAAGCGACAGTCAAAGATTTCCTTCCAGCAGGGTGGATATGCGAACGTACTAAACAAGCAATAAAACAGGAAAAAAAGAAAAGAGCAAGCGAAATTCGCCTATGCTTTTCCGCCCACTCGCATCCTACGCAGTCATCATAATCCATAAATGGGCGCCATTCATCCAAAGGCACACTTAAGGTTCAAAAGGGGGCTCGAGCCTTTTGACCGGCTCGGCTCGTGCCGCCTTGGCGTCCAGCTCTTCTAGCGGGGGGCGGAGAAATTGGCCTCTCTTTAGAATCCGGGCCGAAGGAGCGCGCGTGTATATACGTTGGGCAGACGGCGGCTGTTGCGGGTACGTGTTCGCACTTGTTTTTCTTTTTCGCGTGTTCTTCGCCATCCGCGCTGAAAATTTTAACGAGGCGCTGCTGCGTTTTGCACCCCTTCCCGCGAACCCCTGTCGCAGGTGCGCGGTGTACCCGCTCCGGCGACGACGACGCAGTACGGCCGGCGGCTCCCTATGCCGACTGCGTCACCCAAGGGGCCCAGCGACAGCTGTCGCGTCGTCGGCGTGTCTCCACGGTCGCAGCTTGATGCGGCGGAGAGCCGGGCTGCTCCGGGTATGGCCGCCGTTCTGGCGTCGGCGCGCGGTTGCGACCGCGGCCTGCAGCCGTTGCAGGGAACCACGACTCCCGAGGCCAGCCTGCGCGTGCAGCGAGCCCTCCTGAAACTCGAACTGCCCGACTGGTTCCGGCAGCACTACAGGCCTCCCAGAAGGGATCATGGGCTCGGCGGCGACGCGGCACAGTGGCCCAAGTGGCGCGCGCTTCCGGGCGAAGACGCCAAGCAGCGGGCAGGTCTCCGGCCTTCCCAGGTTCGTTCCCGTTGCCTGAGTCGTCTGCGCATAAGCGTGCCTGGGCTGCATGCATTGACGTGTGTGCATGTGAACGTGCTATTTATTTCTGTTCGTGTATCTGCGTGTGCGGTGGGGCTGCCCGCCGTACGCCAACAAATTTGACACACGGTTCAACAGACAAGGACAAAAAAATTATACTCGGTTATAGCAAACAACGCTAACACTTCACCTAACGGGTAACACTTCAGTGTGTGATTTCTGTAAAAAGATTTTCGTGCATGGGAAAAGATCCATCTTGTTGAAGTTGTTCGTACGAAGCTGGTCGTGTCCGCTTGCAATATCTGCAATCCGCTGCTGTCATAGATACAGAGTTCATGGCAGCGCAGGAGTCGCTGAAAAGTGCTGAGTTTATTGCGACATCAACTGCGAGCTTTAAATTGCATTTGCTCCGTCCGTCCGTCCATGCCGTTACGCTGACGACGTTATGGTATCGTCGTCAGGCTGCCTCACCATCTGCATAGCGCGAAGAAAAACAAAACTTCGTTCACTAGCACCACTACACTGCTCGCGCTGCAAGCAATCCAAGTCACACCAAACTGGATTGTACTGTAGTAAAACAACCTCTTAACGTATACACTGCGATGCCAGATAGCGCATGGTTGTTCTGCGTTATCAAATAATAAATCCCCGCGTAGTATGTATATGCCTCCTTGGTACCTATAAGGGACACTGACCTGCTAAAGTAATAGCGCATAGTGTCACGTGGTATCGCCTCGTCACGTGGTATCTTTTCCTATTTCGCGGGCTCTCTTTGGCATGCGGAAAAAAGGACAACTTGAGATATATCGTGTTGGAAACACTTTATTCAGAGGTTTCCCAAGGTGCTCTACAACTTTGAATATCACACTTGGGATCTGCAGCCAATACTTAAAAAGTTGATTGGTTAAACATAACTAATCCTCTAGTTAAGGTAAAAATAAAAAATAGCCTGAGTAACTCTAGACCAGTGCCAATATTATGCATTCGGTTCAACTCGCGTCCGGAGAGCCTTTCATTTTTAAAACTTTGGCTCGAGTAATGTGGGGCAACCTGCATAGTAGCTCATACACAGTGCGCATTTCTTTATAATTTGAACACATTCTTTTCTTTTCTGTAAGAACAGTCCAAGCAGTTTACCCGAATTACGTAACTGCAGAAAAGTTATCTGACCAGGCGGACATACTTTGCAAGAAAAACCAAAGCGGCTCATACACTAATGAAACTAATTACATTAAGCGACAATTGCAAACTTTGCAGCGCATGCTTATATTTGAAAGTTGATGGGAATCGTCCCAAAAGTCTAGTTTCGTGTTTCTACATTACGAAAGGGCGACGTAGACCGAAAGAACTGGCGCCACATGATTCGCTAGATTTGCCTCATTACGCGCGCGGCACCGCAAAGCACGGGCCGCCGTCCAACCCTTACGCGACGTCGTAGAAGAGTGGCGTGAAATTCGCGCTTCCCAATAGCTCGTGCAGATTGGCGCATTGCGCACCTCCCTGTACAATGCGGAGTCACTTTAGCAGCAGGGACGAGACAGACCACTTTATCGCGCGGTGTGTCGAGGCTTTAGTTTACATCGCCCAGCAACAACACCGAGGGGTTGCACCGCGAGCCGTGCTTCGCAGTTGCGAATTGAACGAATAATTTGATGTCAAATATTTCACTCTCCATGGCCACCTCGAAATGTCGAAACACAGAACTGTAGTTTTATCCCGATTATCTTCAACTTTCAAATGTAAACATATCTGGCGTAAAGCTTGCGAGCAAGAATTTAAATAATGTAGTTAGTTAATGAATTGATATATTGCTTTGACTGATCTTGCAAAGGGTTTCCGCCAGGGCAAATGATGTTCGCCTCGGCAAATAAGTCATCTTTAGTGACGTCATTTGGGTAAATTTGGAAGTTGTTTTTTTGCTTGTTTTTTAGTACACAGACACGTACATGGACACCCACGCACGCGCGCGCGCCTCAGAGCGGCAAAGCGCCCGATATACCGACACTGCAAATATAGAGGAAAAAAATTCCACTCTTTTGGGCAAATCTCGTAGGTGGTACGGCATCATTTTGCTTCAGGACGTCCGTTGTAAAATAAGTTGTGGCTTCCGAGTCCTGAAGCTGAAAAACGAGTAGTCTTCAATGCGTAAACTGGTGAAAAGATCTGGGCTCACCGTGTTCGTCAGCCCACAATTACGTTTAATACTATATTATTCTTCAACCGCAACACCCCCACTTCACACCACCCTATGGCAGCTTGGTTATTGCCCATTCCCGCGAAATGGGCGAGCGCCACTACTTAAAGAACAAACGAGCAAGCAAATAAGACGGCGGTCTCCACTGTGAAAGAATGCTGCTGTTGCAGTAAATGTGTTCAGAGCCGAAAGAATTTTGAAAGTCTACTTCTTCTTTTCTTTAATCCTTCTTTTGTGTTACGACGAACTCACACCTAAGGAGCGATTAATTTTTTTTTTATCTAATTCATTCACTCACACTGCATATATTGGAGGAATCAATCGCTCATTCTGAAGTTCCTTCTTAAGCGGGCAAAAAAGCGCAACAAGTAAAATTTCCTCCAGCCTCACTTCTTCAACGCTTCTAGGAATACAACTTGACCGATTGCATATTTAAAGATCACAAGGAATGAATGACTGTGTTTGCTGAAAGGCTCGTTGTACAGAAAGTGTGTGTTCGAGTGGAATCTCACTGCGATATTTGCGAGTCTACAGCCTCGCCAGCTACACATTCCATCTTTGGAAAACGAATAAATAGTTTCGAAGTATAGTTGGCCCGAAGTAAGGCAGCTGCGCTTCCGCAATGCCCTTTGATCGGGAGAAATGAACCGTGTCTTGCGTCTTTATACGCGAATCAACTTCGAAAGCAGTTTTCATTGTTGCGGCCATAAGACGTGCTCCGTTTTTGCTGTGTGTGTGTTGCGCTCCATGTTCGGCTTGAACGGAGTCTCGCTGGCTAGCCCGCCAGCCGAGCGTGAGACACGGCCTTATTCTCAGAAGCCGAGATATAGAACTTTTTTTTTTCTTCCTCGCAGAGAGACTGCTTGTATGCTTCCGTGCTGCCACAGCCACGTACTTCGCCGTGCGCGTATCGCGCTACGCTATGAGATCGAGACTACACATATTGTCGCAACCCGGACATGTCAAAGCGGGACTCAGACGCGATCTGAGAAGTGTTCGCAAAAATTTGAGCCGATCTTCAAGCAATAACGAACGAGTCGACATGGCGAAGGCGCTGGCTGATGACAAAGCGCCTAAAAGCGAGGGGTGTATATATATATATATATATATATATATATATATATATATATATATATATATATATATATATATATATATAGAATAGGCAGGCGGGATCACTTCTGAGAGAAGTCTAAGCCATTATGTGTATTTACGAAGCAGTTTGTAAGCCATAGCGGTTCGTGAAAAAAATGCCGAGCGGTCACATTACCGGAAGTGATATCACAAAGTAGGTACTGCATGATGATGGGTGAGCGTTTCTGAGCAAATTTTAACGAACGAATTTGCGAATTCGGCCCATGAACCACGAAGGACCGCGTTGCTGGTACACGATGAGCTACCGTTACACTCTTTTTTACTAGACACTCACAATGCGACGTTTTCGCATAACTGTGGCCATTGACTGTCCCATCAGTAGGCTCAGTAAAGACTCAGTAAAGCTAGTATGTGCGCCTATCTGCACAGCTGCCGGTGGGCACGGTGTGTCCGGCCACAGTTCGTTTCATTCTCTCGCCCTCATCATCTCGCAGACAGCTGAGACATCGCTGCCGGCTGACCGGAGGAATCTGGTGATCCCCAAGCGGGTCACCTTCCGCGACAAGGGCTCGTCACGCAGCGTCGTCAGGCCCTGGGTGTACCGATCACTACGGACGCCGTACCTTGGCTGGCGCAGCGCGGGGCCCGCGACGACCACCGCGGTGCAGCAGCAAGCGGCCGTTCGGTGACCGACTGTCGCGGAAAGCCCTCGATGCCTGTCACCAGCACCTTGGCACCCCACCGACTATACGTGTATTCATCGTCCACCCTGCACAATGCTCGCCTGAATCAGTCACTCGCACGGCATGCAGTCGCACACGCACCTTGGCCCTGATTGCGGAATGCCCTATACTTGACATCGTACAGCGAATTCCAGCGGCCTTACTGGAGCGCAACTAGTGTCCGGCTCTGAATGGCTCTGTCTGCTGGGCCTAGTTTGTGTACTATACAGTCAACATATTGACGTTTGGCTCTTTCACGTGAGAAAGTGACAGAGAGGAGACACGACAAGGCGCTTGCCCTGTCTGCTGTCTGTCAGATTTCGTATTTTGTAGCGCTAAAGAACGCGGTTGCCCAGCTTAAGTGTGAATGGAGACCTTAGTTTTGCTGCGCATTACGGGGCAGGAGAATACGAATGCATTTGAAGCGGACTTACAGCACCCAGGTGCAGTCTTTTTCAAAAGTTTCAAAGCCGCTGCGCGAGTGCATGATGAGATCAGCTGATTGGCGTCGCTGCAGGACTTTTACTGCAGCGAGCCTATAGCGCCTTGAACCTCGGAACATAGATCACCATTGTCCCCGTTGATGTCTGAGACATTGGAGTGACGAATGATGCTCGGCCAGGTGACAGGTACGGCTACGCACTCAATGCCTTTTAAACATGTTACACGCCGTCGCTGCAGTTCTACCTGCGTTTACTCAGAAGGAAAAGAGGAGACGAAAAATAAAAGAGCAGGAATTGACGCTGCCTGGTTGTGTTAATCGCACCCATATAGTTAAGCATTGTGCCTCTCTAGGTACGCACGCGGCCTCGTGGCAACGCTACGTGTGTTGTTGTTCACGAAGGCGCCCTCCGAGGTATCGCTTACAGTTTCCTCTCTTCTGCAGAGAAAGCGTTGCGCTACATTTTGGTCGCTGGAAACCGCAGTACTGAAATAATGTTCATACTCTTTTGTTACTATATCACCTATGTTATGAAAAGTGTACTTGAAAGATATTTCCAAGGCTTAATGGTTTTATCATTAAGGCTTGGTACTTTCACAAGCGCTCGCCTTTTGTTGCTTTACTATACTCACGCATATTGACAAGTATGTCGCGTTTCGTCACTTTTCCTTGACTCGTACACGGCCCCCGTCGCGGCTGTCTTTAGCGCGCGACTCGTGCGCTTCTTTGTGTGCTTGCTCCTCCTACACCGGAGGCTCAGTTCGAGAGTAGCTTTGTTTGTTAGCACGCGCTGCCAAACGGGGGAGCCACATTGATAGTTGCGCTTCTCGTCAGCGACGATGACGGCATGAGCGCCGGGCAATTGGTTGCCCGCAACTATGAGAAATTGGGCTGTTTCACTGCTTGGCGATAGCGAAGGCCCGGTTGGTGCGTAAGGTGAAGCCGATGAAGCACTGATTAAGTGGATCGAGTTAGCTATAAAGCAATGAAAAGCGAGGCTCACGATCAGCTTGGTAGCGCGTGCTAATGTGCACCTGGCTCACTCTGCCTTCGACAGACGGTGCCGAAGCACACAGCAACGTACACCAGCGCAGCACTTACGACGAGCATGGCGTGCGCTGCACTGTAGAAACAAAGGCAACGTCGTTGCCACGACGTAAACGCACAGCTGTGGTACACGCTTGCTAGGGAAGCTTCGACTTGATGGGGTTAAATGGGGCAAACCTCCGGTGCAAGTCGATGTCGCAAAAAGTTACATGCTTGAGGTTGTGTTTTGGCATCTGCCTTGAGCCTGTGGCGTGACGGCTGCCAAAGTCCGTTAAGGAAAAAATGATTAAGTGTAGATGCCAAAAGACTCCTTTTGTCGCTGGCTTTAACTAACACAACAGTTCGATGAGCTATCTGACTAGATCTCATCGGTCGTGTCGTGTATTGTAATATCAATGGCGGACAATATATGGTCACTTTTTTTTTTCACGACGTAAACAATGACGTTAGTATGCCAACTGAAAGTAAATGTGTTGATAGACCGCATGGTTGATTGACAAATCAATATATCCTGTTCTTTATGAAGTTATTTCTACTTGCGAAATGCTATATGGTATGCTAAACGCTTGGTGACTGCTCGGGGAGAATTAAGTGTCACGATATGCGTGCAATTCCTTTCGGTGCGTGACGCCGCGCTTCCAGTTAGTTTTCATCACAAAATGTGCCTGCTTCTGCGCATGATATTACAACTATTCTAAGCTCTTGGCATCTGTCTCCTACACTGAACACTGCTGCCTGCCTCTTTGAGCGTATGAATAGAACCACAGCTCATGATAGTCGAAGTCGTTTATAGCCTGTCCCATTGCTTTCTTTTTCTCCCCATTTCAAGAAGCGAGAATTATGCCTACACACAAAGTCTCGCACCTATATCAGCAAAATTTATTGAAATACGTTCACCCTTATATACCGCTCGCTCCCACGTCATGGACGGAGCGAAGACGCGCACGAGTTCTACCCCTCAAAGCGTATACCTTTTCGAAAAACTCTCAACTTGTCAGTTCAGAGAAAGAAAGCTTTTAGCTTTTGCAACGGCGTCAGCTATTTGCTTCTCGACGACTAATCGGCGCAAGGACCCTGTGCTTTGTGAAAGGCTCAGAAGACTGTTGTCGTATAAGGCGGTCTGGTCGACAAGGACATCCGTCTTTCAACAGCATCCCTATACACCCAAGAATAGGTGGCCGAACTAACAAAGGTTTTCGTTCATCAGAGGTGTTCGCCATTGACCGGCTTTCTACGATAATATTAGATCTGGACTCACTATTGCGAACGCTTCTAGAGTAAGAACCTATTTGCATTAAATACGGGTAGGGAGCCTAAAGCACTGGGCTATTGGCAACCTTTCTTTCCCCTACTTTGGAGGCTATAACGCAAGGTGCTACACTTTTGTGTGTGTGTGTGCTCGCAAAGGGCAATCCATATAACGATTCGGATGCCGCAACCGCATGCTCACCATCACGTGGCCGCAAACCCACCATAAAGGTGTAGCCTGTTACTGAGGGAAACGAGCTCGCAAAATTTGCACATGAGCTCA
This sequence comes from Dermacentor variabilis, assembly GCF_050947875.1. Classification (NCBI taxonomy): domain Eukaryota; kingdom Metazoa; phylum Arthropoda; class Arachnida; order Ixodida; family Ixodidae; genus Dermacentor; species Dermacentor variabilis. The sequence goes on along the minus strand of NC_134568.1, from coordinate 113,279,326 downwards.
CCAACAATAATATCACGCAAGCAAATTGCATAATTACTTGCAAAAGACATTCCAGCACATACCCAAGCTTTTCTTCCCTACAAAATAAACCAAAGAAAGCTTTTTCTGGGCGCCAGTGTGCTGTTTGAAACGTAGCGTATTTTCCCTACGTGACGTTCTTAGAACGCCTAAGTTCTTATACTAAGCGTTCACTTCACGAAAACATCCGTGTGTATGCGTGACGATGTCGTTATATTACTTATATGTTATTTTATATTTTGCGGGAGGCTTTCCCTATCCCAGATATGCATCTACTTTAGTTTGTAGTGCTTCTTGGCACATTGTAGCAATTAATGCTGAACCGCACAATCACAGCTCCTTCAGTTCTCGTAAGGGAAGACTGGTACTCTGCGATGTGGCCTACAGGTCCACTAACGAAAATATCCAGGCAATTCAATGTGTTAAGAGTGGAATGATATATTTGCAGGCCATTTATCCATACTTTAGTGCGTAAAATTTGTGTTGGAGAATAAAAACACGAGTGCTCAGTCGAACCATGCGTTGGAGCACTTCCTGTTGGGCTTGTTGCTAGCTGTTCATTATAAAATATAAAGACGCCAAATAAACGGACACACATAAGAGAACACACATGCGTTGGAGGTATAATATTTCGTTTAAAGACGTAAGCAAAGTTAGTTAAGGACCTGTATATACAATATATGCGTGATATTTGCTTTATTTTTTACTTCGAACAATTGTTTTCAAAAAGCCTACAAAATTTACCCGAATCACATCACTGCGGATGAATTACCAGTCCATATAAACATTATTTAAAAATATGAAATCAATTTATTTATTTAATAAGCAAATGCCAATTAACATTTTAATTACAACATTAAGGAATACACCTATATCGAGAAGCTGAAGGGAATCGTTAAAGAAAGTCTAGTTTCTTGTTTCTTAATTTGAAAATGGCTCATGTAGATCATTAATAACTGCCACCAAAACATTCGTTCAATTAACTTCATTAAGCCGCCGATATCGCGAGAATATCAGTGCATGTCCCCAGCTCAGAGTAGACGGAAATAGGAGCCGGAAGGTTCACCTCTTTGTGGATTCAGTACTGCAATGAGATCTTTTCATTCCGCTGCGTTGTTGATCGTTGTATGACGATGGCGTAAGGCGCACTGCATTTAGCACAAATTATTCGGTGCGTCGCTTAGATGTCTCGCTGTCGAAAAGTGAACCGTAGTGCGCTTATAACCACCATAGGCACCTATGACTTCGTTCATAGCTGGATTGTTCTTATGCGTTCCTTTAAATAGCATCGGCGCATTTCTGTAAGCACGTTGTTCGCCCATGATATATGCATGGGGTCTTGAAGAATGAACGGCTTAATTAACGGTGACCTAAACTTGTATGAAAATCGCCATCAGGTGATGTAGCAGCACTAGCAAGCACAAAGAACTTATTCTTCTAAGAAAGAATCTCGCGCATTGCGACGATTGCATAATGTATTGAACGTGGTGGATTAATTCTGGACTCAATTTATACATTTATAAACCAAATACACTCGACTGACACGCACAAGAGGTATGTATTGAAAGGACTATTTTGAGGCAATCAGCTCTTCAGAGCAAGCGACCCATTTATTCTTCACATTATGTCAAGGATACGTTTACAACTGCGCTCCTCCCCGGGTTCTGCCTCCGCGAAGACAGCCTGTCACTAAATAGACGCGTAAGTTTAGGGAAGCGTATCCTTGCAATTTTAACCATAGCCAGATTTAGCAATGACTAACGTATAAGATGACCATATCCCTCTTTATCTTATCACAGGGCTCCCTGTATGCGAGGACGGTCCCCATACGTTGGAGGAGTTACGTTATAACGTTTTGTCGGTGATATTTGCATGTAACTTCAAGCAAGGATCCTATATTGTGTAAAAGCCTGAGAATGCTATGAACAGTATATGGTTTCGTGCAACTCGGCACCAACCGATCGGTTTCGCGCCCAAGTGACGTTTGCACTTTGCGAGTGTGCTGAACTACCTCAAGGAAATCAAATGGTGTTCACACATTCAGTCGCGCGGTTTGCATTCTCACAAACGAAACGATTCATGAAACAGACCGAAAGTTCCTTCTCTCTTTTTTGACGGGAAATGTCTTTAAAATCGGTCCGAGGGGATCTCTTGCTAAAACCGCATGTAACGAAAACATGTTGTACCATTATCGCTTCTATCTTTGCAACGATAATATCTACGCTTCTTCCTTTGGTATCACTGTGTAGAGAGCAAAAAAAAAAAAAAACACTACTCAATCATGCGTGTGTTGCATTCTGATGTGAGGCTGTTCTCGCACCACTCGTGCCGCAATCGGAGCTAAATTTAGCCTCGCGCAGTGCTTTCAAAGAGGTGCAAGCTCGGTAGTGCGTTTGTCCATCCGAGCAGAAACGGCCGTGCTTGAAAGAGCTCACTCCGCCATGGTAGGTAAAATTTATTAAACTCATTCTAATCCTCGTGAGTAGTTACAAGGTCTACAAGTGTGCAATTCGTTGCAGAAATTTCACGCTTATTGGTCTATGGCCCCCGTTGCGTTCCCCACGTATATACGGCCCAAAAATGGCGCGAAGAGACTCGATCGACCAGCAAGACAGGGGGTTATATCCAACCCCTTTGACCACGGCGGAGCGTGTCCGTCTTCGTAGGCGGCGCAAGCACAGGAGCCCCAACCATCTACACGACTGCGTAGGCGGGGCTTCGAGCAGCGCAGAGCACTCTCGGCCGCCACCAGCAAAAAAGAAAGAAGGAGGGGGGAGTCATTTCTTTGCCCTACAGTGTCCAAACACCCTCTACAAAACAAACGGCCCCACTGCGAATAGGGAGCCAGCAGAGAACGATTGCGAAATTAGACCACGCACTCGCTGAAACATAAGTTCGTCATCAAAGCTTTCTAGTGCGCGAATAAATTCAACTTGTTTATTTGGTTGCATAATTTTGATACCATGGTGCCCATGCAGCGTCTGCAACCGTACCCCAGTGCGGTTGCCTCCCTGATACGGTTGCGTCCCTGAGCCTGCACGACGTCTTTTTTTTTTCTTTTTTTCGACTACGACATGAGACCACGACTGCGAGAGATACGACTAAGATATTAACTGGAGAGAGAGAGAGAGAGAGAGAGAGAGAGAGAGAAGAAACTACTTGCAGATTAGTCAAGAAAAAAACAACCACTTAGTACGAAAATACCATACAGGCAAAAAAGAGAACTTGACTCTTGCTTCTGCAGCGGTGCATCATCGTGTTACCCGTACCTGTCTTACACAGCACATTCGCATGCTTAGACAAAATGTTTTGGAAAGAACGTTCTGAATGCGATGTCCAAAACATTTTTTTAAAATTGGCTCAAACCCAATAATACGCCATTGACTGCAATCGACACCGCCTCTGCAAGCAGTTCTGATATCACAATCGTGTGTCGTTGCAGAGTCGCTGCAATGGAAGCGGCGCAAAAAGGTTGCGCGCTGGTACGCGCATACCCCGCCCCCACTTCCTTTTCTTTCCCTGCAACGATAAAATTTTGAGCCTTAAAGAAAATTTAGGAACGTAATAAAACATGTGCGTCTGTAGGCTAAATCTATTTGCAAGAAGTCTAATGCGAGATAAATTAATCTATACCGCAGGTGTTTGATACGACCGACGCTTGTATTACGAGCAGCCCACGTTGTTAAAAATTTGGCCGTATCTGATCTCCGGGAACCTTTCCCCTTGACTTCAGTCTAGTTGTGCTTGTAAAGGGCATTGTTTTTTACTTCGAGCGCATATGGTTGTTCATTAAGTTGTTTTTCTGTTCTGTCTAGCATTGCTGATGCGCACGAATGAAGTGAACCTTGTTTTTCTGTTCTGTTATGGCCTTTCTTTTGTACAAGCCCGGTATACGTTAATAAAGGTTTTTAATGGTTTGTTTGGCTGTTCCTGGTGACAACGCGACAGAAAAGACGCTCGGCAAAGATGCGCCGTTGATGACAATGCCGTTTGCTCGCGGTATCAATATTCCGTTTCCCGATGCTCAACATTAGCGTTTTATGTCGCCTGATTATAGCGTGAGTGACAATTACCGGCCTAGTACGCCAGGCTTCACCAAGCATCTCATCTGGGGTTTCACCTGGTGCAGCTTGCGAGAACGTTTAGCAATGAAGGTGAGCACAAGTTCAATAGTGCACGCTATTCATTGTTCCCTATATGAGGCTCAAAGTTGTGTACCTAGGCTGCAAGGTACGTCCATCCCACAGTTGTTTCCAGTGTTGGCAGATCGCTGGAACTCCCTGTAGGAACGCTCTTTATGTTGCATGCCAGCAAGCCTTGGTGAAGTCTGGGTCACACGTAAGCAGTTTCCTGAAGATTCGAAGCGACGCAGACCTACCCGTATTTAGCTGAGCGCCGGCCTCTGAGGTATTACCATACCTGTGTGGCCATGTGTAACAGTTATGAACCCCCTTTAGAATAAGCCCAAGCCTATTCTTTTACTCGAACAGGTGTCTACAACTGATGACTGCACAAGTTATGCCGCCATCTTGAAGACCAGTGGTGCGGTATCTCAAGCCCGATGCATGTGCGTTGGTCGGAGATTTTCGATGAGGTGGCGGGGAAAACAATTGTTTAATTATTTCCCTTGCACTCGCTGGCAAGTGCGCATGCCGAGTCCATGGTTCTGTTGAATAGGTGGGTGTGCAAGGTGCGCACAAGTCAAGTGTACCTTTCCCTTCACCGGACCTCAAAACTGTGCGCACCATGGCTTCCAGCGGACAACACAAGTAAATTAAGTTTTGATTGTTTTGACGCAGCAGTCGATACGACTGTAATGCTTCAGAAAGGGTGGACACGCGTAGCAAACAAAGGTGTGTGTTGTTTGTTGGGGGCTGGCACGCGTATCCGAGTGTTGTAAGAGCGCCTGGACGGTCATTTATCAGGACTAAAATGAAAGTGTACTTTTATTAGTCGAAATGTTAGTGTGAACAGTAAATTGGCAATAAACATGCACATGTAGTAGGTGTGCCCTACTCTTCTTAGTAGACCGCTTTTTCATTTGGCTACTATTTTTTTTATTTAGGTCCAGTTGTTTGCAACATGAAGTTACATTTTATATGCATTGAGAACACGTTTCCCTTACGTTAACTCACTACTACTCACGTGAAAAGACGCGATCAGTAGATAAGGTTGGCTACTTCCGTTGAAAAAAGTCATGTACAGCACGTGAAAGAATGGCAGATTTCGAGTAAGCGCTAACTAACAAAGCGAGGAATGATAATTGAGTATAAGCACGTCAGTGCGGCTTCCCCACAACACTTATTTGGTACCAAAGCCTTGATCGCATAAGGCTTCATACAACTTCATACGGCGCCAACGTGGTTTTTTCAGCTACTCTAAAGATGAAAGGCTTATGTAAAATAGTAAATAACGAAACAAAATCTGACAAAAACAAATGCGAAATAAAGCACGCAAAAGAAAACAGGTTTTCGGATTGTGTCGACAACCTTGTGTACAAGATACCTTTCACGTGCGGAAAATCCCTGCTTGTCCCCGCGAAAACCGCGTTGTTCTCTTTCAAGTATGTCTTACCAACTCGCCCAAACGTCTGTTTTATCCTACGTAGGCCAGACTGGCAGATGTATTGATATTAGGTTAAGAGAACACAAGTATGTGACAAAAATGCTACAGTCACCAGGGCATTTGGCGACGCATTGCGCACGATGCGGCTGCAAGTCTATCTTCAAAGAAACCAAGGCATTGGCTAGATTCGTATCTAGAAAAGCACGTGAAATGTTGGAAGCGTATTTCATGCTCAAAAATGACTCAGGAGACCACGTTAGCACACCATCAGTGGCGCCCGGAGAAACAGCCTATAAATTCATAGACGGATGTCAGATCAAGCCATACTTGTCGCGGTTAAACCAGATGTGCGTAGATTGGCTTATTTTTTGTCTTTCATCTCGTTTTCTTTTTATTTACAGTCACCCTTAGTCTACAGATTTGACGTGCGCTAGCGAATAATAAACAGTTGAAAGTTTGCGCCCATGTGTGTCTCTTTTTTGTCCTTCGTATAAACAGTATGGCGCAGCAAGCAGAACGATGCCATACCAACTAGCCCCAGCCGAAGCTTTATGGAACGTTATTTCGTACAACTGCAATTTCAAGCGTGGAGCTATACTCGCACTATGGGGGTATTGTTGAACACTGCTATTTCTAATAGATATAGCCCACTTCACTACGTCAGATTCTCTGCGCAGCAAAAGACAGAGAAGATAACATGATGAATAAGAATTTAATTGTTTGTCGTATATATACGGGGTATAGCTGCGCGTCAGTAATTTTCTTACACAAATTGATATTGGAGATATAATGTGCGGCAAGGTTGACGATCCCAAGAAAGTATTACAAGTTTCTGATGTAGAACATGACATAGCACCTGTAACTAAGCTGCTTTACTCACCGTGTACTGACACTTACAGCGAGACACGTTTATGCGACTAGCTCCAGCCGCGTGCAAACACAACTCATCACGACAAGCAGTAGTCGACAAGGCGCACTTTGTTTCTTTTAGGGGCTAACGGGGCGGCGATAAAGGTTGCAGACCAAGCACGAATGCTGCGTTAACCTTCGATATGTCCATACCCAGATAAAAACGCTCTTACATGGAAACCGACGCAGTTGCCTTCATTCTATCAGCTTCTTTAAATTAAATTAAATCCTGCCATAACCACGATATGATTTCAAAGCATGCTGTAGTGGGAGACTCCGGATTGATTTTGACCACTTGCGGTTCTTTAACGTGCACCCAATGCAAGGTACCCGGGCACTTTTTTTGCATTTCGCCCCCATCGCAATGCAGCTGCCGTGGGCGGGATTCGATCACGCGCCTTCGGGCTTAGTAGCGCAAGGACATGGCCACTACGCCACCACATCCAGCTCATTTCGCTAGGATATAAATAGGAGCACAAGTAAGCCTATAGCTACACAGCCGCAACACTGGGCAACTTGTCGAAATTTCTTGACTGAAGCACCCACACGTTCTCGCACATCACAACACACCCGCATAATTAAAATACTGCAACAACGCCGGAACCGTCCACAACGACATATCAACTTGCTCCCCCGCCTGAAGTAGCCATAACCTCATTAGTTCGTCGTAGTCTGTCGTGGTAAAAGCAATTGCGTAAAAAAATTTTCCTAATCTATTTGACGTTTCATTGAAAGCTTTGCTGTTGATTTGTGCACGGCGAACTAAGGCTGGAAGCCATGTTAACGCGACTGACGGCCATTGGCTGCGCTAACTCTTCCCCACCATCCACAGCAATTTTAATACATCATTCCAACATTTCGCAAGCACCCCATCGCATCAAGTAGATCACGCGTACTTACGAAAATGATAATAATAATGTGACGAATTCACCACACGTCGTGGCGCCTGTCGAAATAAGAGCAAACAATAGGAGCTCACAAAGGAGTCTCTTTACTGCAAAGTGTGTTTTCCTGCAGAATTTTCAGACGGCGAAATCAATAGTCCGCTTCAATAAGTCTGCCCAACGAATTACGCAGAATTTATTCCCACCTTTCAAAGTGTAATTGCGCAACTGGTATTACCTTAATTAAATATCCTCTTGGTAGGAAGTGGGCCACTCCTAGGAAGCCTTTATTAACGCGGTAATAAAATCACGATTATTTTTGTTATTGAACGTTCGCGCAAACAGTCTGTTATCAGACATGGAGTTTCACATAAAGGACATCAGTAACAATCCACGTTTCATTCCGGCCATGGTAGTACGCATAACACCAACCCCAAGGTCAGCTAGTTCAAAGACAGCAACAAAAGAAAAACAGAAAGAAATACACACATCCCGAAACTCCACCAAGGAAGATAAGGGGCACGCGTCTACATTAAGAAAGGAAAGAAGCAGTTGCAAAGGCTGAACCACCTTCGCCTGTAGCAAACGGTACCAATCACGTGCACACAACCATGGCTGCGGCACTAAGCGCTATAGTTGCGGCATCTGACAAATTGTTGTAATTTACGTGGCCACAGCCACGCCTTATTTACCTCCTAATACTAAGCCAGGAGTGAGACGCTACTGAGGAAATGTTTCGGACAATGGTCTGCAAAAAGGAAAAGTCAGATCATATCCGTGTCTGTCCGTTCTCCACGAGGCTTACCCCGACGTGTATCGCGACGACGCCTGCCAGACCTGCGGGCAGACCTCCACTCTAGCGCACATGCTCTGGGAGTGCGGTGCGACATACCCCCAGTTCATCAAGGAGGAGTGCGACTCGCTTCTGCGTAGCCCCACTCTAGAAAAGCAAATCCTGGCCGTCCGGCGTGACCGCGACAGGGCCGGTGGGCTAGACCTGCCGGTCCCGACGTGGGACTAGCCGGGTGCGCGACGAGTTCGCGTCCTCGCCGGACCTGCAATAAAGTTTAGTCACTCACTCATATCATGTGCCATATTGTATATATATATATATATATATATATATATATATATCCAACGTCCATTTAACAACATAACTACTTAATGACACATACCTCTATATTGTCTCTATAGAGACGTTTCTTAACGTTTCGTTGAAAATTCTGACAGAAAAACAAGCTGCCAATTGCTATTGCTATCGTAGCGATGACATTTCCAGCAGTGGTTGGTTGAGGAATATGTTTTAGATGAATTACTGGAAAATCGCCCGTCTATCTCTTAGTCGCTAGCAGAAAAATTCAGCCGGCCGCTAAGTTATCGACCTGTGCCGAGGACGGCGCCGCAATTAACACAAGGCTCCCTACGTACAAACCTGGAACGAACTCTTAGTTCGGCGATTTTAGCCCGACTGCTGGTCTTTTTGCTGACTTCGGTTCTTCGCTATATCGGTTCTCTCTGGCTCAGGGTGCATTGGAACTCAATCAGCACTGGCACCTTCGTTCAAAACGAGTTGGGTTTTCCTGCACGCGTAGTCGCTTTAACAGGGTTCTTGCTGTGCGTTAGTATAGTGTGCGAATTATGACGCAAGGCAAGTGCATGTAAAGTTGTCGTGCGGTATAGGCAGTCGCACGACTGTACGCTCTTAACTAGAGCTATTTCAGAAATTAGAAAGACCAATGATTTCAGACTATAGGAGTCGTTCAAATAATATATAGGTATCTTAGCGAATACGCCTGGTCGTCTGAGCAAAACCTGGAGCCGGTGCATGGACAGTGTATCTGAAAGCGGACGCTTCGAAAGTATATTCAACATTGCACAATGTTCTATTTCTGCCCACTGACGGCGAAACGGGACGATGATTCAGAGTTGATCAGACAGGACAGTGTTGCCAGGAACTTGTCACAAAAGCATACTCGAGAGGGCGAGCGGCTGGAGAGCATAGCAGTGAAACGTAACTAGAGCTGGATTCATTGAACAGTTTGCCCACAGTAAGTAAGAAACAGGTAAGTAAGTAAGAAATAGGTAAGTTCCAACATGAGGTAGTGTCTTGGTGCACCACTATTTTGGCTGCTCTGACAAAAAGCTCGACGCAGCGGGCACTGTGAAAATAGCGTTTCATCGCAACCATTCGCCCCGTTGCTCGTTGGACGACCGAGCCTGGGAGCCACAGTCTGCTTCCGGTCTTGCCGGTGTTCGCTGACTTCACAAACATGGCCGATGGGCGTGGTTCAGCATAACGGAAACGAGCGCTGCGTACATGCACTATATAGAATTCACGTTGGGCGCACTTTCTTGCGACTGGCTCGTGCGACTGGCTCCTGAACGATGTACTTCGGATCGGTGTCCGGACCATTAGCATAGAAGCTGTAGTGACCCGGAGTGGCCACTATTTAGCTCCGCGAGCCAGGTCGCAGTCCCACCGTCGAGGCAAAGGTGCGAGACGAGCCGACGTTGCCACCGCCATCCACTTGCACGCTACTGTTCACCGAAGGCGTGCCGCTGCGCTTGACGAGCCGGACGTAATTCACCAGGAGACAGGCGAAAGTGAACCACACTAGCAATACCAGTCGCAGGAGCACGCGGATCCGAAAGCGCGCCATCGGTCGCAGTTTTGGACAAGTTTTATGCGATGGCGCAGAACCTGCAGAATAGTGAGCGGCTTCGAAAAGTCGTCCATGTGGCCACTGTGTAAAATGATGATGATGATGAGGAGCAGGAGGAAGAAGAGGAGGAGGAGCAGGAGGAGTAGGAGGATCCACACTTATGGCTCGCACCCACAACAGGGTAAACCTAACATCTTCTTTTAGGTAATTTTAACCCACGCAGTGATACTGCTGTCGGCGTTGCTGCTGCTGTTGTTGACCTTAAAAGGCCGCTCACCAGGCCCCATATCAAATTTCGGTTATACGCTGGAAGTTGTTACGTGTCCGCTAGGAAGCGTTCTGCCACAGAATTTTTTTCAAATCGGCTCCATTAATAGCCAAGATATAAATATTTCAGTGCCGGGAACCCAGAGGCTAGCTCCACTGCCAAACGACACACTCTCTCCAGTTGCCCCGTCCAGCCTCCGCGAACGAAATTCCTTCCCTGCGTTCTCCCATACAGGACCGCGAAGATCGCGTAACGCATACGTCACGCATACGCTTTCATTTTTTCTTTTTTTCTCCTCGATTTTTTGTGGCACGACGCGCTTCCGCTGACGGCGTCGCGCGCGAGCTGTTGTGATTGTCTCGTTTCTCACAGCGCACAATTTTGCCCGCTATGCACGAGGACAACTGACTAGCGATATAATTCAGGGCTACACGAATACTGAGGCAGACACAAGCTAATCGCAGAGCATGATCTCGCGCTGGAACACGCTAGAAAATGATATAATTTCGGTGTCTGCGCTCGCGACTACACGACGTGCGAACAAGCAGACGAAACGGAAGTACATCTCTCTTGCTGCGGTGCGAAGTAAAACAACACATGCACACATTTGGTCTGTTAGTCTTATTATTTCTCTAAGCTTTAAGTTGTCTATTCAAACAACGTATTACACAAATAACAGATGTTGCCTTGAATAATTCTCGAATTCACGTGTCACCACGAGGGACATAGTGCAAACACGTGTACGTAGGCGCACTACCACGTGTACGTCCTCCTCCGGCTTAGAGCGCGGCGGCCGCGAGGAGAAGGGAAAACGGCGTTCGGTTTGAAATTTCATGTCTTTCCGCGGCACGTAGCGATGATATACTTTGCAGACACGATCGTTATTGCGCAATATGTGCTCTGCGCTTGTCAGATCAAAATGGCCAGACCTGGTGAGGGGCCCTTTAAGGTACATGGCACCTACCCACAATGCGGAATAAGCCAAGAATTACGCGGTTAAAGAAAGCCAAAAGATGTCAAGTGAATTAAAGATGTGGACTTTGTCATTATCATCATCATCATCAGCAGCAGCAGCAGCAGCAGCCTATCTTATGCCCTGTCCCCTGTCCTGCACCGACCTATTCCAACTATGCCTGCGAATTTCCAAATTTCATCGCCCCACCTAGTCTTCTGCCGTCCGACTGCGTTTCTCTGCTCTTGGTACCCATTCTGTAACCATAATGGCCCAACGGTTATCTAACCTGCGCATTACATCACATGCCCAGCTTCATTTTTTTCTCTTAATGTCGATTAGAATATCGGCTACACCCGTTCGTTCTCGGATCCAAACCGCTCTCTTTCTGTCTCTTAACGTTATGCCTAGCAATTTTTGTTCCATTGCTCTTTGCGCAGTCCTTAACTTGTTCTCGAGCTTTTTTGTCAGTCTCCAAGTCTCTGCCCCATATGTCAGCGCCGGTAAAATGCACTGATTGTACACCTTCCTTTTCAATGATAATGGCAAGCTTCAAGTCAGCAGCTCCGCCAATTTTTCAAGAATTATGTCTCCTCCATTTTTAATTAAATCGACTGTTATTCCATCTTCTCCTGCCACTTTCCCCCTTTGATGTCTTGAAAGGCCCTTCTGACCCCATCACTAGTTATAGGAGGAGTTTCTGCAACCTGTTCATTACCGCTTCGAATGGAGGTATCGTGGCTCCTCTGGGTACTGTACAGGTCAGTATTTAATTCTTCCGCTGCTTTCACTGTACCTTCGAGATTGCTGATGATATTACCCTGCTTATCTTTCAGTACATACTTCCTGGTTTGTCCTATGCCAAGTTTCCTTCTCACTGATTTCAGGCTGCGTCTATTTTTTAGGGCTTCTTCAGTCTTTCTCACGTTATAGTTTCGAATATCCCTTATTTTCGCCTTGTTGATCAGTTTTGACAGTTCCGTGAATTCTATCTTATCTCTTGAGTTGGACACTTTCATTCTTTGTCGTTTCTTTATTAGGTCCTTTGTTGCTTGGGAGAGCTTGCCTACTGGTTGCCTTGGTGCCTGCCCTCCCACTTCAATTGCTGCCTCTGAAGCCAGCCTAGTTACGGTTTAATGGACTTTGTCGCGTAGATGTAAAGCGCTTAGCATGTGGGGAAACATTAAAAAAGCAATGAAAAGCTAAATAAAAAAATACAATTTAGCAAAGTAATCAATTAGGTTCAATGACACTGCGCCGGACTGCGTAGCAAACGTTACTGTTGCAGACTCTAATAATGCAGGCTTAAGGGACAGATATGTCCGAATCAAGCCAACGAAGTGAGGTTTCTAATACACTATTGTTTTTTGTAATGCAGAAAAACGCCTACGAAACAAGGGAACTAAATAGTTTTATTGAGTGTCAGTAGTTTCAATGAGTGTCTATTAAGCGTTAAAAAAACGGTGCTTTCATCTTCGCCACAGAAAGAAACATAATGGTGAATGGAACTAGTCAAGTGAGGGTACCAAAGCACTGCATAAAGTCAGCCCGAGATGATGAAGCTGAACTTCAGTGCTCCAGAGCATAAGACAGCATTTTATTGAAAGCTAACTGGAACGCCAATGCAGTTCGTCCCACACTAAAAATTAATATCGTGAAACTGGTGCGATCCTGAAAATTCGTTCTAAGTGGATATGCCATTGGTTATAATCATTGGTTATAATTCGCAGATTAACACATGTGCGTATAAATTAATTGAAAAGTTAGTTAGCGGAATCATGTTATTTATTCAATTAAGTATTCGATTTGTGACCGCCTCATCGAGTAATTTATATCAAGGGTTAGAATTGTGCTGTTTGTCACAGGTAATTTTTAAAAATTTGGTACATTATATACATAACGAGGGTCTTGAATGCAGCAACATTGATGTCTTCAGGTAGCACGTGTGGGTTTATTGACCAGTTGCCTTCACCCAAAAAGATCACATACTCATGACGCCTGCGGCAGAAAGGATGTTCCACATCCGGCTTGTGAGTGGTGGCGTTGGCTAATGCTCACAGGGTTAGTTCTAGTAGCAACATATAAAAACCCCGGAAAGTCGATGGGAAAACGGCGCCGCAGTAGCTCTATTAGTAGAGGATAATACGCGTAATGCGAAGACGTGGGATCTTTCCCCACCTGCGGCAAGTTGTTTTTGCATCCAGTTTAAATTCCATTAATTGATAATTTGTTTATTTTGATTAGTAAGTACAAGTAATTTATCCTGTGTTGTTCTTGTTGGCCTGTTATGACATGATTAATAAACATCGGCCCCCTCAGTTAACTGCCTTTCTTCTCGTTCATTACATATATATATATATATATATATATATATATATATATAAAAACTTAGGGCGGTGCCTTGAGAGTCGCAACGAAGTCTACTCTGGTTCTTTACGTGCCTATACTTGCCGAAGGTGGACACGTGGTACCACTGAGCTTCAAAGCCTCGAGAGTGCACTTAGTGCAGCATCAAATGTCCTGTACTAGCCGTGAACATTTATATACGCGTATTTTAGGCTTTTAGCAACGCTGATTGCTCGGCTAATGAGTTTGTGCTTGCAAACTTCACTCTGCTTACGCTCGAGAAGCGATTGGGAGCAGCTGGAGAGCGAAACTTCTCTTACTAACGTAAGGTAAGTTTTGTTAGTATGGACGTAAGCATTTGTCCACATTCTGTGTTGCTACTCGTTATCTCATGCGCTTCTCTTTGAATTCTGAAGCTCCCTCTGTCTCGTTTCGCTGTCTTCTTCCTTTTTCTTTAATGCATGTGCGCGATCCTTAATTTTTTCATGATGTCTTCGTTATGTGTATTATTTCTAAGCGCCCACTCGTAACATTTATTTTCGCTTGTAAATACATGACTGAAAACGAAAGTGTAGCGAGTTTTCTTTCGGGCTCTCTGCTTCGGCCTTCAGCGATACACATGTGTTTTCATGGCCGTTTATTTCTTCTTATTTGGCACAGGAAGATCATCATGTTAATCCTGACTGAGATTATAATTTGATCCTTCGGAAATTTTATCGTTGTCATTGAAATATTTTTTATAATATGCCTGCAAATCAGTTCTTCTTGTGCAAGCCATGCGTCTCACTTCACTATAACCAACACATATCTAGTTAGTTAGTTTTTATTACCATTTGTACTATTTGCACTATAGTTTTCTTATTTCTTTCTTCAACTGTTTTTCTTTTCTTACTTAGCGCCGCTTTCTTGGCTAATATCCTATAGTGGGTAAGTGCCATTATTTGAGGAGCAAACAAGCAAAGAGCGTTCTTGATGAGTAAGCTACTGATCATCCTGTTGCGCCGGGTCACCATCGCGGTCTGGCTGAGCTTCACCTCACTGCTTATTTATTTCCTGCTTGCGCGCAGGTGAGTCGAGCCACTGAGTGCGACAGGGCAACAGTGTTGGCAAGTACAATACGGGGGACGCGTACAGATGTGCAGAGGTTGGGTTCCACCTGCGCCCGAGCGTGCGCATCTGTTTCTGTGCCAGTTCCATGTTTTCGGAACGAGGGCGCCGCTAAACATACTTCTAGGCATATCGATCATCGTAGTTAAGCGCAAGCCCAACAGAGCGTATGAACCTCATCACTGAAGAGCGGAATGCGTCAGCGAATTTGAGGCTGTGCGGTTCAAATGTCAATATATATATATATATATATATATATATATATATATATATATATATATATATATATATATATATATATATATATATATATATATATATATATATATATATATATATATATATATATATATATATATATATATATATATATATATATATATATATATATATATATATATATATACTTTTTTAACGTTTTGAATACCCTTGTGGGCTAGTCTGGCAGCCTTCAAGGAATGAAATGGGCTAATGCGAGTGCTAACACATTTTGGTGAGTTGGTTGGGGCATATCTGATACCACAATTGTCTGTGTGCGAAAAGCCACCCGCACAAGGGCGCACCGACAAAACGAGCACGAACTGGTAACTCAGTTTACTGCCTGTATCGCGTCAAACTACATCATTCTGTTTTTAAGCGCAGACAATTGAACTATCGAACAATGTGCATGCTTAACCGCAAATATATGATGCGGCATGGTGATGCGCACGAGCTTCAGCAAATACAGCGAAAAGCACGTGAATATCGTTCTTAGCCCTCGGAGATCCAAATATGAGCGTTTAAAGTTTCGCAGTACGCTTAACACGAGGTGCCAAATGCAACGAAATGTCGCACGTACACATTATCGCGTTTCATTCGTTGACAGTTGCACAAGTTCTAAAGGAAGTTTTGCGCTGCGCGGTATTAGAAATAATAAGGCACTAATTTGTGCTGGTATCGCATGCCCTTCCGCATTTAGCAGCCTTGCTTCACTTTCCCTTTCCTTCGTTTTTCTGCCCTTGAGTTTGAACCTTCTGCGGAAGGTTATAAATTTCTACAGGAGACACCGAGCAAAACGTGAACAAGGTGAATGCACGCGCCAACGTTTCGACAAGTGGACTTGTCTTCTTCAAGGCGACATATGCTTTCCTCGCCACAGTATATATAGGTGGGGTTCTTCTAAAGGGGGGAGGGTGTGAGGCGGGAGGACGCGGAAACGAGGGAAAGTGTTTTAGCGTGTCGAATTGAGAGCAAAAGAACGCTGTGTACAAGGTCAAAGCCAGCCCCCCCCCCGCTCTGTCAACACACGCGCGTTAGCGCGTGTGTTGACAGAGCGCATATTCCCCGTCTTATACAGGAGACAACAGTATGACATGAGTGCGAGATCTGTTCAATTTACGAACTGGAGATAGCGTCCGTCCATCAAGGACTCACACAATGAGAGAATGTGAAGCACTTGATGGCATCCTCTTGCAGTACTTGATGGCATCCTGATGATATCGCATCCTCTCACATGTGCGAAGGCACCATGGTCCCACTTTTTGACCTCCCGGTCACGGTGCCCTGCAGACTTCAATGCACTCTCCGCTGTACCCTCAGGTGGCAAAGTCTCACTAACATCTTGCTGTCGAACATGAGAAACGAGCGCTTGTAGTCCCGCAATTTAGCAGTATTTAGTTATTCCCTATGTGTACTTGTCTTGCCTAGCGATATTAATTATCTTCGGCTGCACAAGATTCTAACGCATATACCGTGGATCACTCACGGAAAAGACGGAAGCTGGCACTTGACAGCAGAGTGTGATGAATCCGATCAAGTACATGTTTTGGGGCAAACTATACAGAAAGCACATTCACAAAAATGCAGGCATCCACACCCGCAGGTCAAAGTGAAGTTTCGTCTCAACTCGGAAATGCGCACCGTCCGGCTGTTGGAAATGCTCTCTGCCTCCACCGTCGTAGTAGACATTGAAAGTGGCTCCTTGTTGCAAACAAAAGTTAAGCTCGGGAATCGCCGACGTGCGTTGTTAATGACCACTTCTGTCGAGAAATGGCATTTCCCTCCATTCTCCATAAAGGGGAGGCGGAGCACGAGCCGCTTTCAATGTCTACTTGAAATAACGTTCAGCAGCAGCACTTCGACGGGGACTAGTTGATATAGCGTGACTTTGTGGTGCATAAGTTGAGCTGCTCAGGTGGCACACGCGACGACATTGACACGTAAACACGAGACAGACACAGACCTTGGGCCTGTGTCCGCTTGCGCAACACATATAGAGGACAAATGTGCAAAAATATGGGGTGTTACGTTTCGCTGCCTTTTAACAGGAGCCGCGTGGACACGACCTGGTCGCAGCCGCCGCCGGCGGCAGCGACAGCGGCGGCCGCTAATCTCCGGCTCCTGGCGTCTGCCAGCGGAGGCGCCTTCGGGACGCTGCCGCGCGCGTCGTGCCCTAGCTTCCTGGCCGTAGTGGTGTGCTCGGCGCCCGACCACGCTCCCGAGCGCCAAGCCATCCGCGATACGTGGGCCCGCGACGCCCAGCCGGGACACAGCGCGGTCTACTTCCTACTCGGCCGGTACACCGAGGATGCCGCCGGACAAAGGACCGTGAAAAGCGCTCGTGAAAGGTGACTGTCAAATCACGGTTGAAGCTATTCGTCGCCGCTGTCAGTTCACCGTAGGACAAAATGCCCCTTCCAGTGTTACCCTAGTATCCGCCGAGCGGAAGGCGCCTGCTCGTGTACCAAGAGTTATATCGCATCAACTGCTTCGTTATTCTGGCCTCCGACTTTCACCCGTCCCCAACTATTTTTGCCTATCCGTTGATAAGCGCACTGAGTTTGGTTCCTTTTCCTGCCCGTGGTTAGTGCTCAGTTGCTTAGATTCACGAGTTCCTGAGTCAACTAACAGCTCATTCCAGGAAACGTTTGAGAAGTGATATATGGGCGCCATTTCCAAACATTGACATCACTGCTTTCTAGTTTACTGCTGTTGCAACACTCTAAAAAATATGTTTATCTCCTTAAGGGTTTATAGGGCCCCCAACCAATATTTTTCATCAATCTTGGGCACATTTCCTTTGCTTAACACTCTGCTCTCGCTATATGCTTTCCTCTCAGGAACGCTTTGTCACGCTTATACGCGTATGCCGTTTGTGATCTGAAAGTACCGGTAGCGCAGCGTTACAGCAAGTAAGTAAACCTAAGGTTATTGACGATTATTTTTAGGGAACAAGAAAAGCCCGATAAGGCGCAAATTTTTCTTGGAAGGAACTTGCTCACCGGCTATACACTACCTTGCAAGCGCCCTGCGCTGACATTATAACAGCCCAATGTTTGCGGAATACGCTTGAACAGTAGGCTATAAAGCATCGTCTTTATCAAAGTCGCTTATCTTAGTTAAGCGACAAGAGTGTCCCAGCGTCACGTACGTGGCTTTAGCTCAGCAAAGTGGTGCCATCTCGATAGCCCAATGTCTGAGCGCTCAGAGAACTAGAAAAACACAGTGGCTGCACGCATTCTTGCATGAGTTGCAAGATATAGAGCTAGAACGCAGAGAGCTCAGATAATACGGGTGACCGTCACGTGTGTTGCCAATAGCAATCCATTCTGGCCTGATGTTACTGCTCAAAGCGTGTTGGTCTCATGGGACCTCGTATTCAGACACAAAAAAATTCCTACACTATAAGTGTTCGTAAGAGAAAATTCCATCTAATCGTGATGCTGTATATATTATTAGCGAAGGCGGTTGGCCAATGGCAAAGAACACTTGGAACAAAAACTTTGTGAATTGGGCCCCTGATATTTGCATTTACCAGCTCACCATCAAGATCTTGGGCCGATTTCGCGAAGAAATCCGTGAGTGTGTTTTGCCATTGGCGTGCCGCCTACGC
The DNA here is from genome assembly GCF_050947875.1 of Dermacentor variabilis. NCBI lineage: Eukaryota > Metazoa > Arthropoda > Arachnida > Ixodida > Ixodidae > Dermacentor > Dermacentor variabilis. Next base: position 113,260,743 of record NC_134568.1, on the reverse strand, counting down.
TAATGATGTATGTGCGCGTGCACATGAGCATGTGTTTGTGCGTGTATTTGCGTATGTGTGTGTGCATGCCTGCGCGTGTGCGCGTGTGTGTGCGTGTGCGTGCGTGTGTGTGTGTATCTGCATGTATGTGCGTGCGTGTGTGTGTGTGTGCGTGTGTGTGTGTGCGTCTGTGTGTGTGCGTGTGTGCGTGCGTGCGTGCGTGCGCGCGTCACACGAGGTTCCTTAACACAAGGAGCCTTTTGTGTAACCCGTCACACAAGGAGGTACGAAGCTTGCGAGGTCAAAACGATCTGATGTTGCAACCACATCTTGCTCAAGAGTTGGAAGTAAAGCACTGATTACAGATACGAAGCATGAGAGCTTACGGCGCAGCAGAGGTAAAAAAAAATGACAAGCACACAGTATTGTTAGCTTAGTTTGTCGGGCAACAACTAAATGCAGGTCGATCGGCTCGGTACAGAGCGACGACTCGTCGGTTCTCCCCGAAAGCTCGGTGTTCGGAGACGTGATCCGCGCCGACTTCGAGGATACCACTAGGAACCAGACGCTCAAGTCACTGCTCCTTCTCCAGTGGGCGCACACGTTCTGTCCGCGTGTCAGCTTCGTCCTCAAGGCGGACGACGACGCTTACGTGGACCTGCCGGGCTTGGTCGGACTACTGGAGGCGAAGAAGGCCGCCTTCGAGAACGACACGCGCCGCGGCAACAGCGCTGGCTTCCTGCTCGGCAAGCGACACGAGAGCAGGCCGATCGGTCGCAAACGCCGAAGGTGCGTGTGGCGGCAGCTGTCGTACTACAGCTATAGCTTAGGCTTTCTCTAGCATGTGCAGGAGAAAAGGACATTAAGCCCGGTTTTTCAGGGAGCTTCATTAACAGACGCAGTATATGTATTCGCCTATTGCTGTTCATACCCTCATGAAGACGCGCCATCCATCATTGTTGTTTGCGTTTGACAATGATGATGAGATATAATGGAGTACGGCGTCAAAACAATGAACTGATTAGAGGTATTGCTGGCGTCCGTGGGCAATGGCTTGTGTGATTTTACAGTTCTGGTAGCGAGTGCAAGTTAGCGCATCCTCGTCTCTGCCTGCCTTCTGTCCCGTATGCTTAAGCGCTGTTATTCCTCTCTTAATCATTGATGTCTCAGGAACACGTATTTGTGGCTCACAACGTGGTATTTTCCGCAGATTAGTAGGTCTCACTAGCTACCACACTTACAGTTAAAAACAAAAAGGTCATTTAAATGCTGACGAAAGGTTTTACTATGACAATGATGTAGTCTGCTGCGTATAAAGTACAAATTTAGTCAAAAGTAAAAATCCTACAACCTTCGCATGCGAAGGTTCTGGGATCGTTCCCACCTGCGGCAATTTGTTTTTTCATCCACTTTGATTTCCATTAATTTGAGGTTTCTTTTTCATTTATTAAGCACAAGTAATTTCCCCTATGTTGTTGTCCTTAGTGTCAGTGTTTGTTGGCTTCTTATGATATGACCAATAAAAATCGGGCCCTCGGTTAACCCCCTTTCTTCTCGTTTACATATACTTATTTATTTATTTACTTATTTACTTATTTATTTACTTATTTATTTATTTATTTAGTACTATGCAGTACTCTACACAGGATGTTTCAGCTAACTTTAGCCAGAGTTTAACATCATTCCGATGCACTCTAAGGCGACGCGATCAAATGCATGTTGCTCACTTTTGTATGTAGTGTGTCACGCTGTTTTTTGTATTTTGCTTAATTAGATCTTTAGTCAAAATTAATTAACCAACTTCTAAAACAACGAAGCTAGGGAAAAATTCCAATTAGAAAATTGCAGAGTGGTTTGCAAAACGTCCGAACAAACAGTTTCTGTCTTTCTCTCTATTCAGCATTAGTGTTTTCCAGCTTACTGTGGAAATACAAAAACACCACGTGACATGCCCGCTTTCGCATCATGATTGCACTACTCCCAAGCGTTCCGCGCACAACCGCGTGTGCTGTCGCTGAGTCTGCTAATCGCAATCATGAAGCGCCGCGAGGGAAGCACATTGCTGGCGTAAATCGCGCAGCCAACGCCTTCGTAACTGCACTGTCGCCTCTTAAGCGGCAGCTCGCCCTGCTAGATGCTACGTTCGTTTTTACGTGGACAGTTTGGGAGCGCTGCATCACCACGCGCAGGCGGGTATATCACGTGGTATTTTGTTTTGTATTGCGCGGGCATCCGCAGTAAGCTGAAAAACACTAATACTTAATAAACAGAAAGTCATAAACTGTCTAATCGGACGTTTTTCAAAGCGCTCTAAAACTTTCTACTTTGATTTTTCTTTTGCCTAACTACGTTGCTTCAGAAGTTGGTTAAATAATCTTGACGAATTATCAAATTAAGCAAAATTAAAAAGATAGCGGGACACATTACATACAAAACTGAGGCAACATGCATTTGGTCGCGTCGTCTTAGAATGCATCGGCATATTTTTAAACTCAGGCTAAAGTTAGCTGAGACACCATATATATATATATATATATATATATATATATATATATATATATATATATATATATATATATATATATATATATATATATATATATATATACGTACTGCTGTTGTCGTTCTTTCCACGCTTTTCTATTTGTTCTGTAGTTTGGTATTCCCCCACACGTGGACTGGTGTGTATGTAACCTATTGCTTGTCACGCCATCTTTCGCCATTCAGTCGTTGACGGTGAAGCATGAACACATGGAGGCAGCAAACCGATCCGCCCCTAAAGGCAGGGTGTCGAATAGAAAAAAGAAGCGGTTTGTTTCGGGTTCGGGTTCAACGAGCTCTGATTTCGTTCCGGTGTTGGGTTTCGGTTCGGGGGAATAAAAATTATTAACGGTTCGCGAACCGGTTTCCAACCCTGAACCTGTTCGCAAAGCGGTTCGGCGCAGTCCATTTTATCCTACCCCAAGGCTATATGCTGCATAGTACTATCGACTTGTCCTTATGGTGCATGCGCATGTTTAATCAAGAGGAGGCTGAAATTGACGAATTAATTACACATATAGGGGGGAATTTTCATGCATTCATATTGAAGACTGAGGCAATTAACGAGAATCCCTTCGTCAGCGTAAGGTATGCGTAGCTTCCACACTCGTTGCTTTGACAGCAGCAGAAGCAGCTAATTTTTGTTTTGCTTCAGGTTTTTACCATAGGACTGGAGTGGAGAAACTGTGACATGTGATCTATGGTGTCGAAGACAGTGCGAATTGGCATAGTTTTACATAAGTTACAACTTCACGCTTCTAGTCTGTAGCAAAGAAAGAAGCCAGCATTTCACATTGCGCTCAGTTTTCTGCTTTTTGAGATGCAGGTGATGTCGACGATGCTTCTGCACGATGAGCAAGGACTGTTTGTGCCGAGCCATACTGTGCTGAGCCATACGTCGATGTTGCTTGCGCACCTGAACGTGGCACGGCGTCTCGCGCTTGCTAACGGCGGAAAAGGAAGTCAAAAGCACTCACATTGTTCCCAACGAATAATTTCTCCAACTCGAAAAGCGTTGTGATGTTCTTGACTAAGCATCAAACGTGCGTTGAACCATTGCACACAATAAAAGCCGATTTCGCCTGCCGTTCATAGACGCGGTTATCACTCACTGAGAAGGTGACGGCATTCATTTGAGACCACAGTCTTGTGGTTGCAATAAGTCATACAGCTGAACTGGTCGATATCCATCTTCGAGGGCGTCGTCTTTCTCGCTCTCCATGTTTGTCTAGCTTTAGTAAGAAGTTGGCCTAACGGCCCAATTTGGTGCGTCACCAGAAATGTTGACCACGCGGAGCCCGTGAAACAACTTCTCGGCCGCGAAACATAACTGGCATGGCCGACTTGAAAAGTGCGAGCGTCTCGGCGTAGGTCGCCGTAGTTATACTAGCACACGCCCACCGTCTATCCCCATTCTCGCACACACACAATCCAAGTCGTGAGTCGTAACAATACGCTAGTAGGGTGCGCCGATTAAAGTAGTATTTCATCAGACAATCGTGCAAACTATTGAGCATCTGTTGTAGCTTTATATTCTTGAACCGTTCCGGGCCAAACTGGCAACTATTTTTTCTTTCAGGTTGGTTCGCGTTCAGGCACGTTCAAAAAAGTAACGCTTTGGGTTTGGGTTCATCTGCACCCAAAATTCCGGTTCGAGTTTGGTTCGACACCCTGCATAAATCTCCAGGTTTTATCAAATTTTAACTAAACCCACAATGTATTGAGCAACAAGTGTACGTCATATATGATTATCATTCTTTTTTTTCAAAAAGTTTCTCTCTTTCTTCTTTTTAAATATTAGATTATACGGTCGACTCATTTCATGGGCAATTCTAATAGGGATCAAGGGGTTCTTATCAACGACGGCCGATTCCATACATGCATGGACATTTGGGAACTTCCTCACCGCAAATATTTGGCTAATGCTCTACATTAATGCGTGCTTTCAAAGCGCAACTTTCTTCCTGGATCCGGACAGATTATGATACTGCAGTGTTTGCACTATGGGAAGGAGGGATGCGGCGACGGGTGATGCGTAAATGGAGTGCTTGTGAGGAGAGGATGTCGCACAGACGAAAGTGAAAACCGTCCTGTGGCTTCGCGACAACGCGGACACCCGTGGACCTGTGCTCGGTATTGCGACAAAAGGGCGTGCCCGTCACTGCAAGTTGTGTAACCTTGGTATGCTCAACAAAAGCGAGGCGCACGTTTGCGACGAAGTTCACGTACAGCCACACGTCTGGCTGTCAAACCTGTGCTGGGTTGTGGGGTGCAGCCGTACAGCAGCCACACAAAACAGCGACACCTTAACTATACATAGACACGAAAGTAGCGCAGGGACAAGCGTAGTGTGGTCTAAAACCGCATAAGCTGCCCTAGCTTAAATCCGGACAGGCCGCCATTAGAATCTGAACCTTCTTCTTCTTCTTCGTGATTTGGGAGAAGGAAAATACGCTCAGTTCTGCAGCCTATATGGGAGCACGGCGCAGCGTAAAGGGGAATGGGGGCGGGGAAAGAAAGATGAGAGCATAGAGGGGGAAAGGGAGAGTAGGTTTCAGGCAACGTTTAACGTTAGAACATTATCTAGTGAGGCGAGTCTAGCAGTGTTATTGGAGGAATTAGAGGGTCGTAAATGGGATATAATAGGGCTCAGTGAGGTTAGGAGGACAAAAGAAGCATATGCAGTGCTAAAAAGCGGGCACGTACTGTGATACTGGGGCTTAGCGGAGAAACGAGAAGTAGGAGTCGGATTCCTGATTAATAAGGATATAGCTGGTAACATACAGGAATTCTATAGCGTTAACGAGAGGGTGGCAGGTCTTGTTGTGAAACTTGATAAGAGGTACAAATTGAAGGTAGTACAGGTCTACATCCGGTCATCCTGGTCATCCGACTTCCGACTTCCTGGTCATCGTGACATCCAGTCACGATGAGCAGGAAGCCGAAAGCTTTTATGAAGACGTGGAATCGGCGATGGGTAAAGTCAAAACAAAATACACTATACTGATGGGCGACTTCAATGCCAAGGTAGGCAAGAAGCAGGTTGCAGACAAGTCAGTAGGGGAGTATGGCATAGGCTCTAGGAATAACAGGGCAGAGTTATTAGTAGAATTTGCAGAACAGAATAATATGAGGATAATGAATACCTTCTTCCGCAAGAGGGTTAGCCGAAAGTGGACGTGGAGGAGCCCAAAGCGCGAGACTAGAAAGGAAATAGACTTCATACTCTGCGCTAACCCTGGCATCATACAAGATGTGGACGTGCTCGGCAAGGTACGCTGCAGTGACCAGAAGGTGGTAAGAACACGAATTAGCCTAGACTTGAGGAGGGAACGGAAGAAACTGGTACATAAGAAGCCAATCAATGAGTTAGCGGTAAGAGGGAAACTAGAGGAATTCCAGATCAAGCTACAGAACAGGTATTCGGCTTTAACTCAGGAAGAGGACCTTAGTGTTGAAGCAATGAATGACAATCTTGTGGGCATCATTAAGGAGTGTGCAATGGAAGTCGGTGGTACCTCCGTTAGTCAGGATACCAGTAAACTGTCGCAGGAGACGAAAGATTGGATCTAGAAACGCCAATGTATGAAAGTCTCTAACCCTACAACTGGAACAGAACTCACAGAACTTTTCAAGTTAACCAACAAACGTAAGACAGCTGACATAAGGAAGTATAATATGGATAAAATTGAACATGCTCTCAAGAACGGAGGAAGCCTAAAGGCCGTGAAGAAGAAACTAGGAGTAGGCAAGAATGAGATGTATGCGGTAGGAGAGAAAGCCGGCAATATTATTAATATGGATGAGATAGTTCACGTGGCTGGGGAGTTCTATAGATATTTATGCAGTACCAGTGGCACCCACGACGATAATGTAAGAGAGAATAGTCTAGAGGAATTTGAAATCCCACCAGTCACGCTGGAAGAAGTAAAGACAGCCTTGGGTGCTATGCAACGGGGGAAGGCAGCTGGGGAGGATCAGGTAACAGCAGATTTGTTCAAGGATGGTGGGCAGATTGTTCCAGAAAAACTGGCCACCCTGTATACGCAATGACTCATGAACTCGAGCGTACCGGAATCTTGGAAGAACGCTAACATAATCCTAATGCATAAGAAAGGGGACGCCAAAAACTTGAAAAATTATAGACCGATCAGTTTACTGTCCGTTGCCTACAATGTATTTACGAAGGTAATCGCAAATAGAATCAGGAACACCTTAGACTTATGTCAACCAAAGGACCAGGCAGGATTCCGTAAAGGCTACTCAACAATAGACCATATTCACACTATCAATCAGGCGATAGAGAAATGTGCGGGATATAACCAACCCTTATATATAGCTTTCATTGATTACGAAAAAGCGTTTGATTCAGTCGAAACCTCAGCAGTCATGGAGGCATTGCGGAATCAGGGTGTAGATGAGCCGTATGTAAAGATACTGAAAGATATATATAGCGGCTCCACAGCCACCGTAGTCCTCCATAAAGAAAGCAACAAAATCGCAATAAAGAAAGGCGTCAGACAGGGAGATACTATCTCCCCAATGGTATTCACAGCGTGTTTACAGGAGGTATTCAGAGACCTGGATTGGGAAGAATTGGGGATAAAAGTTAAAGGAGAATACCTTCGTAACTTGCCATTCGCTGATGATATTGCCTTGCTTAGTAACTCTGGGGACCAATTGCAATGCATGCTCACTGATTTGGAGAGGCAAAGCAAAAGGGTGGGTCTGAAAATTAATCTGCAGAAAACTAAAGTAATGTTTAACAGCCTCGGAAGAGAACAACAGTTTACGATAGGTAGCGAGGCACTGGAAGTGGTAAGGGAATACATCTACTTAGGGCAGTTAGTGACCACGGATCCGGATCATGAGACTGAAATAACCAGAAGAATAAGAATGGGCTAGGGTGCGTTTGGTAGGCATTCTCAAATCATGAACAGCACGTTGCCACTATCTCTCAAGAGAAAAGTGTATAACAGCTCTGTCTTACCAGTACTCACGTATGGGGCAGAAACCTGGAGGCTTACGAAAAGGGTTCTGCTTAAATTGAGGACGACGCAACGAGCTATGGAAAGAAGAATGATGGGTGTAACGTTAAGGGATAAGAAAAGAGCAGATTGGCTGAGGGAACAAACGCGGGTTAATGACATCTTAGTTGAAATCAAGAAAAAGAAATTGGGGGGGGGGGGGGGCATGGGCAGCACATGTAATGAGGAGGGAAGATAACCGGTGGTCATTAAGGGTTACGGACTGGATTCCAAGGGAAGGGAAGCGTAGCAGGGGGCGGCAGAAAGTTAGGTGGGCGGATGACATTAAGAAGTTTGCAGGGACCACATGGCCACAATTAGTACATGACCGGGGTAGTTGGAGAAGTATGGGAGAGGCCTTTGCCCTGCAGTGGGCGTCACCAGGATGATGAAGATGATGATGATGATGATGATGATGATGATGATGATGATGATGATGATGATGATGATGATCTTAAAACTTTAAAGTAGAACTCTGTGTCTCCCTGGCCTGATTCGGAAGGGCGTGCATTGGGTAAACTGGGCCTGTCGCCAAGATTGTGCAATGCCGGAGAGATACGTAATATCGCGCTCAGTATGAGCTACAACGCGAAAGCATGTGGCAAACAGCTCGCGCGTTGTAACTTGTGTTGAGTGTACTAGTACTTCCGTAAGGTGCAGGATTGGGACAAAGAAGGATTCGCGTTTAAATAAATAATAAAGCCCTCCCGCAACTGCGAAATACACAAGTCACCTATCCCTGCGCGCTTACAGGCACTACGGAAGCCCAGCCGGCTCATGGGTGCCTGTCTACTTGTCCGGTGCTGCGTACGTGATGTCGGGGGCCATCGTGGGTCCGATGCTTCGGAAGGCGCTGGAGACGCCCGCCCTGCACCACGAGAACGTCTTCCTCACGGGAATCGTCGCGTCCAAGCTGCACCTGAGGCTGTTCAACTCGCCCTGCTTCGCCTGCTGCGACGAGCTGGCAGACCCGTGCGCTTACCGCGGACTGCTGGCCGCCACAGTCGCCAAGCCCGACACCCTGCGCACCGCGTGGGCGCTCGCGCGCGGTCAGACGGCCGGGGCCTGCACTCCGCTCAACGGCACCGACCGCCACTGCTGATGGCCCACGCGCGCGCGCGCAATTGCTGCCTTCGTGCTGTTGCGCTATACGACAATAGAAAATGACGATATGTGACGGTGTTTCTGTACATCTCTTCGGAGGGTCGTAGCGGCTACGTATTTGTAGGTCTCCAGCAAACGGCGTTTTCTTTCCGTTTCTTGTTTCTCAGGGCTAAGCGAAAACAATTTAACAGTTGGATGGTGTTTTGTTAGCGCTAGTCTAGTATTACAATATGGTCTAGTATTACACACACACACACGCACACACACACACACACACACACACACACACTACATTACATTACATAATACCGGCAACACAAGTGACCATCATTTGACGTGAATGTTAAATTAGCTCAAGCAGCAGATGTTGTCGTCCTCAGTCTTTACGCTGTGTAATGACACTCTCATGCCCCCTCTTCGTTACTATTACGAATTACAACTAACTGTATGATTCTGAAATAACAGATGTTTTCCCTAACGGATAATTGCAGACTACGCATTCTAAGTGCTGCACACACCTTTGCGCAGGTATCCTGCTGCTCTACCTACAGTGGTCGCTTAGTGGCTTTGGCGTTGCGCTGCTAAGCACGAGGTCGTAGCGGCCGCATTTCGATGGGGGCTAAATGCAAAACCGCTAGTGTACCGTGCATTGGGTGCACGCTAACCAACTCCAGGTGACCAAAATTATTCCAGAGTACCCCACTACGGCGTGACGCATAATCAGATCGGGGTTTTGGCACGTAAAACCGCAGAATTTTTTCACACAGCTCTAATTGGTGTCCCTGGAATGACGAATAACATAGCATTAAGCAAGTTTTCTAAACCACAGATATTACTTTTTATAGAAAAAAAAAAGACATACGACGTTGCAGTTAGTTGACCCATTTTGGTGCCGGTTATTTTTATTTCAACGTGGAGAATTCGCGTGATTGATTCATGAAATCATTAGCGTATTGGGTGGTGCATAGAAGACCGCTTTTAAAAGTGGTGATCTTATTTGCTCATTACTTTTAATTGCGCGAAAATAAAACGAGGACGCAAGAAACACACGCACACCGCACCACGAGCGCAGTAGGCAAAAAGCCAGGACGCGGCACTGGCAAGTGGACACAGCGACGAGGTTCACACATGAAATTGCTGCATGTTGCTTAGGTTGCGCACATAAAAAAGAGCCCAGAGGAGAAGAAATGTACTTTAGTAGGACGTCTTGGCGGACTAGTTGGTTCATAGTTTTAAACGTTTCTTTTGACTGCGCGAAAAAAAAAACGAAGACACAAGAAAAAACACACACCATACCACGAGCGCAGTGGTGGGGTGTGTGTTTCTTTCTTGTGTCTTTGCTTTTTTCTGCCAGGCTGTTTTTTTTTTACATTTTGCCAGGTTTAGTATTCTTATTATTACTGCTACTACCATTTCCCTCTATCTTTTCTTATCGTTCTACCGCTTGCTTCCTTACCAATCGTCCTTTGTGAGCATGTGCGTGGAATCATCATCTTCGCCAGACCGCGTCAGAATCGAACACCTTTCAGTAGAAGAAAAGAAAAAGAACAATAACATGCCGGGCAGGAGACTTCTGCGGCAGGCTTATCTCGAGGTATGTGTTTTGCGCATCTGCTGGGCGATAACGCAATGCAGCACGTGAGTAAGGACTATTAGGCTGATAGGCTCACGCGACGCATCCGTGGTTCCTCCTGTAAGACGTTCATTTCGGGTCGCGCTACACACATGCTTCGGTGTCTTTATCGTGCGTAGAGAATGTTTCGTCGTCCAACCTCCGCGTGCTGTATAGAGGTTTGACACACACACACGCACAGACACGCACGCACACACACGCACAGACAGACACGCACGCACGCACGCACACAAATGGGTCTGAGCGCCCTGAAATGTACATACGAAGGACGCATACCATATATTTCTCATTTCCGTCACAAATGTATGCTGCGCATTGAGTGAATTACTCGCGCCGTTGGGAACGTAAGTCATGACGTCAGCACAGCGGGCATTCTGCCAACATTTCGGATGGGCAGGCAGCCCAAATGATAACGAGCTGTGTTACGTTGACATTTTCAGTCCTATCTGAAAAGGAGAGTAAAAGGCATGTGAAAGGGCCCGTCAACAAGTTCAAGAAGTTAAAAGAATAAAGAAAAGGAAATTGGACTCTAAAAACTTTTACTGAGGTAAGAATCAACTTAGTCATAAATATAAAAAGTATGAATAGACTAACGAAATGAAGACATATTGTGTAGGCCGTACGACTGAACTTAACCTATATATCGGCGAAATTTTCGATTCACTCGTATAAACGCCGTATGTAGCCACTCGTATACGTGCTGTTCAAGGGAACTTGCTACTCGTCTATTTTCTCTAGTTGATGGATACGACTGCACCCACAGAAACACACATAGAAGTTAAGGTAACATAGTTCTTTCCCAGCGAAATTTTCGCACGCTCCGATCTCCTCCTTGCGTGTCTTTTCTGGATACATTACCTTGGTGTCGACGTGTTCATTAGTCTCATCGTTACCACAACCTGTTGAGCCAGATACGTCGTCTTTAATGGGAGGAAATGGCTGGAACCATGAAGCACCAGGGCCCCCTTTGATTGCGTGACATCGTCGAGGGGCACGTTGAACGCGCGTGCGATATTGTCCGTTCTAATGTGTAGCGCGAAATTTTCATCTCAATTCTTGGCAGTGGACTAAGTGTTCTGCGAACGGTCTAGCTGGTTAGCCGAATGAAAGTTGAAAACTTCTAGACACTTCGCCTATGGCAGATTACTGTGTTCTTGTGTGTGCGTGTGTGTACGTGTGTTGTTGTTTTCTTTTTTTGCCTCTGTTTCTGCGTGTGTTCATTTAGCGGCAACCGTGTCTTTCCCGAATACATGGGCTACACACAAGGGCACCTTTGGCGAAAGGTGAGAGTATAGTGAGATGGTGGGAGGGGGAGTTGCTAAAGAAATCGAGTGCATACCTGAGAAAAGGGACACCGTTAAACGCTATAGCATTTCAGATCTCTTGGGCGACAGCCAAAATGCTGACAGGGTTTTCTCCCTTCTTATCCACTTAAACCATAGATTAAGACGTGAACGCTTCACTGCATGAAAAAAAAGAAACCACACCACGACAAGTCGGCGTGAATGTTTCATTTCAATGACACCTCACGATCCGCCTTAATGTTGTGTACGTTTGTCCGCAAAATCAGCGCCGCGTTCGAAGGATTAAACTTTGAGAACAAGGGACGCGCCTCAGTGACGCACACGCCGAGCATGCCGACTTTCGCACGAAATAATGAGAACCGAGGGACTCGATCTTTTTGTTAGCAAGAATCATAAATGAAGCCGACAAAGCCAAGCAAAGCACACGGGAAAATAGTTTTTAGCTCATTTTAGCTCAAATTAATAAGAAATAGCATATATAATGAAAGGCGAACGAAAAGAAAACCTGGCACCGCAAATATACGGTGGTCTTCTTCCCTCGTCCACTTCCCTGGATACGGCTCCTGGCTGCACGTTATCGTCCACTTTCATTTGCGTTTTCGTTATTCCACATTTCAATTTTAGAGACAAGTTAACATCCCCTATGCTTCGCTTGATTTGATTGTGTGTTGCGGTTCGTGTGTTTATTTCGCACTTAATGTCGCACGCGACCGCTTCCGGATTTTCACAGCCGTACCTGGCCCTGTGGGAAGGGAGGCACGTGATGGTTCGCCTCAAATTTGCTGTGTTCGGCATGTGGACCCTGGCGGTCCTGTTCACTCTCAACTACGCCTTTCTGCGAATGTGTGTCAGCGACATGCGTTGGCACGCTCGGCAACTTGACATCATCCCGCGTGTGGTGGGCACCCGCGGGTTCCCCGTGCTGCCCGGCGTCGCCTGCCCGCGATACCTGGCTGTCGTGGTTTGCAGCTCCGTGGAGAGGTTCGAACACCGGGCCGCGATACGCGCCACATGGGGCCGCGACGTCGGCGACGACAAGGGTGCAGGCGTGTTCTTCCTCGTCGGCAAGCCCGATGCCACGGTATGCGGCGCCAAGCGCGTTTAATTTCTTTCCATTAGTACGAGCACGACGCACCATGCAAGTTTCCCACCTTGTTGCTTTTGGCAGGAGCTGCGAGCCAGGTCATCCGATGCCATTAAGATAATTCGCAGTTTCGCCCAAAAGCCGAAGCATCGATTGGGATAGCAAATGATTAGACAGCTATCCGAATTAAGGACAGCAGTTTCATCGGCCTGATATACTTGTAAACATTCGCTTATTGACAAAATTAACAGACATGCATGGTGTCACTCTCGCACAGGCAAACATCGACACATCGCACTCGATGACCGCGGACACTCGCTGTCAAAACGCTGGCGTGAGGAAGCGCGGCAGCAACATCGAGCGAATTCGCCTTAGCGCTGGCTCTCGTTTCAACGCGAACTAAGCGGCGAGAACACAGCGCACGCGAAGCTGTCAACCCTCGGCGCACCTAGACGCGGTCCCTATCGTAGATCGCTTTCAAGATGGGGCCCGCACGGCCGTGCTCAGCCGCGCCATAGGCAGCCGCCGCAATAAGCCCACACCACACGCGACGCTTGCGGACGCGTGCTAGCTCGGGTCCGCGCGCCCACGCATGCGCAGACGGTGCGGCATGGCTCGTACGCGTCAAAACGCGGCGCGATCTCGGGGAACAGCTCATCTCTGTTATCGCACGCTTGGGCTGCCTCGCGTCTAAGATGCGCGCCTCGCTACGCAGCTACTGCGTGGAACATTCAACTTTCAGTGAAGCAGCTTTATATCCTGCAAGAAATTACTTCTTTCCTTTTTGCACTCATCTAACAGCTATAAAATATAACAATTACGTTTACAAATATTGAAGCATTTTGAAACACTGTCGATAACAAAGTACGAAGCCGCGCCTGCCAAGCCGTCTGTGTGTGTGCCCAGTAAGCGCGCGCTGTCGCGCGTTTTTGTGGATGCAAACCGCCATTCCTCGCGAGGCGCGGCAGGCGCTAGGCGCGCGGACGTGAGCTGCGCGTGTCTGCAAGCGTACGTGTGGTCTCGGCTTTAGTCGAACGCCCTCCCCGGAGCCTTGCGTGTGAGGGAAGACCGCGTGCTTCATCCCCATCTTCCTTCCTTGCACGCGCGAGATGGAACCTCCGTCCTCGGTTTACCTTCACACGCTTTCACTCGCACACACAGCACACGGCGCGCGGCCACGTTATACAGAACATCACGGGGACGTTGGAAATACGCCTGGAGTGTCCATAAAATTGATATCGCAATAAAAAAAAATTGTGATAACTATACATGTCTTTTGCCCGCAGCTGAGACACCGTCACTTATTAAAGTGAAGCTTTCTTAACGAAGCCTCCCGGACATTGCTAACTATACTGGTGCTGCTGCTGCTGTCGACGTCGTCTTGCCGAATAGCTTACACACTCGACAACACTTGTATAATGAATCGGCTTATGTCTAGCCCCTTCTCTGTATACTGCCCCTGCAGATGTGCCGGCCTCTGTTCTCTGCGGAATTACGTAGTGAAACAACGAACAGCGTCAGAATATCTTTAGTGCAACAAATATCGCCTTCGAATGCATAATTTCTTTATTAACACGGAGAGTTCTACGCCTTCTTTCCCAGAGATCGGTGCGTCTACATAGTCGGCTTCCCGCCGAATAAAGTGGGCTGGTCCTCGCGATAGTGCAATTGTAAAGTGGGCTTCCACTCTGGAGACCACAATGTCATAGCCCACTGTGCGGCTGCAAGCCTACCTTCAACGAAACCAAGGTTTTGGCTCGCTGCAGCTCCAAAAAAGCCCGTGATATCTTGGAAGCATATTTTGTGTTAAAGATTACTCTGGCAATCACGTCAGTACGCCTTCTGTGGCACTGGGAGAAATAGCTTCTGAATTCATGGAAGAGCACTAGATGAAGCTGTTCATAGTGTTGTGAAATCAGATGTACTTAACTGACTTTCCTTTTCGGTCTTTCATTTCATGTTTTGCGTCCACTTTCTGTCACCATATCTTGCTTATACACCACCTGTGTGAAGCTGCATCACATATTTATTAAATGCCTGTGGCAGATAGCACAACTCTAACTCGAGCTAAATTGCTCGATGAGGCGGCCATTACTTCTACTAGAAATCAAACTGCTTATTTAAATAATTAACATAATTACCCTAATTAACATTCTTATTAATTATTTCTTTTCACATATGTTAATCTACGAATTGTATTCAATGAGTTTGTAAGGCATATACACTTGAAAGGAATTCTCAGGACTACACGAATTTCGAGATATCAATTGTCGAAGTGTCCGACGAAATGCATTGGCATTCCAGCTACTTTGTAATTGTGATTAAATGCATAAAACAGCGTTTACTCAGAAAAATAACCGTAACAATAGTTACATTTTTACCGCATGTTTGACGGCGCATATCTCGAAACCGGTGTCACCCTCAGAATTCGTTCCAAGTCTATATGCCTTGCAAACTAACTATAGCTATGACTGGTACATTGAAATATGTGCCGTAAGTTAATTATTTAAAATGTTAACTAGTAAAATTATGTTAATTCAATCAAGCCTTTCGATTTCTTGGCTGCCTTATCGAGTTGATGAGTTAGATTTGTGCTATATGCAACAGGCAATTTTTTTAATTTTTATTGCAACTTAAAGAACACTCTACATTTGAAGTGCGCCTGCGAACAATAAACAGATGAAAGAAACAAGCCCCAGTCGGAGCCTCATTGTCTTAGCAAAGTTGGCCAATCCCGAAGACAGTGTAATCCGTGGTCACGCAGGTCGCAAGCTGTAGGCTCTGCGCATCTTGCCGTCTTGTCTCGCAGGAAGGTCATCGCTTTGCTGCCAGACGTGGGCAGAAGATATAGCAGTCGGATATATCACTTAATTACACGCTTCATGAAAGTTTCGCTTCACATAGATTCCTATGTGTGCACTGTATATGCTTTATTTTTTTTTATTTTTTTTTTTGCCACCGCACCAAAATAGTATGCTGATCCGACACTACCAATTTCTGCAGTGCAGCTTTGCTAAATATTGCGATGGATTGACGAGGTTGTTTTGCATCTTGCCCTGCACTGGAGTGTGCGCGCTATAGATCTCGAGCAGGCTCGTTTGCTCGCTCTCACCACCCGAAGATTACAGAAAAGCTGCGGTACTGCACTTCCGCATTGTGCCGGTGTTGCGAATTCATGCACGGCTGTATCTCCCGGCAGTTCAAGGGAAGTCCAAGGCGCCATTCTTTCGTGCTGCCGCGGCCTTTTTCATATTGTCGAGCGTTCTCCGCTTCCCCCCTGTCTTTGCAAAGCTGATCGATAGTTAGTTTAGGGTACCGCAGTGATTAGTCTACAGTATAGACCTTATAGGCTTAGCGACGATATTTTAGAAAGAAAACCAAACACAAAGGAGATAATGGCTCTATCTTCAGTTGTGCATAGACCTTTAGCGACTCTGCAGAAACTCTTCTGGCACTCTGTCTAACGCGTGAGTGCGTGTGACCGATCCCGGTTGGGGCTTGCCGCCAGGAAAGTTCGAACAAAACGGTCGCGCCTGTTATTAGACGTGTTGCGTGCATGTGAGAATAACGTATTGCGCTTTCTAGCGCAGGCATTCCATAAATTCGATCAGCTGTATGCGGCGCAGCAGGCCTCACGAAATGCTGTAGGCGCTTCGATCCATACTTACGCGAAACACGAGCTCGCGCGTAAGCTCCCTTCACACGAACTCGCCCCAAGCGGCTTTTGCTCCGAAAGCTGTACACCACCGTGTGGCACATTGATCCGTTCTGGTGCGCCTTCAACACGAATTATCCCTCTTTGAATGAGCGATCGCGAACTAGAAAATGCTTCTTATGAATGCGCCACGCTGTATACTGTCACACATACACACGTACACGCGTCTTATGTATACTTTATCCATGGGCCTCGTATTTGTTGTCGTTTGTCGCGGCCAGTGGCCTATTGTTGAGACAGCGGAGGCGTGGCCTCTTATACGATCTGATGACGTAGAGGCAAAAATGATGAGAAGTACGGGTTCAAGGGCCATATAACATAAAACTATTCCTGCGGACTTTATTACAATCTCCTGAAGTCAAATTTATGCAACCGCCGAAGCAATCATCGAGCGGTGACGCGTAGCGTTGTTTTACCAGCCCAATCAAACGCTCTTCGCGTTTATAGGAGGTCCTTGTTTTTCTTTTTTTTTTTTTACGGATTGCATTGCCTACCATCATAGGTTTTTCAGATCAACCAGGGGGAATCAGAAAGTTTTTGCCCCCTATTTTTCGCCAAGTTACGGTTGTAAATGCGAAATCAACATATCCATTCCCAGCGGTGTACATTTCTTGAACCGGCGCGGCCTTACCTGCCCGTGGCTCCGCGGCACGGCGCTGGTGTCAGTTGTTGAAGATGGCGGTTGTGCTTCACACGTCCACGGCATTTGAGCAACGAAGTGAGATTCGTTTTCTGTGGAGCAAGGGATGAACGCTCATCGAAATATACAGGGAAATGCAGCCCACGTATGGGGACAGGCGCCCAGCTTTGAGAAGTGTGGGATGGTGGTGCAGTGAGTTCGCAAAAGGCCGTGAAGACTTGCATGACAATGAGCGTTTGGGGAGGCCGCGTGCGTCGCTGACTGACGACGACAAGGCACAGAGGCATCTCAAATTTAGTGCTGCGATGTGACCAATAACTTAAGTGGTGTGGGGACTAGGTGGAAAAATAGTGCAAGGTAGGTGGAATAGTACGTAAATCTGTAATTACCTGTATGTACCTTATTTTGGCTAATAAAAAGTGGGAACAAATTTTTTTTTTATTCACCCTCGTATTTGGCTGACTAGAGGCAAGGAGCTCGCCGAAGTGGAGAGGGGTTCGATGGGTCCGACCTAGCGCAGTGAATGTATGGGTAAACGGATGAGGAGGGCGGGGCCTGCGTCCGCAATTGCTGGGCTTCCCTTTTGCTTAGCTTGCGGTGGCTGGTCGAAAATCACTGTGGGGTGCAATGCAAGGCTAAATAAGTTACTAAAACAGATCCTCAGCGAACAAGAATTGACAGAGTGATGTCGTATACGGGCCGATTTACCTAGAAAACGTTATATTCCCATGCAAAAATTATACGCAGAGAAATTCATTTTCCCTTGCAGCTACAACTAGCAAGTGCCAGAGCGATCGGCGGGCAGCCAACCTTTATTACTTTTGGAATGGGGTCCCCCAGTCTCGGGCTATCCCCCAAAATATTTCGGGTTTGTTCGGCATATTAATGCATCTTTAGTACGTACACGTCACTTTGACGTGGTGAGTTTTCGTGGTTTTGTGATGTGTGACAGACAAGGAAAGTGGGCGCGGCCCGAAAATTTTTGACAGGTAGCGGAGAAGTAATAGCTAAAGCGGCATAGAACTGAAAATTATTATTTTTTCTTTTGTTCAGCGTAATCATGCATAATCAATGTGCACACGTCATGGCAGACGTTTTCGCATTTTTCGCGATGTCGCGGGGCACACAGGCGTAGTGGGTGGGGAGTGAAAATTTTTTGAGCACTTGTAGAGGGCTAGTGACCAAAATGGAATAGGAAATAGACAGTAATAGCTTTACGTTATAACGCCCCTAGTGTCTTCCACAGCCGAGTCATTGAAAGGCATACAGGCCTGCTGTCCGCAGCACATTCACATCTGGCCCTGCCTTCGATATGCCGATGTCCACCGAGCTCCATCGAAAAACTATCTACGACAGCTTGCTGCTATACCTGCGTAGGAGCTAAACAATCCACTTAATCGGTACATCCCACCGAAAGCTCCTCACGGATCGCCGTTTGTTTATTTCTTGAGCATTAATAAACGTCTATGT
Source organism: Dermacentor variabilis (assembly GCF_050947875.1). Lineage (NCBI taxonomy): Eukaryota > Metazoa > Arthropoda > Arachnida > Ixodida > Ixodidae > Dermacentor > Dermacentor variabilis. The sequence continues at coordinate 113,242,246 of NC_134568.1, read as the reverse complement.
CCCTCTGTTTAAAGTCAAACGCGGGTCTGATGAACTCTACGACGTTTACTCGCTTGCATTTCGGCAAATATAAACCACAGTGTGTGATTCATGCAGGACTGCGGTTTATTTTTCGGGAGGCACACATAGCCGCGCGATCCAGCCACAGGAGAAGATAAACAGGAAATTGCAGTGGCTCGCGGCTTTGGCGCACTGTTTAGCTCTATAAACGGAAAGCACGCGAGCAGAGCTTGCGAAACGCCCATAGCGTAATCAGCTAGTCGCCGCTGTTCAGCGCTGCCGGCATTCGCTTGTCCGCGCCGGCACAGAAGGATACCACGTAACAATATGATGCGCATTACAACAGGTGCGACTGTAATAGCTGCGATCGCTAGTTGCCAGAAAAGTGCTCGCGATGAAGGGACACTCCGCTTTGTCTATCCTCTGTCTGAACGCGATCACTGCTCGATCGACATTTTGCAGTCGGAGCGTACACACTTCTTACGTACAGCATTGAAGGCGTCGAATGGGCAGCGTCATGCTTCGAGGGTCTATAGCTGCGTCATTGCGCGTCGTACCGACCGTTCGGCGGCATGTTTCGTCAATGTGCACAAATGGCAGTGCACTTGCACACGTACAGGTGTGCCTGCATGTAATTAGTCACCAAATCTAAAGGCACCGCACTCCTCGCGATTCACTTCCGTTCGAACTACATAGATTCGACGCACGTACTCAAAGTCTATATGTGCGCCTGCATTCACTACAGTCAAACCAACCGCCAGTGGCAGGCGAACAGCATTCACCCCTCGTTATACGTGTTTTACGCGAGTCCCATTAAAAAACAGCCCTTGGGATCAACATAGCAGGGCACATAATCAATCAATCAAGCACTTCTTCGATACATCAATTATATTAACGTTGCCAGGAACAAGCTGGTGGCCGTGGTACTGGCGCACGTGAGAAATGCTATAACACACGCACACAGATATATATATATATATATCAACAAAAACAATAAGCTTACGTTACATACAAATGCGGCTTCCAATACATAACATCCATAGTGTAACACAACACACGCACAACACAACATAAGATAGCGTAAGATAGCTTTACACAACAAAATGTACCACATAAGAGAGAAAAATGAATCTACGGAGATTTCTAGATGTCTGGACAACAAGCACGCGGTAACCTTCACAAGTAAAAAGGTGGACACACAAACGAATAAGAACAAAGAGTACACATGCCATACACCAACGGTCCACCACTATCAATCAATCAATCAATCAATCAATCAATCAATCAATCAATCAATCAAATGTGTTTATTAAATGCCCAGGACCAACCTCCAAGGTCTTGGTGCTGATGCACTCGACAAAACAATGCACAGAAAAAAACAGTGGACGCCCACACACACATACACACGCGCGAGCACATACAAAAACAATAAAATTTCGCGAATACAGATTTTAACACCATAAAATGCGTACACGAAGAGCATAGAAAACAAAAGTGGTGAAATAGTGGGCGTGGGAGACGCTCACTGCGCGCTGACGTGCGTCCTGCAGGACCTTTATTAAGGTTTGTCCAATCCAATCCAAACAGAAAAAGGATTACAGAATGACGGAACACATAACAGATATGAGAGTTTTTGTTCAGTTATTGAAATTCCTCTGCAACTCCTTTCAGGAAAATATTAAATTAGGCATGAAGATATCGAAGCACTCGAAATGGGCGTTATGTGTCGCCTGCACTCTAGATAGAGGGCCACATAAATATGAAGGCTGAAAGGCGCGCTTTTTCCTTGTGCCTTTATGCGGAATGCAAAAGCGCACATTAGAAAGCAAGTGCGAGCAGCAGATTTTTCCATATATTAATTTTTGGAGAAAAGCACATCCGATTGTTGCGTCTACAGGTGAGGGTAGGTAACGAGAGTGTCTGTGTTAGCTTTATGGAGATGGAAGGCTTTTGACAGAATCGATGTTTAAATATAGATGTAAACGTTTTTTGGACGTTTTCTAGAACTTCACAATTTGATCTACAAGTGAAGCCCCAAGCCACAGAGGCGTACTCAAGAACTGGAAGGGATACGCTATTTTATAAAGTTACAAATGGTCCAGGTTGTTTGAAGTCTCTTGTCACTCGAAATACTGCGCCGAGTGTTCGAAGTGCATTTTGCTTCGTGTGTTTAGCGTGGGGCGAGAAATTCAGAGAGCTATCGAAGTACATACACTCCAAGGTCCTTCGTTCCCTGAGCTCTTGGCAGGAGAACATCTTTAATGCTATAGGGAAATAAAGTCCTGTTAGTCTTCCGCATGAAGCTTACAACTTTCGTTTTTGATGCATTTATGACGAGCTTCTTTCCAGCGCCCCATGACGCAAAATTCGCAATGTCCTTCTGAAGAGCCATGCAGTCATTAACATTCTTTAGCTCTTTGAAAAGTTTCACGTCATCAGCATATAACAAACCTGAAGTGTTTTGGATGACTGCCCAAACGTTGTTAGTAAACAGCGAGAAAAGAAGAGGGCCCAGGACAGAACCTGAGAAACTCCACTTGTAACCGCATAAAGTTCTGACGACTGACCATTTACGCTAACGTAGCAGTACCGGTCGCTTAGCTAGCTTCTGATCAACGATGTGACAGAGTGGTGCAGATCAAGTTTTGTCAACTTTTGAAGGAGTATTCAAACGCCTTACTGAGGTCGGAATAAATGACATCCAGCTGTCCTTTCTTATACACTGCTTGAGAGGCATGCATCACGAAGGGAACGATGTTGATAGTTGTGGAGTGTCCCGATGTGAATACATGCTGCTGAGGAATGATAGTACTTTTAATAAACGATGAAATTAATGAGTTCAGAGTTGACTCGAATAAATTAGATGCTGCGCATAGGAGACAAATAGGCCTGTAGTTACTCGCAGCAGCTTTTACCCCTGACATAAAGACGGGAACGACTGGCGCTATCTTCCAATCCTTTGGGAATGTGTTCATCGTTAAAGCAGAATTATAAATACAAGTAAGCACTGGAACAAGCAAGGACCGTACGACTTAATCAAAGCAAGCGGAATGTCATCAGGACCACACGAAAAAGGCGGTTTTAAGCGTTTGATGCTCTTAAAGACAAGTTATTCTGAAACCGATAGATTTGAATCCAGTGAACGTTGATCGGAAAGCTCACCAACTCCGTCACTGTACCCTTCACCGTACACAGACCCGAAGTGTAGGGCGAAGGTGCCCGCGACATCTGGAACATGTTGGCTGTCGCCGCTAACTAGAGAGATTTCTTGTTTCGTATTGTTGGACGACTGTTCACGAACGTGTCTCCAAAAAGACATTGAATCTTTAGAAGTCGGAGCTTCCCCATGTGCTATATAGATGGAATGATCACACTTCTAAAGACGTTTAGAGAGTGCCCTGTACATTTTAAAATCTATATGCCAGTGTTCCTTATTTGTATGCTGTGCATTCCTGTGAGCACACTTTGAAAACAGTTTTAAAGCTGTTTTCAGTTCGAGAGAAAACCATTGGGGAAATTTGGAATGTTTAGCACCTTTTAGTGGTACAAAGTTCTTCATTCCATCGTGAATAATATTTGAGAAGACCGTGACTTGGTAATTAATATCTCTTAGTTCTACTGCTGAAGACCCGTCGACAATATTAAGATAGTGGTAAAGACCCACGTAATCTCCGCTAGAGAAATAATAATAATAATAATAATAATAATAATAATAATAATAATAATAATAATAATAATAATAATAGTAATAATAATAATAATAATAATCAGATATGTGCGATGCATTCCTCCATCATTTTCTGTTTATGTATCACCGATAATTTTCCGTCCCAAGGGAAACGGCAGAAATCAATCAGTTATACAAGCTTTAAACAATAATTAACATTGACGCAGTCGTAAATACTTAGCTGACCTCCCTAACGGTCATCCGATGATCATATTTCTTTGGTAATAAATTTGCTAATAGTTAAGGCGACGATGGTCGTCATGGCGGTGGCGATATACAAAAAGTGCTCCGTTTCCCTTTTGGCAGTCGAAGTGCGGAACTCGGAAGTACGGGAAGGAGCGTTCACTTTTGAACATGGTTCGATCTGTTCGTATGCATACATTCCAATTTATGCAGGTCCATACATTAGCCTACATACATACGTAGGGCAGGACATGTAATGAGGAGGGAAGATAACCGATGGTCATTAAGGGTTTCGGACTGGATTCCAAGGGAAGGGAACCGTAGCAGGGGGCGGCAGAAAGTTAGGTGGGCGGATAAGATTAAGAAGTTTGCAGGGACAACATGGCCACAATTAGTAAATGACCGGGGTAGTTGGAGAAGTATAGGAGAGACCTTTGCACTGCAGTGGGCGTAACCAGGTTGATGATGATGATACATTAGCGTAATTACCGCTCTCTCTTTCTCCTTGTTTCATTGCAGCCTAGAGGTCAAGACATCCAGAACAGGTTGATCAACGAGAGTGCCCGCCACAATGACGTCATCCAGGCGGACTTCCGCGACACATACCGCAACCTGACCATCAAGACCCTGTTCCTGCTTAAATGGGCCTACGTGAACTGCTCGAGCACCCGATTCGTGCTGAAGGCGGACGACGACATGTTCGTGAACGTGGAAAGGCTGCTAAGCTTCCTCGAGGCGTACGGAGGAAACCGGGCGCGGTAACGTGCATTGCAATCTACAGACGTTACACACAGGGATCGAGCACTTAAGCGTTGTATCCGCAGACCTTTCCTTTCGGAATATATGTTTCTTCGAAGCCTTCGATATCATCTCGCCCGCTGTCACGACTGCCCGCCACCAATTCGTGTACTCTTAATCTCGTTCCGCCTATGTTCCAGAAACAGTATAAGGCGAAAAAGTTTTGAAAATATTTTCCATTTAATGAAATGGGAACCGCGTTCCAGATAAGATCACAAACTTTAAGAAACAGTGTTCCATATGTTTCAACAGATTACGTTTTAAATTCACACAACAATAGATAGGTAGAACTAAGTTCCAATGAAAGAACGAATATTATCCAGAACACTGTCCACAGCCCCGTAAAGATGTGCGCGTGGAATCATAATTTTTTGATTGATTGATTAACCTGCCAAATCAGCGAAGTATAAGTTCCGTAGTAGAAGGCTCAGGACTATAATATTGGTCACATGCGCTTACGCCGCGTATCTCATAAATAGAACGGTATTTTTAACGTAACAGCGTTAAGGCCCTCGTGTCGCAGAAAATCGGGCGTCGGCGGCGTTGTCCATCCCCCCCCCCCCCAATAAATAAAGAAAATCAGCCCGAACCACAACGACGCAGGCCCTCGGCGTGGCGCAGAGGCGCTACTGAACTAATGGAATTTCTCAAACTAAAATGAGCCAGAGAATTTGTAAAGTCCGACTTACACACAACCTACAGACATGATAGCGTCGTACTGTAATTTGAATATACGAGAAAATAATTTGAATATATGAGAAAAAATAATTCTGTTACACCGAAACTCAAACACAGGCCCCTGTTTTCTTGCTTACGGGCCTCTGCATGTAGCCTCTGCCTTACGAGGGTATGAGCTCTGCCCTGCACTGCCGCCGGGATCGGCCCACCATTGTTGTCTATCGGGCTCCGTGTCACGGAATATTCAGTGTCGGCGTCGGCGTCAACGGTGCCCGATAACGCTGTCGCGTTCCACTCTTAAATGCGAAGCTTAAAGGTCCTCCAAGCTTTTTGCATTCTGTCCCCACCGAAATGCGGCCACCGTGACTGAGAATTGAACCCCCGATATCACGTTCAGCAACGCGGCGCCATAACCGCTGAACCACCAGAATGCCACTCCACTAGCTCGTAAGTGTTGTAACGTCGCGCACTTACACCTACGGCGGAAGCATAACGCCATGGTTCCGGGGAAGTAGTTATCCTACGCACGCGGAGGTAGGCACTCGTGTGGCTCCTTGATTGTGCTGCCTCGTCGCACCGATAGCACTCATGCGGGTGGTCTGATGCCTCGCCTGACCATTAGGCGTCGCGGCGCACGACGCCCGCAGGCCCTTCCTGGCAGGCCACGTGTTGCAGGGCCGGAAAGCGGTGCGCCAAGCCGGGTCCAAGTGGTACCTACCACTGTCCGTGTACGAGCCGGACTGGCTGCCCTCGTACGTCTACGGCAGCGGCTACGTCATGTCGCGCGAGGCAGTGCGGCCCCTCTTCACCGAGGCGCTGTCGACGCCCTTCCTGTACGTGGAGGACGTCTTCCTCACGGGCATCGTGGCGCAGAAGGTGCGCGAGATTGCTCGCTGGTGCACGCGTCGCATTCTGGGCTGTGACAGTGTGTGCCACACGAATGCCCTTGTGGCTGTGTAGTTCCTGTGGCTATCACGCAGCTGGTGAACGTCATAGCTTTCGCTCGTCATACCAGGTCATTTCCCGGACCAGAGCGCTGCACGCTATGCACGCCTGCTACCCTGCAGACGCGGCTATTTCCCCGCTTAGTACCGCTTGTTCGAGTTGACTGCATGTATACTCCAACGTGTCTTATCTGGACACCGACTCTTTGCGGAGTACATTTCCTAAAATCTCTGTAAAACGCAAAGTTGAGCGAGCTGGTATGCGGATTCATTTTCTCGAGAAATTCAGCGATCAGAAACGAAGAGAGAGCGAAAGAAAGGAAACACACGGGCAGCGCTTCTGTACGTGCGTTCCTGGTAGCTTTTGCGCGCTTAATTCTACGACACGAAAACGAATTGCACAACCTCATTAGGAAAACCCACCTGCCTCATGTAACTCCCACAACCAATTATCTAATATAATAACATGGGTTTTTTTTCGAATCCGAAAGGATAATACCGCGGTTTATAGGGTATAGAGGTTGTACGATATATGTCTTTTTATTCCTCGTACCCTTGTTTTTCGACTTTGGAGATAATAATTGTGCGCAGATAATAATTGTGCTTTTATCCAACTGAGCGGCTATGTATGGGTACAGGGGTTACTTGCCGGTTACTTCAGCCGTAGCAGCAAGCGACGAGCTCAGCTGGCCGATTTTCAGGTATTACAGCTCCAACGGAGAAAAGAAAGTTTTGCGTCTTTTTGAGACACTATGGCTCAACATTTATTTATTTATTTATTTATTTATTTATTTGTTTATTTATTTATTTATTTATTTATTTATTTATTTATTTATTTATTTATTTAGATCCCCATCAAGGCTTTGGACTCTGCCATCTGGGTAGTAAGAAAATCAAGGATGATGGCTGTTAAAAAAATTTAGGACTACTTTCGCTTCTGAACCAAAGTAGGTTACCGCAATAGCTGCGACCGCTCAGTGCCACAGGAACAGTACAAGCAGTCACAAATAAATTTGCACGTAAAGAGAGAGAGAGAGAGAGAGAACAAGAGGTGAAAAGACAGAGAGGTGAACGAGAATTATTGTCCTGTTGGCTACTCTGCACAGGGTGATGGGGTGATCGAGGGCAGAAAAGACGAGGAGAAAAGAAGACAAGATATAAAATTATCTGTTAGCACCCACTATGGTCTTTTATTCATAATGTAAATGAGCAATGAAATGCGTGTTAGCGCTTTAAATATGTTTATTAGATCTAAATCGCTTGAGCAATTAGCCGGGTCCCATCGTCCCTTTCTCATTTTGATGGCCCTACTGGACTTTCAGCCATAGCCTTTCTCTAGTGGTACAGCCTAGAGCGCTCTGTTGAATTCCTTGCTGTAGATGCAGCCATCGCTCCTGACGGAGGCATGCGGGGTTGTCACACACGTCACTGAAGCAGAAAGTTTAGACACGAGAAGCTCAGACATGTATATGATGCGCTAAGGATTCGTTAAATATTTACAAAACTGGTTTGACGCGTCCGAGCGTTGATTCAGGCGCTAGGTTAGCATGCATGCTGGCGTACGCTGCCTGATGTAACGTCAATCAAAGGCAACGGCTAGTGCCTGTCGACTCAAAGTATAGCTGTTTTCAGGCAACTGAACGGTGGCACATCCCGCGGTGTGTCTCACCGTGTTTCTTTTTCTTTCTTTCTTTTTTCTTAGCGGTGACACATGGCACCTCCGTTCTTCTGTAGTGACGTCGCGAGCTGCCTGTGTGTGGTCGTAAATTAGGCATTCACCATTAGATATAGATAACGAATTTGGAGAAGAGCACCGAAATAACGACTGCACTTGCTGCCGAGGCGAGATGAAGCGTAGCGAAAGTTTGCAACACCATTCACACACCGTGAAAGGTGAAAGCGGGTTAGAAACGGCTACGAGGTCGGCCTGAAGCGGACCAAATGCCGCCGCGTTAGGAAATGACGTGAGTTCCGTTGTATCCGGAAGTCTGCGTTCATTGCCACTGTGGAATCGGGAGACAATTGCAAGATGTCTCAAGACAACGCTTGGCGCGACCCAACCACGCAGAGTTCTCCGATCTGAACTGCCACTCAGTCTCAGATGTGTGCGTGTGTGCGTGTGCGTGCGTGCGTGTGCGTGCGTGCGTGTGTGTGTGTGCGTGCGTGCGTGCGTGCGTGCGTGCGTGCGCGTGTGTGTGTGTGTGTGTGTGTGTGTGTGTGTGTGTGTGTGTGTGTGTGTGTGTGTGTGTGTGTGTGTGTGTGTGTGTGTGTGTGTGTGTGTGTGTGTGTGTGTGTGTGTGTGTGTGTGTGTGTGTGTGTGTGTGTGTGTGTGTGTGTGTGCGATAGAGAGAGAGAGAGAGAGAGGACGAGAAAATCCTGACTGACATGAACTACGTCACTGAAGCCTAATTAAGATTCATGTGATACAGCACCGTGAAAATCTCATAGCAGAGCTCCGAACAGAGAGTGAGTGTCTTCTTGCAGAACATGGTCCAACCAACACAATAGAAATCAGTGATATCATCTCCATGAACCCACAAATTTTGCTGCCGTTAGAAGATGTTCACTTCAGCAAAGACTGCAAGTGCTGCACAGCTACACGGCGTTGAAGCAGGCAAGCAAACGACATTCAAGTTCACTCTCAGAAGTTTTATCAGAAAACTATCCGCGAGGTACAGAAAAAACTTCCGGTCTCTGGCCCATTTTCTTTAACGCGGGCAAGTTCATACTGCCAGCCTATATTTTCAGTGCGGAGGCCCTGCAGAGTGGAGACGCAAGTGCTGTACATACTACAGAAGCGTTATGCAAATTTTTTTGCCTGACCCTGGAAGAATTGAACAGGAGTAGAAAACCCTCCCTTCCTACTTTATTTGCCACGTGAAAGACAGCATAGAAGAAAGGTCTACGCGTCATTCTGGGCCAGAAATGGGAGAGATAAAAACATATCAGGGCACGCAAGAATTCGAGCATATATCGGAATTGACTCAGCTCACATTGTCTTTGCCTCGCGCTTACGCAGATACTGAAAAGATCTGTTCTAGTATGGCTGATGTCAAAACAAACAAGCCCAGTACAATTGTAGTTAAAAACCTGAACACCGTCCTCGCAATGAAATAAGCCTTAGCAGCGACTAGCTGGAAACTGTGTAAATATGCACGTCGAAGAAGGACATAACGAACTACATCGAAAGGAAATGTACTGAACGGACACTTGGTCATGTTTTCAAAAGAAGTTAAGCAGATATTTTGGCTTTCATTGTCTGTTCATGTTCGTTATAGCGTTGATGAATCATGTGCTAAGAAATCTCCTTTGGGTCCAGTCCTTTGTTACCATACTAAAATATTATTACTTTTTATTTTTGTATTACAATATTCAAAACATTATCTTAGGCGACATTGCAGCGCATTCTTTAAAGGTTCAATTTTAGCTATAAAAGACTGCTTGCAAACGTACCTGTGTCACAAAATTTGAAACATATTTGGCAAAACTGCTTGTTTTGATTGCTTTGCTATTTCGGTCGAGTACCTTGACATTCGGTCATTTACTATAAGCATTTAATTTTGCTTAACTAATATATTTAACTACATAAGAACGAAATGAATGCGTAGAGTGAGATATGCTTGAGGTCTTGGCGAAATCCCCACCGGGTAACATAGGGCATCTTCGACCGCCGCGTAGCGTCCTTGAAGAATTGGTTGGCAACGCTGATATCCGTCAGAAAAGCGAGTAAAAGCGCGAAACGCAGGGCACAAGTAGGAGACGGACGCTATCTCTGTATATTGCACTTTTGCTCGTTTTTTGATGCAACATATACCAGCCGGCCCAAGTTTGCACTTTATTGCGCCTTGTCTAAATGGTGCGAGCAACGCCCTGTGGTGCGCGCACTAGAAAGCTGGGAGCTGTACTTAAACAGACAGCACAGCGTGCTTCCCACCACTGAAATAAATCAGACTATACTCAGACGAGCTTGAACAATTGAAGTGAAAAAAACAAACGACTAAGGGAGACAGACAAGGACGTCGCTGTCTCCCTTAGTCCTCTGTTTCTTAAGGCGAAAGCCTTAGATCTCTATGTTTCAAGGTGGCGCTGTGAGGTACAGAAAATCGGAGCGCTCGTGCCACTGGTCGCGCGTTCGTCGTCGTTATCTTCCACATCGCTTCTTCCACATGGCTGCCACACCGATTCCGCTAATCATGGCAAAAAAGGCGCAGTTAATTAATATAGAGTTACGGCAATCGAACCCACGACTTTTGATGTTAATCAGTGTGAAGTTGATTAAGGCACAGTTCATTAAGTTAGCCTTAATTGAGGCACTCGAGCCCACGACTTTTCGTGGGAGAAAACAATTAATGAGAAGTAACAGTACATTCGCATGAGAATGTCAAGTAATTTAATGGATACCTCTTGAGCGCGCAGGCTTTCGCCTTCACCCTCCTTGGCGTATGCTAAAGTGACAGCAGGGCGCGAACAAGTATACAAGGCGCGCGAGCTCGCATTGCGTAGGAGGGGCTCCACCCACCATAACCAAACAACCTCTATTACAATAAACGTTTACTCTCTCTCTCTCTCTCTCGCATTGCGTAGCTGCGTGGGCTCAGAGCTTCATTCCACATCGCCGCACCGACGCACCAGGCCCTATAGTCGCGGGCGGGGAAGACCTAGAAAGTACGTCACGGCGGAATCGGCTAGAGCAGCTCGAAATGCCACTCGTCGTGACCGCCATCGGTAGGAAGATGCTATGGACGAAGCTGCGGCAGCGACCCAACGACAGCAACATGCGGCCCTAATGCGACGCTTGCGTTTTGGGAATGCAGCGTTGGCGTTTTGAGCAGCCTTGAGAGGTGAAGGTACCGACGTGGACGAACAGGAGGCTCCTGGCGATGGCGTTCAACAGCAGATTAGCAGAAAGTTTAACAGCACAGCAGCAGAAAGTTCAGCAGAATGTTCAAAAGCAAATCAACAGAAGGTCAAACTAGGCTTTTTCCTTCACATTCTTCGAAAATTCTGAACATCCTCCGTATTTCTTTCGGTTCAGCTGGTTCAAACTTGTCTTAGATATGAACCAACTAGCGCAGCTAAATACTATTCAGGCTATGCTGGCTTTTTCGCTCCATTCTTTTTTTTTTTTTTTTCGAAAGCAATATATGCCCCATTACGCGAAAATCCGGCGATGTCGTCGGCGGCGGGACCGAAAGATGGTACCGAAAATGGCCGACGGTGCGACAAGTAAAAACACGTCAAAAATGCTCGGATTGGCGTCATATTTGTCAGGCAGATTTGGTACATTTGGCAAATTTGTTACATTTTGGCCTGGGTGAGTGCGAGACGCGCCCGCTTCCCCGACGCCACGATGGCTCCACGGTTATGGCTGACTAAAGATGTGTCTGGTGGGTGCGTCAATGCGCACGTCACGTCACTGCCTCCGTCACTGCCTCCCACGTGTCACTTGCTCTTCGGATTTCATCGGTGCTGTGTCTGCTGCGATGCACCCTCGACGCCAAATCATAAGCGTATAAAAGGAGGTGTGCCTAGTGCATGCGTCATTGCACACGTCACGTGGCTGCCTCCCGCGCCGTCACTTGTTCTTCGGATTTCATCGGCGCTGTGTTTACTGGGATGCACTCCGAAGCGTCGACCTCAGTGGGACCTGTGAAACGTGGTCGCCCAAGGAAGCACGCTGCAGAAGACGAAGCGAGGCAACACGAAAAGTAATGCCGTGGAAGTTTACGACGTGCACAACGACATACGTACGGGTGAATACATAGGTGACAACATTTCCTCAAAACGACTACAATGCTTTCGCATTCCCACACGTAAGCAGTCTTAAGTGTCACTGCCGAATCTTTTTTTTACTTTATTTTCCAATCACTTTGAACAGATTTCTTTGTGAGCTTCGCTACTAACTTGCCAAAACAAGTAAGAAGATGTGAGATCAACAGTATTGGTGCCATCACGACCGCGCGTAGGTAGCACTAACTGCAACATGCAAAACTACCGTGGTGGCTCAAGGGTGTTGGCCGAGATTCGATTGACTATCTCTTCAACAAACCAAGGAAACCGTGCAGCACCAATAGCAATATTAAGTAATTTTGCTTGCAATGGATGCTTTTAACTAAACATCTTTAATGAAGCAAATCAAAGAAGTGCGAAATTTGATTTTGCAGGCAAATTTGCCATATTTATTTCTAGACTTCCTTATGGTGTCCGATCCCCTCCCCCAAACATGTTACTACGCCAAAGAAACAAGCATGTTTCAGGTTGGCTCAATGTACGAAACGCCTCTTTTGTGATATCAAAAGAAAGAAATCCATGCCATCGCTCAAGCATAAACATTAACAATCTTGTATATAATGTGCCACAAAGTTCATTTGTAAATTTGTAATTACCTGCAGAGAAAAACTTGTGAAAGCTGCGCGCTACTGTGGCTCTATACTATATAGCGTACCAGCTTTACTTGCCATCTAACATATGGTGAAAATGCCGTGGTTTAGGTGTACCCGGCTATGGTATTGGGCATGTTGGTTTGCTAGGCACCAGGTCACGGCCACGGCGGCCGCATTTCGATAGGGGCGAAATACGAAAACACCCGTATACTTACATTTAGGTGCACGTTAAAGAACCCCAGGTGGACCGAACTGCTCCGGAGTCCCCCACTGCGGCGTTCCTCACAATCAAATCGTGGTTTTGGCAGATAAAACCCCATTATTTTTAACTTTCTCCAACACTGATGTGGCTAGTTGCAATATACACGGCTTCGGATATCGCATTAGATGGCGGAACAAAGAATACAAGACAGGCGCTGCATTCAACGGAAGTTTTATTGCGAGGCATACACCGTTTATGGCATGTGCAGATGGTAATTTGGCGGCTCACTGCCAAATGCGAATGCCCTCCATACTTCGATAATACCGTGGGGTTGTATCTCGACCCGGACTTGCCTGCACGGCTGGGTCCTCTTCGGGTGGTCGTCCTTTCCGCTCGACTGGAGAGGCCTCCTTTCTCGTCTCTTCTTTTATCCTCTCCCTTCAGTGCTGCATCAGGTGTTTTCACAGCGACAGACAGATACGGCACTGCATGTTTCTCTTCAATTTCCTCCCGTAAAGTAACATACAATACAACTGCACTGCTGATAGTATAGACTGTCGAGATGTAGAGGGACGAACTCATAGCGGTTAGCGCTCCGTCTGTTTCACTAACGAGTAAGGAGCTGCAGTTTGTCGAGTCTGCGCATTCCGCCGTTTGATTATATTAGGTCTTTATTCACATGTGTGGCGCCTCAGAATTTCCCTGCCGATACGAAGGGCGCACATGCTCTTGCACAACTACGCTGTAACGCAGCATAACTGCGGGGCACCGTTCGTCGCTGGAAGCTGACCATACCTTTCAGAAACACGTGCTGTCGTGCGAGAGCTTTGTGGAGCCCAAACGTTTAGGTGAGTGCCGGTGGCGCTGATGCCGCGCCTTTTCTGCGCGGTTGAGACATCGCTCTGCCAACTCTTCTTCGCTGAGGATCCGTCTTGGTGGCATTTTTAACCTTCCGTTGCAGACGGCCGCGATTTCTCACTAGCTACCGCAAGCTAAGCAAAGGGAAGGGGGCCAGTCGCAGGCTCTGGTAATACCCGCCTCATCCAGTTATCTACTTTTACTGCGCTAGTTCGGCCCCACCGAATCTCTCTCCACTGCTGCGCGCTCCTCGCCTCATTTCAGCCAAAAACTGTCAAGGTAGGCAATGCTATTCGCTTTGAAAGGAAAGTTAACCTACCCTAAACAAGGAGAGCGTTTGATTGGGTGGTTCAAACAACGCTGCAGGTCACCATCCGATGCATACGTGGGCGGTTACATAAGTTTGACCTCAGGAGATTGGAACAAAGTCAGATTAGAATAGTTTAACTTTATAGGGCCCCTGCGCAACTAATTAATGCAGGGCCGAATTCGAAAGGCTTTTTTTTTCGTGTGTGTTTTGTTCGTAAGTGCTCTTTGCCATTGACTGATCGCCTTTGCTAATTATATGTCCAACATCACTATTTAAAGGCAGCTGGAATAGCAGCTTGGGCTTGTTGGTTTTCCATCCTGCTAGTAACAGCGCAAAATGTAGACAAGGGACGAGACAAGAAGACACAGAAGACACAAGAAGACAAGAAGACAGATTGTGGTGTCTTCTTGTCTCGTCCCTTGTCTACATTTTGCGCTGTTACTAGCAGGATAAAGGCAGCTGGTCTTACACAGATTCATGGCTTAAGAGGGCTTCACTATAATTATTGTTTTAATGCAGGCCCTGGGTCCGTATTCGCAACAATATCTTGTGCTATAATCGTTCATGAGGAAAAATTCCAGAAAATCCTGATGCTGGACATTTCATCAGCGTGAGTAGCCAGCCAATGGCAAACAGCACTTACGAGTGAAAAGCTTTGCGAACTCGGGCCTTGATCCGCACTTATCTTCCCTATATATGAACACCCGCGTTCATTACAACAGACCCGCGTGAGTGCCACGCTAAGCGATCTTGTTTTTCGTGCCCCGAATATCGTTCGACTCTCCGTTCGACTAACGGTCGACTATTCACGGGGCTTACTTTCGACACGTTTTTGCCGCCCTCAAGCGATGAGCATCGGCACCGCCGTGTCGCAAAGGAAATCGGAAGGCGCCGCGTGCTGGCGTGCGTTCCGTATATGCTCAGCTTCCACAACTCAAGCTGACTCCCGCAGAGTATTATATTCACAAACGCTCCAGCCGCTCCGCCCTCCGCCTGGAGCGGTCGCTGCGCTTACATAACGCGCTCCTGGGTGGGTACGCATACTCCTATTAATGTGTGGCTCGAGAAACACCCCTCCACTGCAGAGCCCTTCGGTGGGCGATGAAAGTGTCTGATTACGAATTTCTAGCTCAACTATTGCCAAAGCTAGTCACTGAAGCACAGGGATTATAATTCACCCGAGAAACTCCCCATGCTGTCCGCTCAACCATGCATGTGACTCGCAACTTTCTAAAGCTAGAGCATGTTCAGTTTGTTTTTCTTTTGCGTGGCAAGGTATTTTGCTGCCTTTTTAGCAAGTGCACAATTTAATGCAGTCTTGTCTTGAAGGAGCAAACAAAACGAATCCGAAGAAATATTATGCGAAGATTAGAAAGATATGGATAAAACGCAACTCCTTTACAATTGGGCCTAGATGGTAAACTGTTTTCAAGCGCGTTCAGCCACGTGCATTTCACGTTCTGCTTGTGTCAGAACTGGTATAAAATCAATTTCTTCGCGCAATAGCCTAACGCAGCGACAGGTTGTCCCCGTAAAATACATGATTGGATTGAAATCGCCGCTCGCGGTTCACTGTGATGTTGCGATTTTGTCGAGGACCACTTCCATGCAGGGCTCCTCTTTTCGAAGCTACAACTATCCGATCGAAACAAGCAAGGTATATAGCTGAGTAGAGCGAGAAAGCACCTGAATTATCTTCTACATGTAGCGCGACATCGTTCCCGCCTTGGAGCTGTAATTTTGACATATTGTTTTGTAACAGTGCCGTCTTACGCAGTGAGAGACAAATCGAGTGCAGGAAGTACGAATGCGCGAAGAAGAGAGAGTGTCACGGCAAAACAGAGACGTGATGGGGCGCATCTAGCGTTAACGCGTCGCGCATGCCAGGGGATAACGGATCACGGCGGGTGCCATGGGAAACGCTAAAGCGACTGTTAGAGCAAGGGTCTTCCAGTAATTCTTCAAAGGAACGCTTAAACTCAATGTATACTTGCAAAAAAGAAGAAAAGCGCGTTCACTCAAAATCATATTTTCATTCATTTGGCGGGAAACAAGAGTGTTTTGGGATTGCCTACTGGGGGCCTTGCCTGCGTTAAACGCGAACAGATTGTGGCACGTAAGGGTGCGCGGTGACTTGATGTATCTTATAGAACATTCGAATGGTCGTTTTCGAGCGCTCTCAAGCGCTCCCAAAACTTGTTCGGATGGTCGAAAAGGGGCCCGCCGGCTATATTTCTATGCTCCTTTCCGATCGTCCGACTCCAGATCAGAGCCGTGGAGAGGCGCTCCCAGTATCGCTGTCGGAGCAGCCAAGAAATATGGTCGATTTCTGGTCACGCAACCGTACTCATTCATTCTCATGGTTGCGCATCGACTTTCACAGCAACGACTATTGTCATCCACGTACGCTGGCTGCCATCGCCAGCGTACGTTTTATACTTCTGTTGTCCGTGTGCCTTAGCGCAGTAACCCCAGTGTTACAAGATAAAATTCCACCAACTAGCCCAACTTGCCACTCTACTGCCATCGCCTCCATGTTTCACATCCAAACGCAGTCGGTATGCCATTGCGGCACTGGCAGCGTTACCGTAAGCACCCCTTAGCTATCGCTTCCCCCTCCCCCATTCCTCCCTCCCCCTTTCTCCAACGCTCTGAAAAGCAGTCGACTTTTCGGTAGGCACAAGCGCAAGTTATTTGTTAACAGACTTACATGGGCTAGTTGGTTGCTGGCTTGATGGAACATGGTTATAACGGCGTATACTCGGAAATGTCAAGGCTCAGAAAGAGAGGGAATTGTTTCAGGCATTTTGTATAAAAAAAAAACACCTTCTCCTTCTCAGTCAATCTATCAAGAAAAGAAGCGATATATTTGGGCAATAAGTATCGAAGTCCGCAGATATGAAGACCGTAGAATGTGTTATAGCGTGGTTAGAAATGTGTCTTTAATCTTGCGCAGATCAGGACTTTCAGAAGTGAAGTGAGACATGATGATCTGCTCTTGTGCCGACAAAGTGCGTTGTGGCAATCTTGTTTATAATGTTTCTGCGCAGCAACTGCTGCACGTGTAATTTTTCCGCAGTAAACCTGAGTTGAATTTCGGCGACTGACTTGTGTGCATTCTTTCAGTGTCCTGTCCTCAAAACGGGTCGTTATAGCCATGTTCCGTCAAGCAAGTTATCTCTTACTTGAACACAGAATGCCTCCGGGATCGGTCACCTCGTATTCGGAGGATCGCAGCGACCATCCGAAGATGCCATTAGTTTAACGTACGGTAACGCTAGCGTCAAAAATGGAGAGCGATAGAGATTGAAAGAAGGGAGAAGGGGTCACGTAATTACACCATGTTTACGAACGCCCTTATGCGTACGCCGCAGAAACGTGATAGCATATGGAGCTTGCGCCGCGAAATTCCTTCCTTTCCGAGCGTTAGGCATTTGCGTTTGCTTTCGCACACTATTCAAAAGCTGTTTAAAAGGAGAAAAGGCGGGTTCCGGGAATCAACCCCCAAACGAACAGCTTTCCTAGGCGGTCGCTCTACCATTTGTCATGTTATACCAATGACCTTGACGGTACCCTCTGAGATGGTAGAGCGACCGCCTAGAAATGACCAAAGGCGAAAAATTCGTCCCCGGGTCAGGACGAATTTTTCTTCAACTCCACGTCTTCTTTCCGAGAAACCCGTATGAGTTTCCCTTGTATCTTCTTGTCCTTGTCGGTTGGATGCAAAATTTTTCTGCGTCATTCCTCTTTAGTGTACGTCCCTTTGGCACCATCCCCGCCGTGATGGCCCAATGGCTATATGGCGGTGCTCTGCTGAGCCCTAGTTCACGGTTTCATTCCCTGCTGTGGCGGCCGCAATTCGATGGGGCGAAAGGCAAAAAATTCGCCATTGATCTATCCTTGAGAGACGACTGAAGAATTTAATGTGATTAGCAAACTATCTTAGGATTGGGGCGTAATTGTTTATAATAGTTATGTGATGATTATTATGAAAAGCGGCACCTGCGCAGTGACGCATACCCAGTGGCCCAGGTTGGCGTCAAAGAGGCTCATTGAACAACGTTGCATACCTAGTATTAGATACCAAGTGATCCAAGTTGATTGGACGGTTGGTTTTGAAGCCGGGTCCCTGAGAGCTGCATCCCGTTGCTCTAGCCATTTCGCCATAGACTACCCAGTGATTCAAGATAGCAGAAAGACGTTAGGCATGGACATACATATTAATAGAGGCATACTGCAAATGGGGTGAACTTCCCAGCGAATGCAAATCGCATTAAAACGCTCGGGTGCTTAGACTGAGGTGCACGTTAAAGAACCCCAGGCGGTAAACGTTAATATGTTGTCTCCCACTATACGGCGTTCCTCATAATCAGATCGTGGTCTTATCACGTGAAACCCCTCGATTAATTAACACTGCAGTAAAGTTCAGCTTTTTTTTTTCTTTATACAACACATTACTCGCACCGGCAAACATGAAAATTTGTAACCATCACTGGTGAATAAACGAATTATCAAATATTCAGAAATGTTTCATTCAATTTCAATAGGGTAATTACAATTGCGGAATAGAAGCCGATCAGTACATTTCCATTTGCTGAGATAACCGTCCCTAAGCAATATTCCGGCGATGTCACTGCCATTTCGTGTATGCGTTTTCCGAAGAAAAAAAGATTCTGGGGTCTTAGGTGCCAAAACCATGATATGATTACGAGGCATGCCGTAGTGGGGGACTCCGGACTAATTTTGACCACCTGTGGTTCTTCAACGTGCACCTAATGCACGGTATACAGGAGCGTTTTTGCACTTCGCCCCCATAAATATGCGGCCACCGAAGCTGCGATTTATTTAAAAAAAGAAAGAAAAAAGCTTCTCGTGCGACACGTGGCAGGACGAAACCTTGTGTAACGTCTATGTTTGCTGGCAGGAATCGGTGGCGAAATATAAAAAACACCTGTACTATAGTCCCAAAATGTCTTGCAAATGTCTTGGGCATCGACTAGCTTGAATTCCGCAAGTGATGCGATTGGAATGTGAGTGGCTGAAAAGTTCGTCGGCGAATATTAAGGTAAATTAATGATGCAACAAACGATTATCACGCAATTTATTTTTGTCTGCAGGATCAAATAATATACTGCCGAAAGATCAACTTGTTTGTCTGTACCGTACTGCTCTTAATAATTACTTGACCGCTGAAATATGCTGGCGCCATCGACATTAGCGAAATATACTGAATTCGCTTTGTCTTACTTTGCAACCACCGGGTGCCTCAAGAATAACGGTACATTCGTATGATTTCGAGCCAGTTTATGAATTCCCCATGTTCTGACAATAATATGAACGTCTAAGTTGCACTTGGCATGAGCGATGGCCACGCTTTGGAAGGCGTCTGTGTTTGTACCTTGAAGATCTTCCGGGCACTTGAACCAATGTTCCCCATTTGTTTTTCGTATCAGTGCGCGAGGTGAGAGCACAAGAAGAGGCAGTGTCAAGGCAGTGGGTCTGCGTTGTGCTGCATTCATGCGCACTGAGTTTTTGGTGCGCCTTGCTACTGGTGTCATGTGCTCGTACACATGCATTTACACCCATTCTTTTTTTTATGCAAAGCATTATATAGGTATCTCATCAGCGTCACGCAAGGTGATTTTTAATATCTCAGTTCACGTTTAAAAAAGATAATTCCGTTTATACAAATCCGGTAAAATAAAGCTATAATATTAAACCAGACCTAATAACGTCTATAATACTGAAAAACTGCAGTATTACTGACGATACTGCAGTAATACTGATGATGTATGCAGTAGGTCATTAGTTAAACTTAAAATAATCCTCAATTTCTTCTGTTTCTTTAAGAGTGTGAAGTTTAATTAAATTTTTAAATTAAGTTATGGGGTTTTACGTGCCAAAACCACTTCCTGAAGGTGTGTGAAGTGATGAGCTAACTCAGGAGTCTGAAAATAGGCAATATAATTATCCATCTGTGTAGTAAGGTTTCACTCAAGGTGATTCACGTGATCGTAGGATAAAATGGAGGTGCTGGGTCGTGTGGGCACGTAGGCCACATCACCCGCAACTAAGTCTGAAGCTCCCCGCCCCTTAAAGCGCTCAGCTACCGCTCAACTGGCGCACAGCTGACGCGAGGAGATTCTTATAGAAGGGGGATGAAAATATGGGATGAAGTGCAGCGCAGTAACTGTCTGGCGCGGAGGCACGCGCTCACTGGGGCAACGATTGAACAGCGGGCGCCGCTCGCCACTCTCCACAACTCTGCATAACGCAAAAAGCAGTGCCTCGCCATCTGAGGCTCCAGCTGGTTGCTCAAGCACAAGAACATACCGGAGCAAGTATGCCTGCAAATATGTGCCTGCTGCAGCAAAAATCCGCAGACAACTCAGCACATCCTAATGGAACGCGAAGGAATTCATCTAGTGAGACCTATACGTAACGTACACCTTCTAGGAGTGCTGGGATTTAAAGTGGACGGAAGCATCAACTGGTCCGCAGTCGATGTAAGCAAGAGACCTTTGGAGTATTGCTGGAAAAAAAGCAGGGAAGAGATTCATATGACCGGATCCGTTACAGGCATAGGCAACGGTACGGGGTAGTTTCGAGGAAGAGAAAACTTATTAAGGAGATGCATACAAAAATGCGTGATAGTATGCGTGAGGCAAATGCGCATGCGTATGCAAAAGCGTGATAAAAAAAGCATGATAGCATACCTGATTAGCTCAAACAGGCTAGGTGACTATTTGTCACCGCCCCGTTTCGAAGGGATGCTAGTAAACTATCTTCATTGTGAGCTTCTGCTGCTTCTGTTCTTGCTAGGACAGCAAACACGACTCGACCAAAGAAGTTGTGCGCGCTTCTACGTAATGCGCCAGAACAGCCAGGGATCGGCAGCGCTACCCTAATCCAACGGAAGAAAAGAAGCAAGAATGGCTAGATCGCGAACCAGCAAATAAGGAGCCGTTATGTAATGCATCTCGTCACGGTAATACCCGTAAAGGTAGTTTCGGCCGCATTTTTTTACACGTTTTTTAGGCACCATGGACCACGAATTCACAAAGTTTTTCATTCGAAAATGCTGTTTGCCATTGGCTGGTCACTTTCGCTACTAATATGCCCAGCAACATAATTGGCTGACTCTTAAGAACAATCCCAGCCCAACAACACTATCTTTTCTTTCTTTGTTTTTCATTTTTCAAGTTGCGTCCATTGGTGGGAGGGTAGAGGGGGGCGCACCAAGCTGGTCGTCTCTTTCATCGCGGACTGCGCTATAACATCGACGGCTGTGTTGATTGCTGCAGGGGTATACAGAGCAAGCATGACGCATAGAAAAAGAAGGCTAATCCACATCTTGCTGTCCCGTGTCGTTTTACAACGTAGCTGTTAAAAGATGTTCCACAGCTTTTCTTAGAGTGGTAGCGTGCTTAGTATCAAATGTTAATCAAAGAACAACTGTAGTTCAATATTCTTGCTTTGAAACGTATTTATAAGTAAATGTCAAATTAAAGTTAGCTTGTGTATATATCATTCGAAATAACGACATATTATTCGGCAGTTTCAGTTTTTTTAACTAGTAGTTCGTAATTATTGTTTTTCACCTCCAGTTTGACTGGCTCCACGTTGGGGATCCGCTCTTGTACGGCTCTGGCGGCGAAAGCTGAGGACGTGGTTCTGCGAGCCGAACAGCCATGGCTATGACCGCGCTCGAACCTATAACAGCAACTCAGCACTGCTGCTGCGTTCCAGCGAGGCTGTCATACAACAAACAGACCCCTAATATTTCCAAAGTTCGTGAGAATTAGCATATGCAGCTTCGCTGTCTTTGATGTATAAGTTGTCGTGCGGATTGGCATACACCTCTAGCAGTATTTTTTTTTTTTTCAATACCTCTGAGACAACGCTCGCGTGCATGCTGACGGCTTCGGTGCTTGACGTCGTTAATTATATGGTCTCCCTTTGCGATGGCTTTCTCCGCTGTGCAGGTGGGCATCGAGCTGACAAACTCGCGCTGCTTCATCCCCTACGCTGCCAGGCATCCTTGCGACTATCGGAATTTCATCTCGACCCACGAGCCGGAACCCGATAACATGCGGCTGGCGTGGCAGATCGTTCACGACGCCGACGACCAGTGTCCACCAGCTGACGATAGCTTGGTGGCGTGCTCCTATGCGCGCTTTCAGAAGGAAGACGCGTTTCTCGAGTCGCTATTACGGTATCGCATTAGTGACTTTAACCGACGTGCATAGCTGCCGTCCGGGGTGGAGAAAGGAAGCGTGTGTATGAAGGGAGCAGAGAATGAAAAGGTGAGCGGCAACTGAAAGGCGTGCTCTCTTTTCTCTTAGACTGCCAAAGAATGAGGGGGAAAATGTTTGCCACGTACCCATCAGTTGATACTGGAAGGCATCCCGAATCTCGTATATCCGATCACCTATATTTCCACGCCCTGCTGTTTCTGAACACAATGGAACCGAGAGAAGCAGCTGTCAGTCGCGCCACTTGGCAACGGGCACTTTGGCTGACTCTTGGCTATCAAGCCAGATTTCAGTGAGGCCCGAACAGACACTTTAAGCTGATATATGGTAACGCACCGTAGCATTCTTTTTTTCTTCTTATAGCTTCATGCATTCGCAGCAACGCCGCATTACTGCCAATTCATTGTATGCATGCTATTTTCCTCGGCGCCTCCAAGGGCCCCAGTGACGTGTGTGTGTATATATATGGGGGAATATGGGGGAATATGGCATAGGCACTAGGAATAGTAGGGGAGAGTTATTAGTAGAGTTTGCGGAACAGAATAATATGAGGATAATGAATACCTTCTTCCGCAAGCGGGATAGCCGAAAGTGGACGTGGAGGAGCCCAAACGGCGAGACTAGAAATGAAATAGACTTCATACTCTGCGCTAACCCTGGCATCATACAAGATGTGGACGTGCTCGGCAAGGTGCGCTGCAGTGACCACAGGATGGTAAGAACTCGAATTAGCCTAGACCTGAGGAGGGAACGGTAGAAACTGGTACATAAGAAGCCGATCAGTGAGTTAGCGGCAAGAGGGAAAATAGAGGAATTCCAGATCAAGCTACAGAACAGGTATTCGGCTTTAACTCAGGAAGAGGACCTTAGTGTTGAAGCAATGAACGACAATCTTGTGGGCATCATTAAAGAGTGTGCAATGGAAGTCGGTGGTACCTCCGTTAGTCAGGATACCAGTACTCTATCGCAGGAGACGAAAGGTCTCATCAAGAAACGCCAATGTATGAAAGCCTCTAACCCTACAGCAAGAATAGAACTGGCAGAACTTTCTAAGTTAATCAACAAGCGTAAGACAGCTGACATAAGGAAGTATAATATAGATAGAATTGAACATGCTCTCAGGAACGTCGGAAGCCTAAAAACAGTGAAGAAGAAACTAGGAATTGGCAAGAATCAGATGTATGCGTTAAGAGACAAAGCCGGCAATATCATTAGTAATATGGATGACATAATTCAAGTGGCTGAGGAGTTCTATAGAGATTTATACAGTACCAGTAGCACCCACGACGATAATGTGAGAGAGAATAGTCTAGAGGAATTTGAAATCCGACAAGTAACGTCGGGAGAAGCCAAGAACGCCTTGGGAGCTATGCAAAGTGGGGAGGCAGCTGGGGAGGATCAGGTAACCGCAGATTTGTTGAAGGATGGTGGGCAGATTGTTCTAGAGAAACTGGCCACCCTGTATACGCAATGCCTCATGACCTCGAGCGTACCGGAATCTTGGAAGAACGCTAACATAATCCTAATCCATAAGAAAGGGGACGCCAAAGACTTGAAAAATTATAGACCGATCAGCTTACTGTCCGTTGCCTACAATATATTTACTAAGGTAATCGCAAATAGAATCAGGAACACCTTAGACTTCTGCCAAGAAAAGGACCAGGCAGGATTCCGTAAAGGCTACTCAACAATAGATCATATTCACACTATCAACCAGGTGATAGAGAAATGTGCGGAATATAACCAACCCTTATATATAGCTTTCATTGACTACGAGAAAGCGTTTGATTCTATCGAAACCTCAGCAGTCATGGAGGCATTACGGAATCAGGGTGTAGACGAGCCGTATGTAAAAATACTGAAAGATATCTATAGCGGCTCCACAGCCACCGTAGTCCTCCATAAAGAAAGCAACAAAATCCCAATTAAGAAAGGCGTCAGGCAGGGAGATACGATCTCTCCAATGCTATTCACAGCGTGTTTACAGGAGGTATTCAGAGACCTGGATTGGGAAGAATTGGGGATAAAAGTTAATGGAGAATACCTTAGTAACTTGCGATTCGCTGATGATATTGCCTTGCTTAGTAACTCAGGGGACCAATTGCAATGCATGCTCACTGACCTGGAGAGGCAAAGCAGAAGAGTGGGTCTAAAAATTAATCTGCAGAAAACTAAAGTAATGTTTAACAGTCTCGGAAGAGAACAGCAATTTACAATAGGCAGCGAGGCACTGGAAGTCGTAAGGGAATACATCTACTTAGGGCAGGTAGTGCCGGCGGATCCGGATCATGAAACGGAAATAATCAGAAGAATAAGAATCGGCTGGGGTGCGTTTGGCAGGCATTCTCAGATCATGAACAGCAGGTTGCCATTATCCCTCAAGAGAAAAGTGTATAATAGCTGTGTCTTACCAGTACTCACCTAAGGGGCAGAAACCTGGAGGCTTACGAAAAGGGTTCTACTCAAATTGAGGACGACGCAACGAGCTATGGAAAGAAGAATGATAGGTGTAACGTTAAGGGATAAGAAAAGAGCAGATTGGGGTGAGGGAACAAACGCGAGTTAATGACATCTTAGTTGAAATCAAGAAAAAGAAATGGGCATGGGCAGGACATGTAATGAGGAGGGAAAATAACCGATGGTCATTAAGGGTTACGGACTGGATCCCAAGGGAAGGGAAGCGTAGCCGGGGGGGCAGAAAGTTAGGTGGTCGGATGAGATTAAGAAGTTTGCAGGGACGGCATGGCCACAATTAGTGCATGACCGGGGTTGTTGGAGAAGTATGGGAGAGGCCTTTGCCCTGCAGTGGGCGTAACAAGGCTGACTATATATATATATATATATATATATATATATATATATATATATATATATATATATATATATATATATATATATATATATATATATATATATATATATATATATATATATATATATAGCTTTCCCAAATCAAGATTAAAACCTTTTCACAACGAACTACTCTGCTCGGCCATTATCGTATATTGCAATAAACAAGTTCCAATGTGCAGTAAGTATCAAGAGCTAACATACTGCGTCGAGAGACATCGTATGTCTCCAGACCGTGCCGCTGAGCTCCACCTCCACAAGCGGGGATGACTCGGACTTGAGTGGCCAGACAATCATGTTCTCGTCGTCTTCTTCCAAACCTTGCCGCAGTGCCTCCTGTAGCTCGCCTGGCTCTTCGCAAGCTCAGGGCAAGGAAAGATGGGAAGGGGTTCACAATTCTCTCACAAACCAAACGCTCTGAAGCAGTGAAAGCGCTGCATACTGTATATGCATACCACCATCATCCTCTCCCTCCGTATACTCTGGAATAGGTAAAGTCAAGTTGTCAAGGTATGGAAGGAGAACAAATGGACATAAAAAGCTTGACCTCATTAATCGAACCTTAAAGGGGTCATGACACCAAATTTTCGAGCTTGAATTATGCATTGCATCTTATGCAGCACACGTCCCTAAGCAAACAAGCATTTTTTTTTTATGTCGCAGTTGAACCGTAGAGCCGCTTGGCAATACTTAGTGGCGACTAAATAAATTGGCAATCTGGAAACTGATCCTTTGGGTATCAGAAGCCAACTATGAAGGTCATGCTTTTGTGTATTGAAAATTTGGCAAGACCTAGCCTTGTTGTCTAGCCAAGACAAGACGACTAAGCATGCAATGACAAAGTTGCATCTTGAGCGATATGCAAGGCGCCATGTCAGCAAGAGAGGTTTTACTGAGTTCGTCCGAGGTGTCCTTTCGTTTCAAGCGTGTAAGTTTAAACCTTATACATACCTGGCTGCCCTGATCTCGCCAACTAAGGAGCCTCGCTGTCTCACCTACTGCCTATATACGACTTCACTGAGAGCGAAAGAGATGCAAGTAAAGACACGGGGGTTAACGAGACCACAGAGGGGATGAGAGATTGATGGAAGGAGGAGGCAAAAGGAGAGAGATAGCACCCGCGCACAGCATAGTAGACGCGGGGTGTCTGTAAGCGTCCTTTTAGGCCCGTTGATTTTGGAAAAACCATTAGAGAGCGTGTAGCTTTCCGTGGTTGATGATGAACGACTTCACGAATGCGCGTGTAGACTGGCTCCTGGTAGCCGATACTTTTTAACTCTCTCCTCCGAGTTTCCTAGTATATTTCGCTTCCTTTATTATTATTATTTTCTCCAACTACATAAAAGGAACCTCGAAGCTAGGCTTCGACTCGGTGATATGGAGCCACTCACGTGAACGCAGTCACTCAAGAATTTGCGGCACGCATGTGAGAAGAAGAGAAAGACGACGGTACGCCCGGCGGTAAGGTGTAGTATACTGCGTTTATTCCTTGGCCTGGCTTTTATTGGGGGTTACCTAGCTTCAGTTGCATACATGTCAGATTATTTTCTTCAATGTGTACATCTGTTAAGTGCGCAACCAAGTGCTGTGAGCAAGAGCTCCACCACACTCCCTTTGATGCCATCTTTCCGAGAAACGCAAAGCATATCGTCTACCACATTGTATTATGGCCTATCGCGAGATCCTTTAGTGTATCTCACAGTAAACGCTGTCATTGTGACAAATTTGTCGCCACGTGAGAAAAATTTTAGTGGTTGGACTTCGTCAACCATCTCGACTGAAGCATAACTGCGAGTCGGCCTAGTTGGAACAGATTCATCTTAAAACTTTTTGTGCGCAAACAAACAGGGACGAAGAATAGAAGAAAAGTACTCGTCCTTGTGTTTCTTCTATTCTTCGTCCCTGTTTGTTTGCGCACAAGAAGTTTAAGATGTATCTCGACTGTTAACAGCATGGGCACAATGCAACGTTCGAATCTATTTACCTCCTTCGTATGAATGAATTTGTGCATTCGGCCCTTGAGAAGCGCTGTCTCAGGTACCCGGTATTAATTACTAAGGCTACAGACCTCTCACTGGAGTCGCGCTCTGAGCGTCGCCAAACTGTGCGCTGGCCAGTGAGAACGCTCGAAAACGCAAGAAGGGCCGCAGCGCACCGGTTCTTTACTCGCTTGCGGTATAGTCTCAACCAAAAACGCAGGCATGAATCTACGGCATAGAAACAGCGGAAAGTTACATGTGCGGGCGCCCGAAGGCTTAACGAGGTTTTCTTTTTCCGGGACTCTTACATCTGTGGCGCTGTCCACGCAGATGACCTGCGCCGAGTCGCTACCCGTACAACGGTTCGTCAGGCGCACCGTCGCCTCCGTTTGGTTCCTGCTGGCCGTATGCGTGGCGAACTACGCGCTGGTGCGATATTGCATGAGCGACATGCGCTGGCACGACATGCAGCGCGACCAGACGCGCATCGTGGTGGGGCCCGGCCGGTTTTCCGCGCTGCCGCGCCCCGGCTGTCCCGACTTCCTGGCCATCGTCGTGTGCAGCGCCGTAGATCACTTCGAGCAGCGCGCCGCTGTGCGTGACACGTGGGCCCGCGATGCCGCGGCCAGGAGGTCGAGTGTCTTCTTCATCATCGGCTTTGACGACAACACGGTCGGTGCACTCGCTCTGTCTCCGACCGCGCTGGGCAGTCTGTTTGGCAGTGGTCCTTAATTCCGGAGCAAACAACTGAGCTTAATTAACAGCGTTTGCATTGAGGTGGAGTGTGTGTATGTGCGTGCGCTCGGAGGAGGAGTGAGGAGACCGGTGATTAATCACACTGAAGAGATCGAGGGAGAACCTGTAGCAGCGCCAATGCTATATAGCAGGATCCATCTTCGTCGGTCGCGCCCTCTCTCCAGGCGTGATTATTTTTAAGTTTTGCGGAATTTTCTAAACTTTCTTCTTGCACGTAACATAATTCTAGTCCTTGAGCTGGATTATTACTTGCACAAGAAATCGAAACACATGTTCAACGAATTAACATATATTCACTAATTAATTTCTTAATTATTTGCTTTACGGCACGCATAGCAATTTAGGAATTGTAGCCGGTGAGTTTGCAAGGAGTATCCGCTTGGAATGAATTTCCGGAATGGCACCAGTTTGGAGATATTCGCCATCACACTAGCTTTAAATAATGAACTGTTGGTACACTTACTTTTTTGAGGAAACGCTCTTTTATGCATTGAAGCACGAAATTAACTGGAACGCCCACGTATCTCCTCCCACACTTTGGGAAATAATATCTCGAAACTGGTGTCATTCTGGAAATTCCTTCCAAGTGGATACGCCTTGCAAACTCACCGGCTATGATTCATAAATTGCAATATGTGCCGTAAAGTAACAATTAGGAGGTTATAATGAGTGAGATTTCATTAACTAGTTGAATATGTGTTTGGATTTCTCGTGCTAGTAATGTCCGCCTCTTCGAATGTTACAGCTCAAGGACAAGAATTATGCTACCTGCCGCAGGCGATCTTTAAGATTTCTGTAAAACTTAACAACGGTGACCTCGCCTTGTTTTAGGAGGTGAATGATATATATAAAGCCACGGACAACTTTCTGTGGTGATGAAGGGAAAGCTACAACGGTACAGCGTGGGCACATATGTCTTACTGCGCCAGGTATAGCGGCCGCGTTTCACACTGCTTTTGGTTTCTTTGAACTGATACTGAATCATCGTAGCTTCCACGCGCGATGGTTTCGCATTTGCCCATACGCGGTTGGTAAAAGCAGAAAATATGAATCACATTTAACACTCGATGGTGTATTTTGTTTTATTTTCTTGATGTAAATAAGTTGTTTCGTTCTTTCTTTTTTTTTTTCTGCAGCTTAAGATAATGCGGATGAGCACGGGGGGACTGTTTTTTTTAATAGAGCTCTTACTTGCATGCGGTTTGCCTCCGTACTATAGCTTACCTTTCATTGCCATGGAAAGTCGTCTGCCGCGACTATAATACAGTGTATTACGATGCGCGTCCTTTTATTCGTTGCAGCGCATGTGTCAATGATAGAGGAGCGATAATGTGAGTACCTCCAAGAGACGGCAAACAGCATTATCTTAGTTTATGTTCAGTTACGCGTGGAATTCGCATATCTTTATTGTTTGGCTCAAGGTACGTAAAACACCCTGTATATAGACACCAAGTACTTCCCGTTAGGCATCTATATAGGCTCAATTAAAAACAGCTTCGGCTGTGCATTAGAGGATCAATTATATTTTTTTTAAGGAACACAGCCTACTGAGTACCTGGTTTGTGAAATTCATTTTATTTTCTCCATAACATGGAACGACGCAAGTTGCGTATGTGACAAGGTTTGTCTGAAATCTGAAGTGACTAGACATTGCGGCAAAAGTTCTTAAAGCACTGACAAACAGGCAATATTTCAAGATTTTCGGGTATCATGGCGCACCTTTTTACGCTGAGTTTGTATGCAGAAAAGGAAAGCTTAACATCGGCCGAAATTAGTGGCACATATTTCGAAAGGTTAACTCGATGATCCAATGCTCTCTGCATTTGCAAAGTATTCGCCGATCAGAGCCTTTGACAGTTCTTTCAGCACCGGAAGCCCGTGATTTTTGCCCGAGACAGATTGAAGTTTCAAATTAACTCCACCAGTAACAGGTCCAATCACGATGGTGGCGAACCTCCCCTTAACATTGAAAATGATCCCCACATTCCGGGTCACAGTTGCGCTCGAACTTTCAAGTTTCTCGATGACGTAGGAACGTGAAGTGAGCGCACAGGTACGCTATGTCACCTTAAAGTGCATCGTCGCATAGGGCAGCTTGAGTTCTTCCCCCATCGCGAGGCTCTCGTCTCCTATAAAGCTACTATACTAACAGCATTTAACAGTCTTTGTGGTAATAATCGACCACCTTAAGTTCTCCGGTAGGTTCCCATTTTTAGCGTCTGTAAACTGCCATATTGTTTAGTTTCAAACCAAGGTCGCCATTGAGGATTCGCTGTGAGTGCCCGGTCAGCCTGCACTCTTCTAGATGGCGATTCAATACGGCACTCTCTCTGCCTCTCTAAATAAGGCCACACCCAAACGTTTCCTGTTGGCCACATTTAGCTGATGTCGCATATTTAGGTGATAGTTTGCATAATATGAATTCAGGTTTGAGTATAACGACTACTCCGCTAGGTCTTATGTGCCAAATGATTAGTGGTTGCCAGACATGCATGAGAGTAATTTCATGTGAAGACGTGCTTACAGCATGACAATTACCTGTAATCTTGGTACCTACAAGAACGCTTTCAGGCACGAATTTAGTTTCCTTAAGCTACAACTCTACATATTGTTCACCTCAACGAGAAAAAAAAAGCGAATAATGAGAATTTCCTGAATTTCTCATTTTTTCATAATATATATTGAAGTTCTCTCATGTTGAAATTAGTGTCCATCTTAGCGAGCACTAATCGGGTACAGCAAGGAGGCCTGTATAAAAAAACGAAATAACCTTTGTTCATGTAACATTGTAGGGCTCTTTTATACGTAGTTTATTATTATTATTATTATTATTATTATTATTATTATTATTATTATTATTATTATTATTATTATTATTATTATTATTATTAATATTAATATTATTATTATTATTATTATTATTATTTACTTATTTAGGGAATACTGCAGGCCAAGCAGGCCCATGCAGGAGGGGCTACAGTACAAAATAATAAAATCCAAGCAGGACAGTGATTACACACACAAAAATGGTACAACAATGTCATCACTTGATGCAAGGACTACGAATGGAAAAGAAAATGATCTAGTTCCTTCGCGAAATTCAGGGACTTTATTATTTAATATCAGGTTCATTATCGCCGAGAAGGACGATTTTTTCTTCAAATACAAACCTTTCTTTCTGAGCAACTTGTATGGATTTCCTTTGTAGGGGCTTCGTGCTCTACTTCCGAGTTGATAACTTTTTCCTTTCATGAAAGACCTCGTGCATTTTCGCAGAACCTGTCTGCTTAACCAATGGCAAACAGTTCTTACGATCGAATAACAGAAGCGTTGGTAGTTCGGCTACGATCACATTGCGTCTGTATACCTGATGAAGACGAAAAAAAAAAAGATATCGACGCGCACTAAAGCTTCGAACGCTGCTCCAGGGTAAACTCATCTCTCTCTCTCTCTCTCTCTCTCTCTCTCTCTCTCTCTCTCTCTCTCTCTCTCTCTCTCTCTCTCTCTCTCTCTCTCACTCTATCTATCTATCTATCTATCTATCTATCTATCTATCTATCTATCTATCTATCTATCTATCTCTCACTTTCTTTTCTTTTTTTTTTCGCACGCCTTCTTACGGTTTGCGATTAACGGCTCACTATGGCGAACACTAATTTCAACATTGTCTTAGGGTTTGCTAAAATTTGGCACTAATTTGAAGGAATTGACGGAAAACGCCGTGAGCAAATAACAACCTCCGTGTGTATATTCTCGTACGCTTATACGACCACCATTCGACACTCATGGCAGCACCCGCGCAGCCCAGCGGAATGATCCTGCAAGAGCGCGTGGCCAACGAGAGTGCCCGCTACGGTGACATCATTCAAGCGGACTTTCGCGACACGTACCGGAACCTGACGCTCAAGTCCGTGTTCCTGCTGAAGTGGGCCTTCATGTACTGCTCGCGGGCTCAATTCCTCTTGAAGACTGACGACGACGTGTTCGTCAACGTGGACAACCTCGTGCGCTTTCTACTGACACTGCGAAACGGAAAGCGCCGAACAGGGCAAGCAGTTCTTGTTCTCTCCACAATTTCCTCGCATAATACTGCGTATTGAGCTTGCGATTAGGTTTTGGCTTGTAAAACTGGGCTGTCCACATTTCACAAATACTGTCTACGTTGTCATATACGCGTATACACTACGAAGTCGCAAGCTTGCCTTAAAGGGAAGCTGAAGAGTCTGTCGAATTCAATAAGACGCTCATATACGGATGCGGGAACCTTATAAATCATGCAGGTAAAATTTTCGGGAGGATTTTTCACTTAGGAGCAACGCAATGGTCGGTTAAAATTGCGCTGTAGCTCCGCCCCCCGTCGAGCGCCGCGCGCTGCTGCTGACGCTGACGATGCGAGCGGAGACCGGAAACCGCGGCGTAGTGACGTCAGCACTGGTGTTCCGTTCCTTCGCAGTCTCCGCGACCGTGCCTGAACGGGCTTATTTCTGAGTGCGTGCCGTCCTAATCTGCTTCGCTCGACCCTACATTCCTTTATTTGTGTGTGTATAGGAGTGGTAGTTGACGTGCGCAGCATCAATTGAACTTGTAGGCCGATCATGCCGGCGTTCTCTGCAGCCTACGCTTGCACGAACACCAGCGGCCACGACGATGATCCGACGTTCCATTAGTTCCTGCAAGACAAGAAGCTTTCAGCTAAGTGGGAGGCTGCTGTGAAGCGAAACAACTTCAAGCGCTCAAGAACAACAGTATTCTGCTCTGACCACTTCCGCGACGATTACTACCGGAGTTTATCAATAATGTGTGCTTTGGGTTCTCATTCGTGTTAGCACGCTGAACGGAAGGTGCATGTTTATCTCCCACCCTTGACGCAGGTTTCATCGCCAAGCGCCGCGAATTTTCTATTCGCACGTGTGTTGTGAAACAGCCTGCATGCAGCTACCATAACGCAGCGCAAGCGTAAAGTTTGCATGTGTTGGAAAGCCTGCTCACGCCAGGACGCTGCGCTCCCCCTTCTCTCGCACACATAGAGAAACCGACCATCTCACGTAGCCGACGGAATTCGCCGGTTACGAGTAGCGTGCAGATGGCGCGCTGATGAAGGTTCTATACTACGCGTGCTGCAATAGCCGGTAAACTTTTCCCGCAATTAAACCATCTGTGTAGATTGCCGACAGCTTTGGGGCAGCGCACAAATGCCTAAGATCGCATCACCGCGTACGTTCTACGAGGAGGCATGCAGGAACATAACACTACAGTTGTTTGCCCGGAAACGTACTCACTGGAACGCTGAACGCAGCTTAGCAAAAAACATACTCGCCAAAGAACATTTCCAATACAAGGAGATGCTAACACTTCGCCTTCGTTCGCGTGGAAAGCAGTGCTTGCACCAGCATTTTTTGCTTCTTGGAGAGGCCGGCCCTTCGCAATCGGCTCGTACATGTAGGGAGTAAAGTATAAACCCCTTACAAGTGATCTTGCACGCGAGAGCGAGAGCGCGACAAATGAGGCGATGGCTGTCGCATTCACTCGTCGCCTGCAAGCCGAACTCCACGCGAGCGACGGCTTTGAGCGACGACTTCCCGGTATGAGGGCAGCAATATACGCGCCGAAACTAGCGTGACGCATGCTTTATCAATTTAAGTTGATGTATTTTACTGAAAAAGGAGCATAAAATATTTCTGAAGGTCTTGCACTAGGTTCTTATTCTTGCACGTGTAAAATTCAAGTTTGCTCGTTCCGTGCGACAAACAGTAGTATTTGAGTTATGTACATCCAGTTCCGGCTTCGCACTATTGGCTACTCGCTCATAGCACATCGGGCGACGAGCTCTAGGTTTCTAGAAACGAGCGATCGAGCGACAACACCGAGCGATCTGTTCAAGAGACGGCCCGTTTTGTCGCTCGAAGCCGTCGCCCATCACCGTCGCGCGCAAGATCGCTCTCGTGGAGTTTGTACTCAACGCGGAACTCCTGAGAGAAACGCAAGCTCTCGAAATTTTCCATGACCGTTTCAGCAAAACATCGCCAAACTACCTTGCACCGTGCTTCGTGTATAGCGTCAGCAGCCGGTCTGGACGAACACCATTGTTGACGTCACGAGGCGCCCGACCAATCACAGGCGGAAACGTGGCGCGCGAGCTGGGCGTGTCTGCTGCTGCCCTTTTCGTTGAAATAAAATATGTTTGCGCTTTCTTTCACTCAATTTCGATGCGATATTCGAATTCAGAGGGTTGAAAACCACGACGTACTGCTCTTCGCTCATTTTTTCTGAAAAAGCTTTCAGCTTCCCTTTATATGACTGCTTGGCTCGCTTTAAAGTCGAACGGCATAAGTAAACTGCGAAAAGAAGATACAAATGTCGCACTGGATTGATTGATCATAGCACGCATACTGTGTACATTCTACGGACTGATTTTCCCCCTCCAAGGTTACGCTAACCAAGGCTTCTCTTGTTCTCTTTTTAAGTTTTTAAGTATTTGCAAATGGCGTCAGACGGACTTTCGGACGGAAATATGTTGTTGTTGTTGTTGTTGTTGTTGTTGTCTTTTTGATAGTCGGCCCTCAGTAAAGAGTCGGTAAGCGAAACAAGAAAGTTGTCCTTATACACTATTTTTGCAGGCGTTTTACTGGCTATAAACAGTGTTTCAGCGAACACTTTGAATTTTTTTTAAAGGTTGTCTGTGGTAGATAGCACAATCCTAGTTCATGAGCTGGTCTACTCGAAGAGGCGGACATTACTTGCACAAAAAATTGAAATGCATAACCAACTAATTAACAAATATTACTAATTAAGTTCTTGACTAATACTTTATGGCTCATATTGGAATTTACAAATTCTATCCCTGGACAATTCGCAAGGCGGATCCACATGGAACGAATTCTCAGGATGACATCAGTTTCGAGAGATTAATTCCCGAATTTTGCGCAGAAATACATTGGCGTTCCAGTTACTTTTGTGTTTCATTGCATAAAACGATGTTTTGTTAAGAAAGTTGAATGGCAGTGCATTTTTACCGCAAGTTTGACGGCGCATATCTCGTAAATGGTGTCATCCTGAGAATTCGTCCCAAGTGGATCCGCCTTGCGAACTCCACGGCTATAATTTGTAAATTTCAATATGGACCATAAGGTCATTAGTTAGAAACTTAATTAGTGAATTTCTCTTAATTAGTCGATTATGCATATGAATTTTTTTTGTGCAAGTAGTGTCCGCCTCCTCGAGTAGACCAGCTCATGAACTAGAATTGTGCTATCTGTCACAGGCAACTTTTAAGAATTTTTTTAACGTGTTCCTTGAAACACCCTGTATATAAATTTCATTGAGATAACTGCGCGAACTCGTCAAAATCAATTTTCGTCGAGGCTCCCTGAAGAAAAATTAGTCGACATGTCGACAAAATGTTGGTCGATGTCTTGATCGCAGTCAGTACCGGGCATTCTCTGAAGAAGTCGCTCGTAGAGCGGAATTCGTGAAGTCGTTGGCAGCAGCTTATAACGGTGGGTCGGCGTACTGCAAGTCATTCACCCCGACTCGCGAACATCCGTTTATGATATGCCCTCTAGGCATATCCCTCTCTTATACATGAATGTATGCACCGCTCTCTTGCATTCAGGCTTCGCAGTTGTTTCGAACATTGCTCTCAAGCGCCCGTTTCATCGAAATATCCAGAGACTGTAGGGGTTAGGTCATGCATATTTGGGAATAATGGCAACTGCAACAGGTTGCCTTTCTCAACTTTACGTTCTCGCTCTTCGCAATCTGAGTGCGCGTCGAATCCGTTACAAGAGGCCCTTTGGACTTCTTTTGTTCACTGAACACAATTTCGGAGCTGATTCCACACAACGAAATCGGCTCCGACACCGGCGGGTTCAAAGTAAGAGGGCGTTATTTTGACAGCGCACGATAGAGGTCGTGCCAAACGAACTTGAGAGACTCAGCGCGAACCCGACTACGAAAAAGGAGTTAAACCAAGTTCGACTCGGGCGTTATAGGTGATCTGCATGATACTGTAAGCCGATTTATCCGGATCGAACCTCAGCTTCGAAGTAGCTTTTCTCGGAGCAACAAACAGGCGTTGCTTGGTGCCCGCGCATGCAGCTATAGCGATTCCCCACTGCTGCTTTCACGGCGACTAAACGCGCAGCCGGACACGTTCCGCAGGCCCTTCGTGGTCAGTCACATGCGACGGAACACAACCGCCGAACGCGGCTTGGCGCACAAAAACTACCTGCCCCAGTCGGTGTTCGCCAACGACAACCTGCCTCTGTACGGTTCCGGCACCGCCTACGTCATGTCGTGCGACGCCGTGCGACCTCTCTTCACGGAGGCCCTGGTGACGCCGTTCCTCTACGTCGAAGACGTCTTCATCACTGGACTCGTGGCCCAAAAGGTGTGCGCCCAGGCGTGACCGCGCATGCGTCAGTCGAAGAATGTCTCCTATAGCGTCGCCGCACCAGACGCTTTTCTAATTGCAGGTGTAACAAGCGCACCAGTGTGCGAACGAACTAGCCTATTCTACGTTTATGTTACACTTTTCTAACTCATGTCAAGAACAAAAAAGAAAAGCTTGCGAACAGAAGTCACCGCCATTCACCTGCGCCATTACCGCGCCTGCCTTTTGACGTAAGAAGCTGCGGAGCGTGACGTCAAGAAAATTTGGAGACGCTGGCGTCAGTCTTAGGATATATGACAAATATTTAAGCGATACATACTATAGCATGGCGTGAAAGCAAATAATCAGTGATACCGAGGGGCTCAATTTTTCATACACGACCATATGAAGCCAACACACAATGGAGCCAAGGAAATAGCTCAATAAAAATTAGTTGTTGTTTTTTTAGTTGAACTGTACAAATAATAATGTAGGAGATTAAATTATCATCTACATTTAAATTATATATAAGATTGGTTAATTTCCCCTAAGCTTTTTTTTTTTTTACTTCATTATCTGTGACTCCATGCACTTCCGGGTGTTTATTTTCTTTTCCTTCTTTTTTTTTTGAATATCTTACGACGAAAATTTTCAGACATCACCTCGCACCTTCAGTTATGCAACTCCAGCTTTTCTATACGGTTTTCGCCGGCCGAGTGCATCCGTATATTAAGCTCGTTATAATAGCAAAGTGTGCTTCGTAGCCTAGTGGTTATGGCATTGCGCTGCTGAGCTCGAGGTCGCATTCCGATCGGGTGGAGTGCAAAAACGCTAGTGTACTGTGCACTGGGCGCACGTTAACGAACTTCGGGTGGTCAAAATTAAACCGCAGATACCCCCCCCCCCCCGTACAGCCTTCTTGATAACGCACTTTTCAATTCCAGAACATTAAACCCTACTATTTTAATTAATTATAGCATTCTTCATTCCATGCATGCAATAATACAACCCTTAGCTTGCACGCACGTGACAAGGGTTTGCTCCTTGTACCAACTGGCGCATGAACGTCACCGCGTGTGGTTTTGTCGTTCTTTAGTTCGACGTAGTTCCGGAAATCTATATTCGTGACCTCGAGACGTGAGGGGGGGGGGGGGGCGGGGGGGTTGTAATAAAGTGGAGCCATACACGTGGCAAAATTATGTCCACGCGATTCACCGCGCACACGGTATAAAATTTGCTCGGAGCTAAGCGAGCCGCACGTCTCACGAGACAAATATCACTAGTGACTCAGCGTTTCCAACAAAAATTACTACACTGCGCACTACAATCGTTCAGCTACCATGGGAACTATGGTTAGAAGACGGATTTCAGATGTTCTTGAGGCTTTCATCACTACGCTTTATCTTTCTAAATTCACAAGCGCTCATCTTCTAAGCATCGTTTAAACAGAACAGGGCAACTATACTATAGTCTCTGCATACATGCGTCATAATCCCGAATCGCTGCATTTATAACGCAATATTGTGCCGAAAAGGATCAATTTGCAAATCCACAAAGATTTGTCAAGCCAGAAATGAGAGCGTTTAGGAAAATCCACGTACTATTCTCATTAATCCGATGCTGGCTTGACCGCCATAGTTGCAGCTCCCGTATAGACACTAAAGAGCTAGAGTGCCGGCCCTCTAGACTATATATTAAGCACTATGACTAGTGCCTCCGCTTCTGACTGCAATCTTTCCAGACGCTGTTGTTTAGAAGCTTGAAGACCGAACAAACTAACAAGCGGACATTCCTCTGAAATCAAGTCAGAATAAGGGGCGCTCTTCGGCCAAAAAAATACATTCTCAGAGAAATTTGTACCCTATGGGGCTTACCTTGTTCCCAGAATAATCGTCGTCTAGGCTGCGTGTATTTCCTTTCATTATCTTTTTTTTTTATTCCTTTTAATGTTTCGGGTTTCTGGTACTTTCAGGTCATGAACTTCGTGCTAAGTAAAAGAAGTGCACGCAATACAGATGGCGGCTATTTTGGGGGGACAGGACAACTTTAGAGGGATGTAAAAATATTTCAGAGTGCACGTAGCCCGAAACAACTTGAACATTTCATTTTAAAATATGCTTTAATGTGGCCCATTTCATTTACAAACTCTACGATATATTTCGGTGCGTGTCTTAGAAGGACTGATTTATTGAGAACAATCAAAAAGCTGAGTGCTCATCTTTCGTCCCAGCGTTTCCTCGCATGAAGCAACGGAAGTAACCAACGGTCATAATTTTGGGCTTGTCTCCTTGACTCCGATAAAGGTTACGGATCTTAGCGAATGAGCCAGTCCAAGCTGACCGAAGATATGGCCATCATAAATGACTCACTGGTGCTAAACTACACATAAGTATACCATGCAGCTGGGCTTTAAAAGAGAAAAAATGAGTGACAAAAAATCTCGTATTCAAACAAGTTCATAAAAGAAACAAAGTTAAAATAAAGAAACCAGTAAAGCGATTTAAGAATTTCATGAACCACTCTTCGAAACCGACTGGTACAAATCTGTTTGTAGTAAGGGGAACTGGTCATCCCGTATAGGGAGGCAATAGAGAAGATTAACTGTGAGAACGCTTACCGCCGATCAAAGACATATTTCGAAAGTGGCGTCAAAGCTTGGCCATGCTCGCACGATTGGTGTGATGTGGTGTGGTGGATACGTTAGCAGCACCTACGCGCCAGTGTGTCGTGATCCCCTGCTACATCGTTTATATAATAATTATAACGTTTATGTTTTCGTAACTTCTTTCGGCAGAATTGAATGATGGAGAAAAACAATGAGGGACGTAGAAGGGAAACGAAAACGGTATCCGCAAGAAATGACAAGCAATCGAGCGGCGGTATACTTTTCTTTTATTCGGGTTTCGTTGTCTGCGACGAATCAATCAATAAATGAACGTTTATTATTACGTTTGAAGAAAAATTCGTACATACACACATAAACAGAGGAGCGACACATATTCAATGACTGTACGGGGACCATCGATGAAAGTAACAGAACAATAATAATTAAAGTAGCAATACAGCAACCAAGACGGCAAAGTTGCTGAAGCGCAAGCAACGTGAAAATATATTCATACAAGAAGAGGCGAATTAATCAAGCCGACAGTACATCGATACGATAATATAACAAAACGGAGGCATGAACTTATGGATTTAATAATAAGTTTTTCAGACAATTTTTGTATAATGTTAATAAAGAAATCGTCTCTAAAACTGACGGAAAGCTATTCCACAATTTGATCGTTCCGAAGGCTGTGCTAAATTTTCCGTAATTAGTGAGAGAGTTAGGAAGTAAAAAAAATGTTATCAGCAAACCTGGCACAAATCGCCTTTATTAAACTATTAAGATTCATAAGCGAACGGGAAATCTTGTTTGTTATTTGCTTACACATCATGTAAAATGATGAAATTATAACGAAATAGGCAGACAGTGCTGACGTGTGTTTCACCGAGCATTGCCATATTCCGATCACACCGAGACCATGGTGTGGATACTTTTCGCTGTTACTCGAGGTG
This sequence comes from Dermacentor variabilis, assembly GCF_050947875.1. NCBI lineage: Eukaryota > Metazoa > Arthropoda > Arachnida > Ixodida > Ixodidae > Dermacentor > Dermacentor variabilis. The sequence goes on along the minus strand of NC_134568.1, from coordinate 113,202,394 downwards.
GCGTCTCTCAACTGAAGCACCCATTCCCTTACGCGACGCCTGTGGGTTGCATGCAGAGTGGATTGGTCGTCACAATATTTTGCACACGTCAGGCTGTACAACTAGTGTTGGAGCTTCCGCATTGTAGTGGCCCTGACGGCGGCACCGAGAGAAATTAAGGTCACGTCTAGAGGCGTCCTTCGCGTTTATTAGCAAAAGCGCGGCTATACGTATGCAACTATAGCGTGCCACTGCGCACAGAGAAGGTCAAACAGGCCATACAGGGCTCTACACCAGCCGTTCGTCTCGTTGGCAAATTATTTCTAGTTTGCATCTGCCAACTGTGCTGCACTTGCTTTAGCCGGTAAAAAGAAAACTCTATGCGTTGGACTAAGGGAATATTGGAAGATTCAAAATCGAATTGGTAATATAAAGCTACCTTGTCCTTCCCTATTGGCGGCAAATATTTGTTTACGGTGTGCTGCGATTTCTGGAACTATGCGGTAGTAAAGACCCACGAAAATGGTGGCTGCTTATAGCCACTTCAAGTATCCGCCAACTCAGTCATAAATGCCTAGATATTATTTCTGTTAACTGTGTGAAAATGTATTCTCTCGTGCTTTCTGATCCAGGAGGCATGGCTGCTGCACGAAAGGTGTAATTACCAAGCGATCCTAAGAAAACATCTGTCTTCTTGCCTTTCTCCCTAGCTCGCATTCCCGTGAGGTCACAATCTCCTAAATGTCTGCGTACAAGCTCAAACGTGTGACGTCAGAAAGTTGTGATGGCGATGCTGTTAATTAGGCCGTATAGCCGAAAGAAATGGCTGGCCCTGCTGACTGACGCCGACTCGTGGAGTGGGGGGTGTGATTGATAGTGGTGTGATAAAGACAAATCCTAACGACCCGAGATTCCTCGATCAACAACGGGCAACATTTATATTTGTTGACAAGTTGGTGGAGGTGCACTTTGTGTCGAAGAATTCTACATAACGCGGAAGAAGCGAAGAATAAATGCATCGGCCAGCTACATTTCAAAACGTTTATGTAAGTGTGCGTTTCTCTGATGACGCGCCGAGGCGGCGGCTATGAAGGCTCTCCTATTAAGCACAAGGCCGCGGGTTTTATTAGGGGCCGTTGTGGTCGCGTTTCCATGTTCGGGAAAGCAAAAAAAAAGAAAGAAGAAAGATAAGAAAAGAAAGAAAAGAAACACTTGTGTGCCGTGCTTCGGATCACGTTGAAGAAGTCTCGGATGATCGAAATTGTGTTGATTTTCTCGTGTGTTGATTTGGGCTGTTAAATCCCATATTTTCTTTTTCTTACGGGCGTGAAATTTGTTTATACCGCTCAGCACTGTAAACCCCTCCTCTTTTCTCTCTCTCTCTCTTCATATCAGGTCGGCGTCGATAAGATCCACTCCGAGTGCTTCGTGTGTTGCCGCGCTGTCCGGAATCTGTGCGAATACAAGACGCTGATCACGGCGCACGAGTTGAAACCTGCAGATATGATGGACGTGTGGCACTATATGCGCAATTCCAGCACTGCGTGCTCGCCCCCCAGTGAACAGACTGTTTGCTGAGGCCACGCATCGCAATTATACTGCATCGTTCGTGACACGCTGCGAGCTCTGGTTGTCGAGCGTCGTGCGCTCTAAACGTGATGCATCACATTTTGTGACGGTAGAAAGCTAGAATAAACGCTCTTCGTCTTCGCGTCTCCATGCACGTGTGCTTTTTTTGTTTTTCTCCGGCCATACTTATTTGTCCAAATTTAACACGAAGCTACGCAAGCTCCGGAAAGATGGCCCGCATCCGAACGGTACAATGTGTACCTGACATGAAGGACATGACATTAATGACAAGATACGCATGAGGAGGTCATTCCATGTGATTCCGCGTCATTCATGCCATGCCATGCACGTGTTTCTCGCCACACATATCATGATACGTATCCAGTTGAAGAAATGACCACGACGCCAATCACCTCGTGTCACATGTCATTCATGACAATCACATCATGACGTGTCATTTCATTTATGTCCTGGATATCCTTATAACTTTTCTTTAGAAAATGGAAATGACATGAATGTCATAAGTGAAATGGCTATAATGGATTGAATGACATCTCATGCATTTCTTCAAGAAGATATATTCCGTATACGCATGTCAGGATGTGCATGTGTGACGTTAATGACACGTCATGCCATGTATCGTAAATTGATTAGAATAAATGCCGTGGTCCGTCTGTGAAGCCATGACATGATTACCACGAATGTCATGAGATACGTCACAAGAATGAGACGCATTCATGACATGCACGCGTGCAAGGCGTGACATTACCACGAAAATAACTTTTGTCAATGGAGAGGACGAAGTTGCGAACTAACTTGTCAACTAACGTGTTCGTGATGCCGTGATGGTGCAGTTGCATCGTCATTCCAGCTTCGTAATCGGACTCTCGCCGCTGATTTTCGCGCGCCGTCTGCGCTCGAGCCAGGTGGCATGCGTAAGAAGATCCCGGCATCTCGACAGCTGATGGTGGCTGCACCTGTTCAAACAGCGACTGAAAAGCAAGTTTCCCACGAGCGTTGATTTCTGAGCGCCGGAGAGCAGCGCGCAGCCTCCTCGTTCCTCCCAAAGCTCGTGCCGGACTTTCACAAGACCGAGTATACGACAACGCTGCATCGAATTCCACCATGGCAGCGTCACCACGGCTCGGCCAAGGCGGGCAGTTGCACCACGCCACTCTTGCGAATGGCTATAAAAGGACACGGGCTCCAGGTTAGACTACGGCTTCGCCATCAAGTCACCTGTTCGTGTCCTCCAATGGATACCACGTAGTGCCGTCAGTCAGCACTTAGTATCTGCGCTTCTTTCCCATCTCGCACCTCTGTGCCGCTCGTTCACATCAATTCGATCGTTCGTGGAAATCATGAAATCATCGTTACCGTCGTCGTTGACTTGCTGCGGTCGTCATGCACACGCATTCTGGCGTTAACTCTAGTTCACTGTATACTCTTGTGCCACGCGCAAATACTGGATTTACACAAGCACAGTGGTCAATCTGGTAACGTTTTTCGGAACCCCCCAAAATGCTTCATAGCCAGCTGTGTGCAGAATGCTTCGCATAACGTCGAGTTGCACAGCGTGTGGGATCTGCACAACATTTTATTAACACTATGGCCCTAAAGTTAATAATTATGAATTATAATCACTATATATACGTGCGGATCTATATAGGTGCCTTCGCGCGTTCAATACCACAAGTTATAGTAAGACAAAGAACACTAAACGTCTTTCGGAGGTTGCATTCTAACATACAGCTGGTTTCAACTGCACTAAAAGGGTCGTGGTTCTTTTGTTATAGTTGTTGTTGTTTGCTGCGTGTTTGCTGGCACACCCGGTATAGAAGTGCACATAGTATATCTGCCAATTCGGCGCGCCGTTATTTACTGTTCCCACGAGATGCGGGCCGTGACATCCACATTATCGGATATCCTCGACCACGTGAAATGGCTGCGCTGATGGGGCCGCCGTCTCGCACCTAGCTGGCGCCTCTGCGGCCAAAGTGTTTTCCGCCGAGGTCCAGTTGCGGCGGAAACACCCATAGTGCTAGATGAGAGCGAGCGGTACAGCGACTGCAATCCTGCAGTGTGCGGCTGTTGTTTTCCCCGAGTGTCACGTAACATGAGTAGTGGAACAAAAGGAACAAAGCTCTTCGACGCCAATGGCTGCAAAAGAAGAGAAATGCCGAAGGTAGTATGAGTCAGCACTTTCAGTGAGAGAGATACCTTCATATGTTTCGATTATTGCGCAGCGCTTGTACCGTTTTATTTACTTATTTTTAACGTACTGGTTTACCTCTTGGTTTACCTTCTTGGCTTACCTAGAAAATTCCGCATCGTTTTTCCATCCTATACTACAGGCTCGTTTGACTTCTAGAATATCTGGAAAACCAGTATGGGCGAAGCGTTACCTTTTGGCGGCTACATAAATAAAAACATTCTTACGACACGATTATAAGATTTTCTTGTACATCGGACGCCGTTTTGGCGCGGAAATAAGTTTACGAAACTTCCTAGGTTGAGTCTTTGCTTCATTTAGCCCGTCTGGCGGCAGCAGCAGGCATCGCGGATGAAACCGCCTGCTACTATATAAGACAGCTCGGATCATACGTTGTATATTGTTTCCTAGTAAAGCAAAGGCCAATTTGTAATGTTCGCAGAGTTCGCAGCCTCTACCTTAACAACAACACAACCCTTTAAAGAGGAGAGTGAAGATAATGTAAACGGTCGCAGCAAAATGTGGGCACGCTTGCCGCGTTCCTATAATCTTTGATGTGAGGCTCATCCATAACTCTAATTGCTGGACGTACATAACGTAAGGTCGAAATCGTTTATCACGTCATTTCCTTGTACGGGTGAATGTAGAATTTCTGAAGACAACGGCGTCCATGGTTCCTCTATTATATTGAAGAGTAATTAATAACTTGCCTTTCAACGGGCCCCGATAAGTATGTGTCGAGGAAAGGCCGTGTACATTTAGAGGACGCGAAAGAAAAAGAAAGTAGAGTGTACACAATGCGGAAAAAAGAAGGCATCAAAACGTGGTCCATCGCCGCTCGCGGATGTACGTGCCATTTTTAAAGGAAACAGCAACAAAACTCATGCACCAAGAGCTCATGCACACAGCTCACGCACAATAATTATACTACACGCAGCTCGTTATAAACGCGATACGGCACCGTCCTTAATGAAGTACCACCGGTGTGCGTTGGAGTCGATAGCGGTTTTAGATTTGCACCCATCTTTTAGGGGTTGCGCGGTGCACACTTTTCGAAAGCCTTTCCACATCAGAGCCGCGGCAGGAAGCAGCATATTGTGAACGCGCGCGGACTCGCTGCAGCTGTGCTTGCTTGGCTGCAGACAGAGTTGGCCTCATGTGCTGCGGCACGCCCAAGGACTCCGTTTCATGCACAGCTGCGCACACGTGTTGCACTTGTCGCTGGCCGAGGCAGCTGAGCGGCTCGGCAGCGTTCTCCGTACTCGCATCAAGCCGCACCTTTTTCCTCAAAACTTTCATTTTCTTTAAGCTCCAAAATGATGAAATCGAATTGACGCGCGAGCTGACGTTGAGAACTGTACAGCGCTATAAGAACTATACCGCGTACGATGACCCCACGCCGTCGTTCCTTGGCCTCTCAATACCGCCGCACAGGGAATGACTCAGTCGTGTAGCCTTTGTTCGCGCTCGACTGCGAGAGCTCAAGCTCTGGGCTGGTCGCAGCTTTCTTCGGATGGTCGTATGCTATGTGCGCCATCGTTTGCGTCGTTGCAGTTGTCTTAAAAGGAACACGAATGAAAAAAAAAACTGTTGAATGAACTCACGTTTTTGCCTCTTTGATAATGAGGTTGAAACTAAGGCTGCAGTGTCTATCAACGTGGTAGAGGGATTTTAAGAGCAGAGGATATTTAATTACTCGCTTCATACGTGCAGCATTGTATCTGAAGACATTATTTGCGCGCCACGGAGACGCTTCGTCGCAACCATCGCCGATAACAAGAAATACGAAAACAATAGGAACACTATCTCTGAAGCCGGCTAAAGAATCTTAACTTCATATACGAGGTTATTTGCTTCACGTGGCGCAATGGGAAGCTAACAAGAATGTCGCCAGCGAGAGCTCATCGAAACGAAACAGTCACTGTCGCACATCCAATATGTTCTGTGCAGGCGCCACGATGCCGCTGCATATGAGCCCACATTGGCTATTCAATTCCTCAGAGATAGTCGCAAACTGTGCTCAATGTCGAACACGACTTGAGCGTGAACTTACAAGAGCTAATTCACAAACTAAAACCTACACAGCAGTGTATCGAAGAGCCTCGGTGAGTACGTGGAAGTAAGGCCGCCATAACTTTCGGTGAAACAATCACTGGCGTGCAGAAGTCGAGGTGCGTGGAAGGGCAATGCAGTCGATGCAGGCGCTACAAATTGCTCTCTTCTGATTTCTGTGGGTTCTATCCTAGTGCGTCGCTTGTGATGCTACGGCTTCCACAATTAACAGCTACAGCTTCCACAATTTAGTGTCCTTATCAAATATTGCAGGCTATCAGAAAGGAAGAGTGGTGTTGGTATCCAATAATAACGATATCCGTCAGATGGACCTTACGGCAAACAAGAGGTCTCAACATCATGTACAGTAGATGCTGACGTCCTGTAGCGTTACGTATTACTATGCTCCTCACATGTTGAATACGGCGCACTCAGCGTTTTTCCCGTTGAATTCCATAACGACACCTCACTGGATATCAGCTACGATTCAGGCACTGTCTCGACTATATATGTGTATATATAAACCCCTTTAATGTTTACACACGTACCCTTTGCAACAGCCCACTAAATATCATGCTTTTCATTAAAAGCATACCAAGTTGCAAAATCCTGCAAATAAATGGGACCCGCAATCTGGCACCGATTTTGCTAAACAGATAAAACTCAGATTGATAAACGAATTTTACATTGGAATGGCACTAGACACCTACATACACTATATACATGGGCTCGACGCACGAGGCGTGTTTCTTATACTTGATCGCTTCTAGAAGCAAGTGCCTATAGTCGACTGCATGACAGCCTGCAAATATATGGGACCCCCAAGCAGGCACCAATTTCGCTAAACAGATAAAACGCATATTGATAACCAAATTTTCCTTTGAAATGAACAAGAAAGCTACATACGCTTCATGAGCTCGACGCGCAAGGCGCGTTTATATTTTCGAACGCATCGAGAACAAATGCAGTCGCCTACATGACACAGTGCTTTCGCCAACTTGGCAAACTTGGGTGCCAACAATATGCGACCGGAAGTTTTCTGGGGACACAGGCACACTGGCTGCCGCAACGCGGAGGAAAAGGGCCTATACTTTGAATCTTTGGAAGTATACGGGGAATCAACATCGCCCAGTGACACGCATCGTTCTCTACGTTCCCGGCCATCGCTCTCGCAATCGCTTCGGCGGTGACGTCCATACGGCGCGCGCACCGGCTCTGCCACGCGTCGTATAAGCGTATGTAACAAGGCTGCCGTGTCCGCCGTGCCGGCGGCAATAGGCACCCTTGAAGCGCTCTCGGTGCGGAGATGCGACGCGGTCGCACTGCTTCGCGGGCGCATATAGGAAGCGCGCCCGGCGGGGCGTAACGCGAATCCGCGTGCCACCGCACCGCAGGACGCGTTCTATTTGCGCCGCGCGCGCGCGCTATCGTCGCCGTACGCACGGCGCCGATGTGCACACGCATCGCGTATACCGCACGTCCGGTTGGATGCCGGCTCCGGTGCTCTCCTCCACCGCGCATACCGACGGCGGCCATTCGAGAGAAAGCGGGTGGCTCGCCGTGGGCGCGCTCGGTCGCCCTCGGCGAAACGCGACAAGAACGCTATACGGTTCCATGAGGCGAGAAAGAGCGACAATTTGGTGTGTGCGCTGGGACGAGGATGGTCGTGCAGGAAAGCTTTGTCCCCATCGCCCCTTCTTTTCCCCTCATAAAGAGGCCTCTGCACGAATTTATTTCTTAGCCAGGGCAAAAGAAAGAAAAACACACACACAAGCAAATGAAAAAGCAGAAGTGAGAGACGTTTCAGCGCGAAGGGAGAGAAAGAAGGGGCGCGATAGTAATCGTGAAAGAGGGGTCAACAATGACGAAAATGCTTTCAAAATGCTGTCTAGATTACGTCCTGCGTATTCGCAATTCTTTCCATTGAAGTAAACTACCTTGTCATTCTTGGAAAAGCCTTCTCACTAACAAGCCTTTTATACGTACCATATATCGCGAAAATTGTGAATCATACAGCGCACTCGCACACCGACCGGGCGTTAGGCCCCGTGCAAACGCTGCGCTGGCTGGATACGAGGTGATTTACTGTACGCAGGGCATTAGAGAGGCCCGAAGATATCCACACTCTGAAACAGCAGTGTCGGCAACACTACAGCCCTGTAAAATGGGAATATGCCGGAGCTCGCTTACAGCTGGCTTATGGTTCTGATATGGTTCCTTATGGTTCTGATAGAAATCTGCCGCGTGGAACGGCCAGCAACTCTTGCGCCAGAAAGACTTCGTTCTATCGCCCGAAGTGCGCCCGACACGTGAGGGTGTAATCGAATCTGCGATCTTCTACGGCTCTGGGACATTGGAACGCCACAGAGCAACGTGGCTGACCACCAGCTGTCTCAACCACGGTCTAGACGCACGGCTGTCTTTCCCACCACTGCGGGAGCAGGCGTGCACAGCTCGCTGCCGCGAAGCTATCGCGAAGTTCATGACGCGCGGTATGCCACGGCTCGCAATGCTTTGCGCGCAAATTTTGCCCAAAGCGTCTTGGAGCGTTTAATGTGAAGAGAGTGGTAACTTCGGGTAAATTATCTAATAGGGCAAGGCCCTTCGTGTTCGAAGAGAGAAACTACGGTTAAATGCGTCGAATGCGACTGTGCTTAGAATATCAAGTGGCACGAATGCGGCTAGAGAACTGCAAACAGAGTACTACTACTACTACTACTACTACTACTACTACTACTAATAGTAATAATAATAATAATAATAATAATAATAATAATAATAATAATATTGGCTTTATTGTTTTTTATTGGCGCAATTACACCCACCGTTCCATACTATGCATAAAACAGACTAAAGAAACAAATCCCGCTGAAGTAAGCTATGTGCAGGAAGCTTGATGAAAGGAAAGACATTGCCGTCCACCTGAGAGTATATATAGCACGGAGCTATGCAAAGGTTGGCGTTCCTCATAAAGAAAACCTTACAGCTGAGCGGGAAAAAAAATCGCCCCAGTCGGGCGAATCGAACCCCTCGCACCACCGCCTCGCCGAGGCAGAACTGCCACCTGAGCGAACCCGGAATCAGCCGTCCGGAAACCGGGATTTCAATAAGTAGCAGTAGAATGTATGCATAGAAAGGCACAGAGGTCGGCTCCCGAGCTTGTGTGCCTTATAACCTGCTACTCTGCACCTAATCTATGCAACCAGAATAAATGGGAAACTGCACGTGATTCTCTCAAGTGAGCAGCACACCTTAGCGTCTTCTTCTCGAGGAGCTAGACCATGTCCCTCCTCATCAATCAATACGCGTAGTCAGCCAGTCGCAGAAGGAGTTCAAGTCCCTTACACCGTTCGACGAAAGCGAAGAGTGGGGTATATTTGAGCTCTCCAGTTTTCCAACAATGAATTTCTCGCTGCGCTGCTGAGTACATACGCAAACCTGGGCCCATAACATTAAAGGTAAAAAAGAGCAGTGATGACCATAACGACTTGCGAGTGTATAGATGTTCTCTACAGTAGATGACAACTTGAAAACTGGAACAAGAACGCGAGTAAAAACAAAAACAAAAAAGCAGTCGTGCCCAGCGGTAAAAAATAAACAAGAAAGAAAGAAAGTAAGAAAGAAGAAATTATGCGCATCTCCTGCACTGCAAGAACTGGTGTTATGCGAAGCGTTTTGATGGTGGCGAGCTATCGGTCATCGTTGAGCGGTCCTGCAAAACATTACCAGATGGACCAACAGCCACGTGACGGCGATAGTACAACGTTGATGCCGACGGCATGACGTGTCATTTATTGTACCCTCGCGAAGAAACATCACAGCATGTTCCTATACGATCCGGACCGATCCCGAACGCGGTACAATATGCGACATGACGCGCGCACAATTATTCGCGCGTCCCATTCCTGCGTCTGTACAGCGCGCGCGAACGTGTTCTCGCCGTTTAACGCGAATCGTTGCTACATGCGACGTGACGCGCGCGCCAATCATCGCAAAGCGATAGTTGGCGTTGGCACGAATGAAGTGTGTATGCGTCTGTAGGCTACTATTAGAGAGAGAGAGAGTAACTTGGAGAGGAAGAGGCGCTCTTTTCTGCAGACGTTTATCGAGCACGCGTCAGGTGCCTAGCCCAATGCGAGGCAATGTTACATCGAAGTACTTAAAAGGCGAGAGTGTGTTCCTGATTAGCCGCCTATAGGCTGGAACCCCTGGTATGGACCTGAAGTAATTAAAAAAAAAAAGTCAAGGTCAGCCATATAGGGTGGCGGACTGCCTTTACTCTGTTTTCTATTTTTTGTTCTAAGAGAACAAGAATGTTTTACTGATGTTTGTACCACGTTAAGAAGCAGGAAGAAAGAAAAGGCATCTGCAGCCTAATGGGTAGAGCACCGGGCTCTTCAAATGGGGGAAACCCTGTTGTGATCCCAGCATCTGACAAGTGTTCTTTATTATTATTATTATTATTATTATTATTATTATTATTATTATTATTATTATTATTATTATTATTATTATTATTATTCAAGAGGCCATAAACGAGGCGAGAGAGGAGCTACCTACCTACTTATACTACGAAGCGCGTGCTGTGAGGCAATGAATGCTGGAAATTAAAGAAAGGGGGAGTCAGGGAGCGAGCAGCTGCACCAAAGTTCATAGCTGTGGAAGAAAGCTGAATTTCGAGCGTTCTTCCCCTTGGCTGCACACCGCAGCGGCTACGTAATGTAATCGTGGTACAAAGCGAACTGCAGACGGACTTGATACGCGTTTCGAAAGAAATCATACTCCCACAGGTGTCTATTTGGCACTCAAATCGACCAGCCGGTATTTCTCCGGTTATTTATTTTGTCTTTCATTCTTTTGGGAGCTTTGCCAAGTAGTTCTATGACATCCCAGCTCGATCATAATCCGCACTCGAACTGGTATTCATCTGTTCGGAGTTATATCGATACGCATAGCTTCGAGTATAAGGGATAAAACCTCTTGGTGTCCCAGGAAGTACAACTGACCCAAGCGGGGATTGTTCCGAATGATTCTACTGAAGGACAGCCGCGAATGCGGCAGAGAGGTTCCAGTTCCTCAGCGAAGGCATGCAGCAGCCGACTTGTTTGCAATAAATAACAGTCATTCAATGAGTATGACTCACCTTTAGAGAATCTATGAACTTGTCCTGATTTAGGCACAGTAATACTTTATCTGGCCAATCTCATCCCTTTTGCATCTCGTTAAACTGACGTGCGGTGTTATAGTACTGTTGTATGTTTAGCTACTTCAACAAACACAACACACTGTGTGTATGTGGTACATTCAATTATCTTTTTAGATTACTCTCATTTTCATGGTGTATCAGACAACTGAAACAACTTTATAATTTACAAACGCCTCAATTGGCCGAATATTCAGTTGCGAACGATATTACATGTGCGCATCAAATAATGTAAATAAGCCCTTTTTCTTTCTCTCTCGCTATCTCTCTCTTCTTCTTTAACAGACTCAGCACAAGATTTTATATTTCTTCGTTTTGAAACGAGAAAATATCCGGTATCCCATTACATAATTGAAGATCGCTTTTCTCGAATATTCGCATTGGATTCCCTTCGGACACCCCTGAAAAGCGGCTAAGTGAAAAATAACAGAGTCAGGGAACGGGAAGAATGAAGTCAACCACTCGGGAATCGCGTCAACTTCGGTGCAGGTGCCGTCGGCAGCCATGCCTCGGTGGACGGCCACCGTTAATTCGCAGACAGTTGTTCTAGCTCGGGAATACAGACGTGACAGTACACGCCACTATCCGCTTGGGTTCATCACACCGTGGTTCAAGATGTCAGCCATTCCACTTTCAACATACCTGTGCTTCCCTTAGTCGTTGCGACTCGCAGGGCTCGCTATTTTCGCCACTACTGGTTCCAGTAGGAGCTGCCGATTTCAGACGCAGTCGCAGGTGTGTCTGGCGCGGAGGCCACCTCCACCTTACACGACAGCGCGAGAGGCAGCACGCACCGCCACCACGTGCATCACTCGCAAAGCTAAAAGCGCGCGATCACGGTCGGTAGTGACGGTCCACGTGCCCTCAGGGTCCAGACGCGGACATTTACAACGAGAAAGGTTTGTGCTCGCGCGGAGAAGCCAGCTCTCGCTACTGAAATGCACTCGTATAAGTTATCTGGTGGTTTGCATGCACGTCTCGCAGCGGCCGAACAGTGGTCGCTGTGAAAATGCGAAAAACAAGAGAACGGGGCCTTCGGCGAAAGAAGCATCACGAGTTACGAGCTGTTCTGTGGCCAGGACGCGGGCACAAAAGCTTCCCCATCCCTACATCCGCCTGGCATCGCGGCACGCGGCAGCAGACGATAATATACGACCAAACAAACACCAAAAGGTGGTTGGGGGAGATTGTCAAGTCGTGGGACACGCTTCAGCCTTGGCAGTGGTTTCGGCCCACATCCCAGCTGGCTCGGGGTGAGAACCCCAGCTCCAATTCATCGGAGTTGGAGTCCTTTCCCTCGCAGAAAAATCGGGTTGGGTGTTCGGAAAGCGAAGGACAAATAGAATGTATAAAAAGCACGTACACACACAGAAAAGGAGGGCTCGGGGTTCGAATCGACTAGCAGCCGTCGGGCCTGATCGAGAGGGCGCCGAAAGGGGCAGCTGGCAGCGGGGCGAGGGGGGCGAGCGCGTACAAGAACAACGCACAATGAGGCGAGCGGGAAGCAGCGGCCAGCCAGCCACTGAGAAGAAAAGCGGAGCAGCAGACCCTTTCCGGAAGCCGGCTTCGCCGCATGAGTCGGCGACTCGCCGCCCGGCTGTTCTCCCGCACGGACAGAGCGACGCAGGCCGGCGTTGGTAGCGGACGGTCGCTCCTCTCAGCTTGCCGCTGCCGGTTCTTCCCACCGGCTGAGAGAGGACGGCGGCACGCAGCAGTGCAGCAGTTGCGGCGCAGAAGCGCCGGCGCGCGCGTGGCTCGCGCGTGCGTTCGCCTGCGTCGGAGCCTCTACCAACAACGCAGCTGCGCGGCCGGCTGGGCCGCCGTCGTTCGTCGTCGCCCAAGTGTCGCGAAAAAACAAGGTGAAGGCCGGATCAGCGCGCGCGACGACACTGCAGCAGCTGCCGCTCACCGAAACGGCAGTTCTCCCGTGATGCTCCGGTGCGCAGCGTCGTCAACAGCGACGTCATGACGCAGCAGGACGTACCGCGCTGGGAGCCGCACGTTCTGTGCGCCCCCGGCGCCGTCGGCATTGCTGCACCAGCGCCGGAGGAAGAGTACAGCGGCGGCAGCGCAGGCGGCAGTTGCAGCAGCGACACCACCAGGCTGGAGTCGGCCTCTTCCATCGGCGAAGAGGACTCCGACTCGGGAAGCTGGTGGTCTTACCCGTCTGAGTGTGGCTCTGTGGTCGAGCTCAACAGAGCCGTGGCTGGACTCACCAGCGGTTTCGCCGGCAACAAGCACCACGATCATTCTGAACTGCCACCTAGCAACTGCTCACCTACGACGCTTTCGAATTATTTTTCTACTTCATCGGCAATTCCCGTTGACGCTGTTGTTGCAACTGCGGTCATCTACAGCGACGCCAGCAGAAAAGGTCCCGGAGGTAATCCTCACGGAGGTGCAGTGATTTTGCCTCCGTCACCAGATCGGCCTGTCAAATCACGGTGTGTCAATGGACGTTCGCGAAGTGTGAGCGACGACAACGCGCAGGATTACGACGTCAACAATCACGGAAGCGCCGAGCATGGAGCGAACACCGAATATCAGCCGTTTGAACCGCCGGCGCACCGCGCCTCTTTCCCCGGTGGCGAAGGATCGCCAACAGCTGACCACTGCAACAACCAGGTGAACACCGGCAGCCACGCGCTTCCGAAACCGGCGGGCAAGGTCGTAAACAGCGGCCGAGCCGCCGCGATCCGCAAAAGCGCGCTCGCGACAGAGGCTCGACACAGCGCGCCATCTATTGTGCGGCATGTCACATTCAAAGACCTCTCAGCGTCATCTGGTAGCGACGACGATGACTACTCGAGCGGGCAGGGCCGAAATCGAAACTCGGCAAGTTACCATGGGGACGATCAACAGAACGTCGAGGCTGACCTGGATGACTCTGGTTACTTGGACGGGGACAGCACTTCGAGTTCGAGCGACATCTCGCCCCCCAGCAGTCTGAGCTGGGAGTCGGCGATCGATAGCTCGAGCTCGCGCAAGAGCCACGGCCGCTCGGCGGACCAGCAATGCTTCGTCGACAGCGGCGGTGGTGGCGACAGAAACGGCACGCATTCACCTCCCGGGCCTCGATGTGAAAGCCGCGCTGGAGTGGCTGAAGAGCGCCGGACCAAAAGCATGAACGGCATGCACCGCGACAGCGACGATAACTCGACGTTGAGCTTTGTGCAGACAGAGATTTGCGTGTCACAGAGCGTGAGACGCGAGGACAGCTACGAGTACTACCGGAACGGAACGCGCATTGCTAAGCTCAACAACGTCAATCAGACCTCTTGGAGTGAAACGAGTAGCACGGAAACTACGGAGCGATGCACGCCCCTAGGGAAGCGCACCGATGTCGAGAAGACGGTGTTTCGAGAGCAGACGACACCGCAGCCAAAACCGCGGTGTAGCCAAGCCGATGATGCAGCCAAGACAAGCACTCCGCCCCAGCCAACGCGTCGGGTGCTGCCCTCTGTGGATGGAGCGCGTAAGCGTCAACCGGAAGTGGGGACTCAGAGGCGCCAATCGGCAACGCGGGAAAGTGGGAAGCAGAAGAAAGAGAGCGCCGGCGGCGGTGGAGTAAGGAATGTCGGCGGCAGCGTGAAAGCAGCCGTCGTCTCCAGTGCGGCCAACGACGCCTGTCAGCAGCGCGAGTATCATCGCTGGAGGCAGCAGAAGACGCCGCAGCATCCCGTTGCCGCGTACGACGACGAAGGCACCTCCTGCGACTTGGAAGACGACGAAGAGGAAGACAGCGCTGAAAGTCAACTTTTCGAGGAGGAAGATGTGAGTTTTCACTTGGAAAGCCCGCCGGCCGCGCGCCACCACAAACAGAGAGCGGGAACAGTGAGCGCGACAGCAACATCGCGCGCCGTCGCGCGATCCCGCGGGGGCAGCACGACAGAGCCCAGCCGCGCGTCCGCCCTGGCATCGGTGCGGGCGCAGTCGCGCGATCCGTTCCTCGCGCTGGCCGTCGCCACAGCAAAAGCAGCAACCACGGCGAGTGCCGAGGCGTCGCGCGAAATCTACGCTGGGTGCAAGCAGTTCGCTCCGCCACCCGATCTGGACGTAGTAGTGCGCACGGCCTGCTCGGTCGGCGGCTCAGAAGATGCCGTCGACCGGGCCAGGCACGCGCGAAGTCAGCCTGCGGATGACATCGTCTCCGTCTCGTCGTCACCGGTGTATAAAGCCAGTTCCTCATCGGCCCGCTCCGACGTCCGGCTGCCGACTCCCCTGCGTTACAAGGAGTTTTCGTCGCTGCACCTCAAGAAATCCGGCGGCAGCAGGGAACATGTGAACGGTCATTACAAAGAAGGCGACGTGTCTCCTTTCTTGGAACGTGAGCCGCTGCCTTGCGAGCAACGTTCTTTTCACGTTCACTCGGACGTTTTGCCAACACGAGCGGACACTTCGCCCCCGACAAGTTCGACGCCGTCTCCTGTGCTTCTAGAAGATCGTGTTCGTGTGCTACAAACTCCTGTGAAGAGCAACGCTGTCATCGTAGACAACATTCCCGACTCTGACGACTGCGATGGCCCGCCCATCACATGCACACCGAAAGTCAGCAATGGCCATTGCAGCAACAAAAGGCCAGCTACTCTTCCCGTCAACGGAGGAACGGGCCCAGTCTGCCATCGCAAGCCGCCACCTGTCCCTCAGCAGCAAAAACAGCAGCAGCAAGCATCGCAGCCGCTTCTTCTCCGGCCGCCCAAGCCAGTGCCCCCGCCCCGATCCCGGTCTCCACTCGATCCAGCTGAGCATCTCGAACGCATCACGGGCTACGCGACCGCGCGGCGGCTGGCTCAGACGCTACCCAAACCGCAAGTCCAACTGCCCGAACCCCACATGTCGCCAGCTACCGGCCGCCTTGTATCGTCGCGGCGTAGGTTCTTCGAGAACCTTCAGCGGCAGCAGGAGCAGCAGAAGCGCCCGAACGACGCATCCGCTGCTCCAGGCACAACAGCCGAAGAGTCGGCGGAGCGACTGCTTGGATTCCGCGCTAGCGCGCAGGCGGCGCGCGAGAGTCTGGCCAAGAGCTCGCCGGATCTGGCGGCGCTCGAGGCGGATGCTTGGCGCAGCCGCAGGCTGCACGATCGATGGCCGCCTCCTTCGACGGAGCCGCAGCATGCACCGCGGCAGCAGCAGGCTACAGGAACCGAACCGATCGGCACCGCCGCAGTGCTGCCGCCCCGGAGCCCGGCGCCGGCCGTGCATCCAGACAAGTTCAACCGGCTCGTCGAACAGACGCGCAGCCGCTACGCACGACGTCGCTGCGGACAGCCCGCGCACGATGAACGCCGCCGTAGCAGGAGCCTGGGCTACCTCGAGACCGACGTGGACACGCTGTGTTGTCGCCAGGTGAAAGCTTCCATTTCCGCTGCCGAAGGTGCTGAAGAAGACACCGCCCAGAACAGCGACGAAGCAGACGACGCTTACTTGAACCGCACCCGCAGCATGGACCGATTCCTCGAGGACGGCACCGTGGGCTGCCCGCTGCTGGGCGACGAACAGCGAACCAAATCCGAACACGAGCTCCGCATCGAGCGATCCCTCCAGAAGCTCGAGCTACCCGAATGGTACACGCGGCGCGGCAAGCCGGCCGAGACGGGCATCCTGCGGGCGCGGCGCGACTCCGTCTCGTCCACCGGCCGATCTGGCTGGCAAGGGCTAGGCAGCCGCACGCCTTCGACCGCGAGCCTGGCCGCCAACACTCCAGACAGCCGCAACCTGGTCATCCCCAAACGAGTGACAGCGCCAGACTGGCGATGCTGGCATGCGTCGCGCGAGTCCCTCACGTCCAGCCCAGGATCGCACGACGGAGGCGGTTCGCTCAGCCGCTGGGGCAGCGTCAGCAGTGCCCCTGCAGCAGCCTGGTCCTACAGATCCATGCGGCAGCCGTACCTCGGCTGGCGTGCCGCTCCCAGCACCGGTACCACGACTCCTTTGTCTTCCGCGGGCAGCCGACCCGTGTCTCCTGGAGGCGGTTGGACTACGCCGTCAGCTTTCGATTACAACCAGCAGCAACAGCAACAACATCACCAGCAGCAGCACTACCAGCAACAGCTGCAAGAACAGCAAGAGCACCGACAGCAGCAACAGCAGCAACAGCAGCAGTCAGCGTCACCGTGCATTCCTCGGGACCGCTACTCATACGTTCAAGGCATCTACGGGGACGGTGGTGGTTGGAACGTGGAACGCGAGGATGATTCGGAGGCCGTCTGCCCTTCGGTGATCAGTGACATCGGTGTGCCGTCTACGTCCGCGTCTTCGAACGGTGCCGCCAGGCCCGCCGTGTGGATGGAGTCTTCTTTCGTGGGCTCCAAACCGGTGTCAACATCTTCTGTGGTGGCCGCTCAGTCACCCGCCGCGCCCGCGCTCGGTGAGTACGGTCGCAGTGTCGGCATCACGCTGTGAGCGGCGACGCAAGGCCCGGGCTCTCGTGTCCTCTCCCGCGCGCTATGCTATCCGGGCCTCGTGAGACGCTCGCATGGCATGGTGCGACGGTTACACACACTCGCCGTCACTATCGAAATTGTCATAGAGTATGCAGAGTTATCAGGTTTATGATGCTTTTTGGCCGTTGAGTTTGTATTGAAATTTGCCCGAGACTATTTTCAATCCCAGCACGCAGCTTGTATCTGCATTGGGCCTCGCATTCCGCCGGAATAGCGCGCTGACGAAACCTCTTAAAGCCGTACCTCTCACACCGTTTGATTGCTTGTTTCAAAATTTTTACCTAGGTCTTTCTTTCACTTTGAGTGAGGTGTATCGCTTCTTTCATGCGACCATTCGCGGTTTGCTCCAAGTGGCGCAGCGTCGACAAACATCTTTTCCCGAAAACAAAATGATGGTTCGATGCAGAACCGTCTGTAGAGGGGTCGGAACTCCTCCGCAGGTGTTACTGGATCCATGCCATCATGTGTTGCAGCTGCACATCTGCCATACAACATTTTTGTTGACTTGCAGTATAACTGATCAATCCGGCTCCACTATCCAGCTGAGAGTGCCCGGCTCGAAAGGGTTTCATGCTTCTGCTGGGTGTTACATTCTGAGAGCCATGCTTGATGCCATGTTCGACAATTTTTACCGTAATTGGGAGAAAAAATGTACTACAGCTCATCAAAGAATGGGGCGCAACAATGCGAGCGCGCGACCTTCAGTATATTCTGCGCCGAACATTTGGTGGGCTGGAGAGCTGTAATGTGACAAGTGTGAACAGGCAGTGTGCAACTGCGGTGTTTCCTTGTCGTCTCTAGAATCAGGCATACGTTCCACCGTGCCGCAGCCTGTGCTGGAGGGTCACGCTGTCGCATTATGGCGTCTTTGTCATTGACGACTGTACAGTTGTGCTATGTGAGGTTCTATCTGTACCCTGTGAAAGTATGCTAAAGTGCAGTGTTTAGTGCAGTTAAATAAATCTCATAATCTGCATGTGACTGCTGCCCGTGCACTCTGCGTAGTATTTAGGCCATGGTTTAAATGTTCACAAGTAATGGGCAGCAGACTCTGAAACGATTATAAGGCTCGCGAACGCCTATCGGCTGCAAGGCTTGCCGCAAAACCGTCACGTTCTTTCGGCAACGACGTGCTCTCATAGTGTGACACCTGTTGCTACAATCCCGGCGGGACTCATTTGCGTAGCGCGACGATAGTGGCGGCGACCTTTCTAGCCGCGAAACCTATCATCAGGGCTGCCCTACTTCCAATATCAACGCTCGGGAAGCTTCCGAACGCCGATGCCAGGCAGAGCGGCGCGCTTGCGCGAGGGATTGCGAACGCTGCGCGATCTTCTACCGGCGTAGCTTTTTCTTCGCTTCGCAGCTGAGCAAAGGGTGCAATTGTTCCTCTGACGTCTCAGCCTGTGCCTGTGCGCAATGCAAGAAATGTGTATCGGTTCGAGGAGGTCCGCAAGCCCATATAAGCGTCCCTCCCCCTTCTAACGTCTGGTGGTGTCATTCGCCGTATTGACACATTTCTGATAAGGCGCTCCTACTGTCTCTGAAGAGTTCGGTGAGATCACCGCGAACGTCGCGTGTAGGCTACGTAAATGGCTTTCGCGCATGTGCGACAGGACCTTAAGTACACCTTGCTGCATGGGAGTATACATTATTGCTTTCAATAGCTACATGGGGGCATAGTGCCACCGGAAACGCCGCGCTACGGCCTCGAACGAAATGTTTCGGTAGTTTTAAAGCGAGTGAACGCAGAGCGAAGAAACGACGGAGGTGAAAGTGAATGAGCATTGTTTAGGCGTTTCTCCTGAACGAGGAAAGAATCCGTCATAATGTAGCATTGCTCCCAATATTCAGGGGCGGCTCTGCGTTATGGCGCGCTACTTCTCGCGCCAATCGTTTTATATATAAACTTCCTTTTTTTTTCCTGTACTGCCACCTGCCACTGCTACCTTGTCTCAAAGATCTGGGTGGCTGCCATGTCTCTTATATAACGCACTGTCGCTGTTTCGCGCCTGCCAAAGAATCTGTTATGGCTTTTGTCCCCCGTACTTTCGTGTACATACTGAACACAGCTGTCCTGCTTCTGCCTATAGCGCATAATTTATTGAAGCGTACGGATCGCCTTCACCTATCAGTCTGCTTGTGCCACCTCTTCTTTATTTGATTTTTTTTTTCTCGTCCGCTGCTTCTGTTCCTTGTGTATAACGTAAAGTACGGTAAAGTAAGATGCAGGAAAGTTTACTTTAGACGCTTAGACAAATTATATAGCTACCTGTACTCTATACGTTTGTTGAACGTGTTTTTTCACGTATACGCAGTGAGAGTTTGTTCCATATAAGAAAGAGCCAAGACACAACCGTTTTGTTCCACGCAAAACAAGTATATGTAGATAGATATAGACGCATATACAGTATACAATAGCGTCATAGCCGTCACCACTGATGTTTCAGCAGCGCTCCTCCTCTGCCGGGCTGAATTTAGCTTTTTTTTTTTTTTCTACCACATTGCCTTCATTGTTCTCGTGAATTTTCCGGGACAGTAGTAGCAGGAGTAGTAGAACAGCTTCGTGTTTATACGGCGCATCTACTTTTTTTTCTACAACCTTATCTCGCGTCTTTACAACCCCCAGGAATTCCAGGGTCGCATATATATATATAAGCCCGCATACTTCGCCGTTCGTTCTCTCGCCCTTCGCCGGACGATTGTCGACGGCGTGAAACACAAGCACCCGCTCCAGGCCTTTCTCCACCCCAACTGCCTCATGCTCTTGCATGTTTTTTTTTTGTGTGTGTGTTTTTTTTTTTTTTTAACAGGGAAGATGAAAGTATAATTAGTAAGGCCGCCCTTTTACGCCGTAATTCGAGGCACAGGTTGAGAGCGAACCGCGGTGACAGGTTTCGAGACGTAATCAAAACAGTTACTGCTGTGTTTCGATAGGCGTTTTTTATGAAGGTTATAGGTCACCCAGTGGTCAGGAGCACTCGAGGTCATTCACGTGACAGTGGACGCTATTGGAAGCGGCTGCCTC
Organism: Dermacentor variabilis; assembly: GCF_050947875.1. NCBI lineage: Eukaryota > Metazoa > Arthropoda > Arachnida > Ixodida > Ixodidae > Dermacentor > Dermacentor variabilis. The sequence continues at coordinate 113,181,908 of NC_134568.1, read as the reverse complement.
TTTTGCCTTACATAACACTCAATCCACTCCGCGCTTCTTCTTCCCGTTTTTCCTTCTCGATGTCTGTCCTCACTCACATCATGCACGCTGCCTGCGTCGTAGGATTGACCAGCGTGTCAGCCGCAGCACAACAGCGTCGAGGACGCCTCTTCGCAATTTGCCGTGGTATAGTAACTTTTGAGACCAACGGCTACTGATTGATGGTCACGCTTGTTCAACGTGTGTAGCTCAATTTTGGCTAAGTAGCGCCGAACCACTAGCGTAGCCACTCCCCGTCTTGGAGCCTCAAATGAGCAACGGCGTTGATTGAAGACTTTCCCCGTAGCTTGTCATACCGCTAGTTTTTTGAAGGCCCGCTCTAAGGCAGTCTCACTGTATTGAACGTGACACCCTCATGGGATGCGCGTTGCGCTGTGCGGTCATTTTACTTATGAGCGAGATGCTCCCCCTTCCCCGCTCTCCTCCTCCCTCTCCCCATCTCGCTCCCAAGACGCAACACTCTTACTGGTGTTGGTAGGGGGTGTCACTGAGTTAGGCGGTGTTACTGGCTGAACCGGTCGGGCGCAAGACAGCAGGCGCCTTTTTCTGCAAGACGCAAACCCCAAAAGTACATCTGTAAACATTTCTTATTGATGTTACGTTATATGATGCCGGCTTCCGGCCAACGTCGATAATCGTTGCATTTTAGAACGTTGCTCCTTTCGATAGCTTGCAATGCCCTGCAAGGATGCGCTCCTACCATTAACGGTTTGTGCGTGCGAACGCTACGAGGCATTCAAGGCTAAAGAAAAGGAATGTAGACGAGAACGCAGACGTTTATCTTTTTTTTATCTTTCTTAAAAGGCAAACCTCAAAAAAAGAAAACTTCTTCATACATGCATATATATGTATATAATAATGTGCATCGTGCGGCGTTGCATTCTGCGCTGCTTTTTTGCGTTCCTTAAACCTGCGGCCAAGATTGCTTACGTAAGTTCGAAATTGAGTCTTATTGTTTCTCTTAACGTGCTTAGCTTTCATTCCTTTCTTTCTTGTATTGTCGTCAGATGCGCAACATGCAACTGCATTTGGGGCACTGAGAGAACTCGTTGCCTGTAACTTTTGTCTGCGTCTCGCGTGCTTTTCTTGCGGTGTTTTTACTCATTATCACCTCTTATCACGATCTTGATTTATCTTTTCGTTCTTTTGTCCTTGCTGCCGTAACTGGGCTTCGGCAAGCCTAAGATTGCGTTTCGAGATTGCGTTTTCATTACACGGAGTGGCTTGGGTCTTCCTTCTTCCTTTCTTTCTTTCTCCTTTTTTTTTTCTTTTCTCATCTTTTTTGCGAGTGTCATGAAGTCGCGCGGCCTTTTCTGACGCCATTAGGTTTTATCCGTCTGTGTACGGACGTTAAAAAAGAATTCGTAAAGGCGAGTCAGGTCGTTTTCTTACTGTTCTGAAAGAGGCAGCCTGTTTATACATTTGTACATGCATATGCTGTTTATACATATATTTGCATAGACAAGCCGTCTATATCGGATACGCCTGAACACGCGTTCTTTCTATCAAGGTGCTTTATCTCCGGAAATGTTACCGGAAGTCAACCTTCGACCGTGTCGCAATTATTGACTTAGTTCTTGCGAAACCTCTTCAGCCTTATATCCCTCCGTTTAGCTACTCCGCTCTTCCTTGTAGGAACAAGATTTTTTTAAAAAAGGAAGAAGTAAGTAGGGTGAGGATGACGTATTCTACGCGAACCTCCTCCCGTACCGAAGACAAACACTCTCGACGCCATTATCGCCTTGTATACACTTGCATGCGTTGCATGCTTAAGTCGTCTGCGTTGGCGGCGCATTAATGGTGGGAAGGGGCTTGTCCCTTGTACTACTGCTTATTCGTATTTCGTCTGCGCTCGCCCATCCTACGCTAGCTCTTATTTCCTCTTCTGCCTCGCCTCAGACGTCGTATCTTCGTCGTCGTCCGCGTCGTGTTTACGTTAGCTCTGTGACCACAAGGGCTATTGCGTGGCTTCGCAGAAGCAGCGAACGGACGAATTATAGCCGTCGTCTGTTCAAGCGGACCATTCACTTGAACAGGCGACTATTGATGCAGGTAAAAAAAAAAAAAAAAACGGGGCCGCGAGCACTTAGCACTCGCGCGCTTTTCTGCTGTTTGTGTTGCGACCGCGTTGTACGTTTCATTCTTTTTTTTTCTTTCTGTTTCGTCCTTCTCGTTTTCTCGTTACTGTTCACATTTCTGCGAAGTGCTGATCCTGCTGTGACTTGGCGGCTGACGACAGGAGAAGTGAATGAGACGGTGTGGGCTAAGGACAGTGACTCGACCTCCTCCTGTCGTCTGCTGTTAACGAGCTGTTCCGTCATGTTGTTGTTGTTTTGTTTTTGTTTGCCGTTTCTATCTTCTGGCTGTTGTGTCTGTATGTTCCTGTAAATGGCGCTATTCGTTTCGGCCGCACCCGATGCTGTTATTAGCGTAGTGTGTGTATGTGTGTGTGCTGGCTATAGCTTTCGGCGTGGCCACAGATCCGTTTCAGCGTATTTGTACTACGCGTTGAATGAGCAGACAGAAGGCGCTTTTGTGTGGAGTCGCCATCAGAGGTCGCAGCGATTGGTGCCACGTGATGGTAATTGGCGTCTGCATAACTAAACGAAATACGCGATTCGTTTGTTTATAAAGGTGCACGAGTTCTAATCACTGGCCACGCCGAAAGCAATACGGTCACGCTATATGGGCACCGTGTGTGTAGCCAAAAGGGATGGTCGTGTTGTGTATACTGCTGCTGGTGTGTCTGGTTGACGTTGGTGGCCTATTCTACGTATGTGCTGCGTAAGTTACCTATACATATATATACAACGTGTTTCGCGAGTGAACAAAAAAATAGAAAATGAAAGACGTTGTCGCGAGAAAAAAGGAGTGAGAGAGAAAGAGAAGCAAGAGAGAACTTGCCTAGTATAGTGTTGCTCACGTGTATACCCGCAGTTGTTTATTTTAAATAATGAATAAAAGCCATATTTCCCATTTGTTTCCTGTTTTCTGGTGCTGGTCTCGCTAAAATCTTGTTCCGTCTCTCGCTTTCCGTACTTCACCTTTTCACTGTCGCCTCTCCTTTTCTTTTTTTCGTACGAGTCTCAAAGGAATCTCACGTCAAACCAATTATTACTACTATTCGTTATTCAATATGTCCACATCCTCGAACACTTACAAAGCATCGAGTCGGAAGGCACAGCTACCTAATACATTCGGCTTGTCACGCGACATAAAATTTATAGCACTACAAATGTTCATTATTCCTTGAACTAGAGCCGAAAGACGCACAAGCGCCCCGATGATGTTGTAATTATTGTGCCGTTAAAGGTTGCATATCTACGAGGCCACGACTTGTGACTCTGCTTGAATCGGGTGAATATGCTCTCGAAATGATGACAACCCGTGCAGTTCACAAAACTATACGGAAATAAACGTGGCCTGTTTATTTTGTCACTTGCTATGACCACAAAGCAGGATGTATTTCGTGCCTTCGATCCTTAGAACCTAACTTTGTTTCCTGTGTGTTTACTCGTCGTTTAGTTGGAGCTCGCGCACCGTGTCGTTCACACGATCGAAAATATATTTTAATGTTTGCTAAGACACTTTCCGAGAAAACGCGTCTGCATAGTAATCCTGTTATAGATTCAGGAGTCCTTGCCTTGGCTTAAAGCAGTTCGGTGTCCCTCTTCTCAAACTATCTTTATTAGACCGCCTTCTCGTACTGGACGTTTGTTTCTGTAACCAGCTGAACATCGCGCCCTGCTGTGCATTTGCGTTAACATTATCTTTCTCTGTTTTCGTTTTCTGCTCCTTTCTAGATTTTTTCTCTTGCCTATACGTTTTGTTGTTCCCTGTGGTTGTGCGTTGTTTTGTGCTTGTAGTATTTCCTTGTCATCTCCGATTGCTGCATCGATGATCTGTTGTTGCTCCTCCCGCCTTTACCTTTCTGTATTTTAGCCGCTCCTTCCGCATACTTCTACGACAGCGCCACGTGAGGTGCACTGTGTACGAGAAAATGGATGAATAAAATAAAGGGCTCAGTGGGGCAGAAGGTCAGATGCCGGACGTTCTGGCCCGCTGCGTCAGTTGTTCGCGTAAGATGCTCTCTTTGTTGTCGTGAAGTCGTGTGACAAAAGAGAACTTGCTGCACACGCATCCGTTCGCACTATTTCTACGCCCGCTCGACTTATATGTATAATTTTCTTTTGATTCCGGCTAAGTGGAAGCCGACAGTGACGCCTTGGGTATCTCCTGTTTGCTATCGTTCAAAAAGAAAGGAGGGAGGAAGTACAGAAACGGAAAAGAGTCATTACCTTTCGAGGTGATGCACGTACTACGGTACACTGAGTGATATCCGCAGAGTATGGTGTAACCCGGGACGATGCGGTGTTGTTTTCTGCTGGGCATGGAAACTTGTTGAAGCCGTGAATGCAGAATGCGTTTCTGCGAGAGCTGATGGCCATCTAGTCCTTTGATGCCAAATGTTGTTCTGTTATTGTTGTGTTGTCTTCTTTCTAGTATACTGTAGTACAAATGGTGTAGCATTTTCGACACATTCATCTGTGATTTGTATTTCTTATTTATTTTTATTTTTACGATCACTTGTTTAGGAAACGCCCACATGCCCGATAAAATTATAACGAATCAGTACCTTGGACTCCCAGAATTACATGTTGCATGTAGCGGACTAAATGGCATAAATTCTCCATCCTTGGGTCCGGCACGTTCTGCACAGAACGAGTGAAGTATAGGCCAGCACGCTTGGCGGACGTAATGGTGACGAAGGTGACGCACGCGCTGTGTCCTTCGCCGCTTTCTATCCGTCATTCGTGCAGCAGTTGCGCTATACTGTACTTACATAATGAATTACCAAGTAGCCCAACTAGTGCTAGAACACGTAGCCGGTGTTAGTGCGGCAAAGCCTGCATCTTACCAGTTTAAAGATCGGTCGGCAAACTCGACGAACGTCGGCACAGTGAGCTAGCTCACTGCATAGCAGCGTCGCCCTCTCGACGCGCCCAGCACAGTGTCTGCTGCCAGGGCGCGCGGGGCCGCACCTACACTAGCAGAGACCTCTGGTGCCACGAAAATAAATGTTCGCCAATCACCGCGTGTCATGTGGCAACTACATGAGACGCATTTCCGTCGTATTACGGCGCCTTGTCGGCGCGCCCGCTTCGCGCTGCGCGACGAGGCTATAGTTCCAGCCAAAGTAATTCCCACGCAGTTTGCGATTGCTGCGGCAAGAAGCTAACCGCGTGTATTTACGTGCGCGCAGCGCAACATGACGCCGGGTGACGCCACTGCGCGCCCGAAGTACTTGGGCAATGCGCTCCGTGTGGTTGCCCTGAGTGCGGCAGACGGGCGCGCGGACGTGTCGCGGGCAAGTTTTTGTCGGCTCCACTTACTGCACAGGCGCGCGCCAGTTCTGACCGTGTTGTGAGCCTGTGTGGTACGTGGTGAATCGCTCCCTAACGTCTTTTGCAGCGTTTACTCGCGAAACCTGTGCATGCACATTTAAGCAGCGATCGCCTTTTCCAGTGATTTCTTTAGGAACGATGAGACTTGACGAGAGTACAAATTTGGGTTAGTTGGCTTGCGTTCAAGAACGACGAAGAATATGGTGTCGTAATCGCCAGCTTCAACTCGTCGCCCTCCTCAGTGCTCGTTATTTTGTGATCGTACTACACAGGGTGTCCCAGCTAACTTTAGCCAGAGCTTTAAAAATATGTGAATGCCACGTAGCTGGACATAACCAAGGTAATGTTTGCCGTCGCTTGGAGGTCCTGAGATAATTTTTTTTCCATCCCTCCTAATTAGATAATCATTCTTCATTAGTTAATGCAGTTCTCAAATATTATAATAAGATGAAAAGTGTCAATGAGAAAATTGTAGACCAACATAAAAAAGTCCCGATACAGCTTTGTGTTGCTCAATACGTGCTACATAAGAATGTTTTTCCGAGCGTGAGAGAAGCCCCCGAATACACACAAAATTGCCGCACGACTGGCCACTCTAGGCACTTTGCATGTATTCACTGGCTCTCACGTTCGGAAAAACGGTTTTATGTAGCACGTATTCAGCAAGAGAAAGCTGTATCGGGAGTTTTTCGTGTTGCTCTACGACAATTTCCTCATTGACACTTTTCATCGAAATATAATATTTGAGAAGTTGATTAATCGATTAAGTCTAATTATCTCATTAGGTGGAATGACAAAACATTTATCTGAGTATCTCCAAACGATGGCAAATAACATTACCTTGGCTCTGTCCAGCTACGTGACATTCGCATATGTTTAAACTCTGGCTAAATTTAGCTGGGGCACACTGCATATAGTAGGGCGTGA